>NW_027468565.1:31373300-31455800 GCF_046254945.1 Alosa pseudoharengus | reverse complement strand
CCCACTTTAAATCTATGTACCACACATAGTTTACACACACATATTTACAGTATGAATAAAGTGTATATGTTTTTTTTTGCAGCACTGTAATATCAGCTATTTGAACTGACCTGGTATGATTGCCTTGTCTCTGTTGTGTACACTGGTGACTGCAGCAGAGAGTCAATGCTGGAGTTGAACAGGTCCTCATATGCGGAGCAGTAGGGGGAACTCTGTGGCTCGTGGCATGCAGACAACTCGAGGGTTCTCTGCCAAAGCCCCTGCTTCGTCTCCGTTCCTCCAGAGGACTGTGTGAGGGGACCCCAGCACTGTCCTGTGAACGTGCGCCCCTCCTGCTCTGGGAAGCACGTCTGGGGTGCGAAGAGAGAGTCTCTCTCCCCTGTGGACTGCGACCGCAGCTCCTCTCTGGTCCCCAGCTGTGTGGACAGGTGAGCGATGTAGCGGATGGCTAGGCGCAGTGTCTGGATCTTGGTGAGGGTCTGTCCGGCCGGGGCCACGGAGGGGGGCAGATAGGTGCGGAGGTGATGCAGCGCTTTGGTCAGGTCCCTCATGCGCAGCTTCTCTTTCTCGCTGGCGCTCTGACGCTGACGGCTCGGGTTCCGCGACCGCAGCTTCCGTTTGCTCCTCTGGCCAGCGCCGCTGCCGGAGCAGCCGCTCTCCTCACAGGACGAGGAGGACGTGGTCACTGGGGATGGGGAGGACGACTGCTCTGAGTGGGCAGCCGCGGCCGACCCAGGAGGCGAAAAGTCCATGACGGAGGAGGATGGAGAGATGGTCTCAGGGGAGGACACGTTGGAGAACTCTGGGTCTGAGGCCGAGTAGCTCCAGGGGTCCCCTTCCAGGGGCAGGTAGTTCCACGAGTCCGACCCGGGTAAGCTCCAATTCTCTCCGCCACTGCTACCGAAGGCCCCGAAGAGGGGAGAGGTGACCTCCGCTCTGGTGTGGCTGAGCTCCGCTGTTGAGGCGTCCATGATGTTGGTCGAGGCCTGGTGTCTGTCTGTCTGTCTGTCTGTCTATCTGCTGCTGATGTGCTGCTGAGGTGCAGGCTGGAGCCAGTGTGGATGGACGATGATCGTGGTGGTTGCAGGGCTGACCTGATGTCTGTGTCTGTGGGCTGGAGCTCAGAGGGCTGCTTTTATACCGCAGGGCTGGTCCTCAGAGGTGTGAAGTGACACCTCGGCAGAACCCCCCACCCCCACACACACTTTATGTCTGAGCTGTCTCTGCCTTTGCTTCCCAGGTTAACACACATTCACTTACACACATACTGTATGTAAACACACTTCCAAATCCATGCTTTTGCACACATACATGAGCATACACATACACATACTCACACACACATACACACGCACACATACACAAACACAAACACACACACACACACACACACACACACACACACACACACACACACACACACAAAGATTAATTAATAAACAGATATACATACATGCAAATACAAGCTTGCACAAACATCAACACATACATTCACATGCATGCACACACATACAGTACTGCAAGTTTTTATTCAGAGTAGGATGCCTTCCCAACTGATTTCATAGTGATTTTTATTGGATATTATATGTTGTAATTATATGTACGTACGTCTCCATTTGTGTGTGTGTGCGTGCGTGCGTGTGTGTGTGTGTGTGTGAAAGAGAGAGAGATAGAGAGAGTTTTAGCATTTCTTTGTGTGTGTGCTTGTTTGTGTACACTTTCATGTTTAGTGGTCCAGGCTCCGTTCTCACAGCCGCGGCGTGTGATCTGTCACCTCTAATGCCCCCAGATTAGAGAACCAGCCTCAGTCCTGACAACTGTGAGACCCAGTGAAGGAATTTCACACCTAACGTGTAAGTGGATAATGGAACTGATCAAATTCCTTTTCAGGCCCATCTTCATGTAGTGTTTCCCTGTGAACTGCTCATTAGGAACAGGTACTCATATTATGACATTTCCCAGAGGATCAAGTGAAGAATCCATGATTTAAGCTTTGTAAAGTTACAGTATAGCCTAATATTTTTTAAATCTCTATATTGTACATCATATACATATACAGCTCTGTCACATATTTTATATGTATATGTTTTATTCATATTTTATACGCATATTATCATTATATGCATGAATTGAGTAAAAAAGAAATCCTTGGTTGATAGTCTTGTTCCTAGTTTTCTGTGGCTGGTTGATAGTCTTGTTTATAATTTTCCATAGCTCAATTGTTTCCGGGGTGTGGTTGATGGCGCTGGTTGATGGCTTTGTTCATAGTTTTCCATGACTCGGTTGATAGTCTTGTTCATAATTTTCCGTGGCTTGGTTGATATAGCGCTGGTTGATGACCTTGTTCATAGTTTACCGTGGTTCGGTTGATAGTGTTGTTTATAGTTTTCCGTGGCTTGGTCAATAGCACTTGTTGATGGACTTGCTCATAATTTACGTGGCTAGGTTGATATTTCAGGTTGATAGTTTTGTTCCTAGTTTTCTGTGGCTCGGTTGATAGTTCTGGTTGATGGTTATATTCCTAGTTTTCCATTGGTCGATAATGCTGGTTGATAGTCTTGTTCATACAAATTTTTCCGTGGCTTAGTGGATAGTTCTAGTTGATAGTCTAGTTCATAATTTTCCATGTCTTCCCAGCAGCAGCTGCATGGCCCTCTCCCTGACCCCTGCATCACCCTGAGTTCACCCCAGCGAAAGGGCGACGTGTCGGGCCGAGGTGGCCGCTGGCTCTCTGGGAGATTTCAAGGGTGTGAGAAAGAGGAGCCAGGCCAGTCCGCCACCCACGGCCCAAACACTCAGCTCCCAGACAGTCCTTCACAAAGGCCCTCGACTCTCACCCTGAGTTTATACATGGGCATTCGCAACCAGGTGCGCACAAAAACCCACAAACCAACAACAATCTCAGACTCATGCACCATGTCCTCTGTGAGATTTTAAATATAAGATCAAATCTCTTTTGTCTAACATTCGGCAGCTGTTGATGAACTGTGGAAGGACAGGTCATCTGCTGTAGTGTCTTTGAATGTGTGCGTCTTTTATCATAAACGTTTTGGTTTAAATGTACTAAATAAATAGAATGTACTCTGCACTACTTACGTAAGTTACTTACTCACTAGGTTTACTTACATTAATTGATGATCCATGTGTCTTCATTCCCTTGGGAACAGAGAACTGTAGTCCCAGCAGAATGTGTTGTATCTGTCGCCTGTCGTGTGAGCATAAACAAACAGGTGCTTGTCGTGCAGGGGCCCTCTAACTCTAACTCAGTTAACAATAACACACACCTAGACATGTTATCAGGAACCGCATACTGATCCCAGTCTAAGACCAAGTATATAACATTTAGATCCAAAATAGACATGGTAGTGGCATCCTGAATGATTTCATGTTATCAATAAGAGCACAAAATTGTGACACTTGTATGAATGGTTAATCCAATCAATCTTAATAATACATGGTTTACAGCATTACTGAATGAGTTACTGACTGAAGTTGAAAATATGTCATTAATAAGCTTGTGCCATTCATTTTCTGTAGATCTTTGGCCACCCTACTTTACCCTGCTCACCAATCCCCATCCCAAGTGAGTGACACACTCTTTCTTTCTCTCTTTTGGTCTCTCACTCGCCCTCTTCACACTACCAACTATTCCAGGCATCTCTGCAACATCAGTACGGGGACAACTGGGAATCCATGAATGCTGCCTATGTTTAAACCAACACAAAACATACAAACAAAACATGTCCTGTCTCAACCAAATGTAAGAGAACCAACCTCAGGCACACTGATGTTACATCTTTCACCTCCCAACCCAGTCCTTAATCCTCCCTGGCAGACAGTAGGCCTACGTGACCAGGGCTGCATTTATTGAACTTGCATTTATAAACACTACATGTATCAGTGTTAAAAGGTTTCATGCACAAAGGTAATTTATTATTGATTTATTTATTTGATGTCATATTATTCAGTTGTTTATTTACTCATTTAACAGTCACAAACAAAACCAACAAAACAAGGAAACAAACAGAGACATTTTCCATTCCATTGACACTTAGACGTTTTCTGTAAATTAAAATATACACACATATAGATATACATTTAAAAAACAATAATTTATGTCTTTCTTCTCACAACAATGCAGACACAAGCTAATTGAAGGGAAGAAACATTAGGCCTGAATTCATAAGCTGTCCCACTTGATACAATTGTCTTAGACAGATGTGTGTCTAAGGGTTCTTTCATACCTATTTTGTTCCAAATCAAAAAACAAACCACTCTGGAGTTCTATTGGAAACGAGCCGAGACCACCTCCTCCAGGCGCTCTCAGTCTGTTTGTTTTTTTCCGAAACAGAGAGCGATTGCTGCTTTCACAAAAACCCAATCGAACCGATCTTTGGGGGAAATGCTAAATGTTCTGATTTAATGAGCCAGGTATGAAAGCGCCCTAACAATGCCTGCCACTCCACTGCCTCTGCAGTTCAGTAAGGCTTACGTTGAGAGACACACACACATACAGTATGATGCCCTGCCATTTCCATGTGGAAGAGTCTATAGAGATGTCTTGTGTGAACTGGTAAAAGTACATTTAGTGACAATGCTGAGAATGTAGTGCATATAATGTTGTTCAGTGCAAAGCAGTCTTACAGTAAAGGATTCACTTTCCTAAAGATCTTGTGTTGTTAACTTTGGTTGAGTCAAGAATCCGCATGTCAACCATAATAGTCTTACTGACACACAAGGTGATAAATAATGACAGACAAATAACTCCCTTTCCGAAATAAATGTTTCACTCTCAACCATTTGAACAGCTCTTTGTATATCCTTGTGAGTTTGACTGTGAGTTGATAGATAATATAAGCTGTGCCAAATGCCTGTATTAATTTCAGGTGCTTTGCCAGACAAATGAAAGAAAATGCCTCTGAAATGATGCTGTTCATGTGAACCAAGCCTATGAAATGGAATGATTTTATGTCAACTGTGGAATATATATACTTATATACAGTTATTTCCTGAAGACTGTCTCGAAAGCTTCTGACATAGGAAGAGCTTATGAACATCAGGTCTAAACAAAAGAGATTGTGTTATTCTTTTTCCCTAAGACAACAATCAGACTCATGTATTTACAGAGTGACACACATCAAAGATCATTCAGACAGACTGTTTGGAAACTGGACGACACTGAAGAAGAAGAAGAAGAAGAAGAAGAAGAAAGAAGACACATAAACATATCACCTGATAAGGAACACACATGCAACTCACGCCACACAGCCACGGACAGCGATGTGCGCCGAGGACGCACTCGATCCCGCCACGGTCTGTCACAACTGAGACAGTAGACTTCAGTGGCATTGCGACCACAGCCAAAAACAAACAAACAAACAAACACTGCACCCACTCATTTGTGTCACCCTATATCACAGAGTGAAACATAAATATGAAACATATACCGGTAATGCAATGTTTGGGGGGGGGGGGGGGGGGGTCTTTCAAATTTGGGATCTGAGAGGAGGTTCTGAAGAACATGAAAGACCCATTTCCACCTGAGGGCAAACAGGTGTACATGGAGCACTGGTTAAAGCTTAAAGGTACTGTGCATGTGAAATACGCATGACTCCTCTTCAGTGGTGAGTGGATTCACACTTTCATCCACTAGTGGACATACTGGCACACCAACACAGTATTGCAGGTTTCAGGGGGACCAGTAGCGTGGTTGTGTCATACAGTGCAACCAGATGGGATAACACACAACAAACATCTCCTAGCAGTAGATGAGGAGAAAGCGCATCAGGAACTAAAAGCAGGACGAGGATGAGAAAGCAACAAGGGAAGATGTGGTGATCTTAGCATGAGGAGGGTAAGGAATATGGTCAGTGTAGTAGCTGCAGGACTGGAGATAACAAACAAGCACTTGCAGTCTGAGTGCTTCTCTTTCTCTCTGATACACCACAATGGCACTAGAGAAATTCTGGAGTACACGGTGGATGGGTTACTAATTATGACAAGCTGAGGCATTCAAATGCATACTCACTTGTGCGTCCATCAGACAAAACAAAATGAACACTTCCTCTCCGATGGTGTCATCTTGTATAAACAACTGAGAAACATTAAATTATAACTTTTCCATATCTGTTCTGTGGGGCCAGATGCAGGAGAATGACAGGGGTTGGTGGGGAGAGAGTGGGTGGGGTGGGGGGTGTTTGTCAATGGTCAGTTGGTCCCAGAAGGTAGGAAAAAAGAGGGGGTGAAAGGCAGAGGTCATTCAGCAGTGAGAGTTGTTTATTAGAGCGGTGATTAGCGAAGCTCTGGTGCAGCCTGACTGGTGTTAGTAAAACAATCAGGGTCAGGGATGGGGTTAGGGCTTTGGGGCTGGCCTTGGACGGGTGATTGTAAAGCATGGTGGATTCTTGCTTAGAAAAAAACACACAAAGTAAAACCCTCAGTGGCATGGCCGTGTGCGTCTCTGCTAGGCCGCGGCCTCTCCCCCACTGCCCCCGTCCCCAGTCCCAGAGCGGCGTCCCCTACAGCAGGATCTTCTCCCTGGTCTCCGGGAGCTTTAGGGCGACCAAGCCACCGCACACCAGCGCCACACAGGACAGCAGGATGGGGACGATCTTAGTGACGCCCACGAACGAGGCGAAGATGGAGCTTCCCAGGATGGCGGCAAGCTTGCAGAGAGCGTTGAGGACGCCGAACGCTGTGGCTCTGAAACCAGAAGGACAGAGATGGAGGTGAAGCTGGAATCAGTATGAATTTGGCAAGCATGGGGAAACCCCACATCGGTTACACTTTACGGTAAGGGTACATGAATTATCATGAATTTATGCATGAATTAATTCATGATTTATGAATTACTTCATTCCTTTATGAATCTTATGAAGATATAGCCTGACGAGCCAGACCCACATTAAAATGTAGGGTCTGGGCACTCACCGTTCGCAGTGCTCAGTCCGAGGGGCGGGATAATCGGTTGTCTTTCAAATTCCCTCTGCACGCAATAGGACATCGCTGAGTCCCATGCGTTTTCCCACCAGCGGAGCTAGTTGGCTAGTTCAAACTTTTGCCATCTTAAAACAAGCTTAACTCGTGTCACACTGTTGGCCAACAGCAACATCTATCTTCTTTGTTTTCAAGTAGCAGGAAATTCAAGCCATCATTTTGATTTATGATTTCTTAAGCATGATTATCATGATTACATGAATTTAAGGTTAATTGCACATGAGCTCATCATGTCTGTGGCCCCTCAACTAAAGTGTTGAATAATGACATGTGTTTAGAGAACTGCAAAGTTGTGTTGAAATCAGAATTTGAGCAGTGATGACCACATTTTTAGCAGAAAAAGAAATAATCATGAGGAACATTAAGGAATGAAGTAATACATAAATCATTAATTAATTAATGCATGAATTCATGAATTATCATTTACCCTTACCGTAAAGTGTTACCCACACACACACACACACACACACACAGGCTTATGCTAACTCCACAGTGGCTGGTAGCTAGTTGACCAAATTCACCCACCAGTACACTTTTTTTCGCGATTGGGGGGCCCCAACAGCCGCTTAGTTCTATTATGCCTCAGGCCAGCTCTGGGCTTACTCTTAGTGCTCCAAATGCTGTAGCTTTAGCTAACTCAAGCTGAGTTCTTCTCATTCATTCAGTTTTGTTCTACTTTATTTTTTTCTTTTGTGGTGGTTGATCTACAGTAAGTTCTAAAACACAGTCCAAATGCCATACCCCAAGGACGAGGTAATTATGGGCCTCTGCTCCTCAGAAGGCCTAACTAATTGTGAGCCAAGATTGAAGGACATCACTGAATGTGATCACTGAAGCTTCACCTGTCAGTCAGTGCTTTCCCTTCCATGTGACCTGACCTATCTTCAGTGTAACCTTAGCTGCAGCGGTACCTTTTGGAGGCGGGGTAGAGCTCCACTGTGATGACCTCGATGCCGTTCCAGGCGGCCACACTGACCCCACAGAAGAGGCACTGAAAAGCGATGATGGCCGCCTGACTGAAACTCAGGAAGAGGAAGAAGGTGCAGCCTGCGGCGATAAGCATTGAGCCACCTGTGGGGTGACAGGAGGCAGGGTGAGAAAGACAGCGGGAGAGAGGGAAAGAAGTGGAGGGAAGGGAATGTGAGGATTGGTGAGAGGGAAAGGGGTAGACGGCATTTTAAAGGTATACTATGCAGTTTCAGGTATTTTTGCCGACTCTAGAGCACCCCCTAGGGTCGTTATATATTTATATTTTACTTTGCCGACTTGTTCCTGTATTCAATGGAAATGCTTTTGTTGTGGAGGCAAAAGACTAACAACAGGCAAAAACGATCTCCAAAGAGCTATATCTAATGACAAGGTAATGTTTCACGATTCTCGCGAGATGTCTTCGGTTCGACAATTCTTGAAGTTGCATTGCTGGTTCTCTCAGTGCTACGGCTATGCTCTATGGCTATGCTAGGTGAGCGATTCCCCTATTACAAGTTTGTTTACCATCAAATTGGCTTTGTAGAGGTCATATTAAGGTACAAATCTTGCATAGTATATCTTTAATTCAACAGTTTTGAGCATTCAGAAGTCATAATAAAGATGGAATGAACAACGCCAATCATGGCATAGAAATACTATGTCACAGACATTTAGCTCAACCCACCAATCAGCTTGATCCTTCCAATCTTATCCATGAACAGGGCAGATATGATGTTGCCTGGCAATACTGCCAGACTCCCAAGGAAGCTGACCAGGTAGATGAGGACATCATTTTCATCCTCACTGTCCAGGTGACAGCCCCTCTTGTTGTGTTCAAAGGTCGAGTTTTCCATTCTGCAGTCAATGAACTTCTCCTCCCACAAGTCTACAAGATACAGTAATATATTTGATTGTCATAAGATGTGCTGTTATGTTCTCTTTGAATGAATTACATTTCATGTAATAACTTAGTTTGTTCTCCAGGTGTTACTCTCTCAGCACTTACACGAACACTGAGTTAAAAGCTCCTCAAGGATCTCTCTACATTCTTTAACAATCTGGAATCTGAGGCCAGACAGGCTGTTTTGAGGTATAGTCTGACATGACACTTTTATATTTCTTCCCTATCCAAAAACAATGATTGCAAAGTGTTAAATATGTTATTATTTAACACAAAACGGAACAAATTGATATGTGGGCAGTAAGAATATCAGGTAACACTTTACTTGACAGTATTATGTCATATGTCATGAACGCATGACACTGTCATGACACATGAACCCTAACCCTAACTCTAATCCTAACCTCTAACTTGTCATGACAAAATCCAAATGACACTTAATAACAGAAGTCTTTTGTCATAAATGTTTATGACTTCTTTATAAGTGTATGACATGTTCATGACAGTGTCATGCCACTCTTATGTAGATACTGTCAAGTAAAGTGTAACCAAATATCATTATTATCATTCAGTTCAAACTGTGTATGTTTGGAGTCATCTGCCTACTTGAGTGAATCTGTTCTATTCTGTTCTATTCAGTGAATCCTGATGGTGGCAGAATTGCACCTGACATGTCCTGGTATAAACAACTCCAGCTCAACTACTGGTACGTATTCTGTGCTATTCAAGATGCAGGGCACTGCTTGCACATGTTAAGAATGTGTCATCAATGTCAGTTTTACCGTGTGTATCTATCTCTGTAGTCTCTGCCTGCACACAACCAAACATCACATAGCCTCTACAGTGAGGTGAGATGTCTCTTCCCCTTTAGTCTTTGGAAGTGGTAAGGTTAACCGTTTGGGCATTAAAGCCCCCCTAAAGATTTGTTTTTTTACCTTCAAAAATAATTTTGATGGCACATAAACTCTTAATAGGGCAAAATGGAAATGGAAAACAGCTGCTACTTACAGGAATACAGACTGCTGTCAGTGCATTCCCTCTATATTGTATCGGAGTTATGTTTATAGTTTGTTGCAGACGCACATTTAGTTAATTTATTATTGCACTTTTCAACTGTACGGGGAGAGAGCACAGCTTCTTTAGTGATGCTTTAAGCTTAAACAACCAACCTGTTTTCTTTCATGTGTCATCAGTGCCTTGAAAAAGTCATTAAGCGGTGCTGTCTCTTTGCCATTGCTATTTCTTGTGTAGTGGTTGTTCCTGACACTTCGATTTTGTCAGTGTATCACTCAGAAAGCATGAATGAGCCATTGCTTTTTCAATTAATTTGCTTCCTCCTTGGCTATATCTGTAACAATGACCAAAGACCACTGACAATCGGTAACACTAAGCCACACACACCTGTGTTATAGAATAATGTGTTTCTGATGGTGCAGTTTTCAAATATGGTGTCTGTTGATCGGATATCTTCAAAAGTGCAGTCTTCAAACAGTGAATCTTCAAACTTCACAGACTTCATTTCAATGCGAATGAACCTGAGAGGGAAACAGTAGGAAGAGGAAGGTGAGAAACACTGTCTCAGAGCCACTGCCCTAAGAGCTTCTCACACATGTCCATGTCTAACGTACTTGTCTCGTATGTACTCCCCCTCCTTGTGGACCTGGTTCTCTAGTGAGAAGTTGAAGTGGAAGTTCTCCACCTTCTCCCGGTGGAACACCTTCAGCTTGGACTCGTACTCCTCGTTCTGCAGGTGCTTGATCATGTCGGGGAACCACACCGATAGCCCATAATAACTGAAACAAAACAGATTTACACTTAATAACAGATAACAGATGCTTTTATCCAAAGCATCATTAAGCTGACATTTTCTTTATCCAAATACAGAACACATATGACACCGCTCAACATCTACATGCCATACTGTGTAGACTTATCCCCGGGATATTAAATAGGTTATGTTTTAAAACAGACATTTCATTGCTGATCAAAGACCTTAAAGGGCAAAGTCTTTAGAAATATATCGCAGATTCACTCTCCACAAGCTTGTGAGAGTGAGTGATGTATCTGAATAGTTAGTAAATCCTTTCCCATCCATGTAAGCTAATTGAGTGCTTATATGCGGATTCTGTGCTGCTAAGAAGATAAGAGTTGTAGACTTCTGCTGGGAGAGACCCCGGTCCATTGTAGGTTAACCCCCAGCCAAAGCTGAATCGTTGGAAAAGGTTGTTTACCTGAAGGCCATGGTGAACCAGATGATGGCCATCAGTAGAGTACTGAGTCGGAGCTCCCGACCCAGTAGTGATATAACATTCTTCAGCACCTGGAGGGGCGAGGGAAGGGTTATTCCAGAGGAAGTGGTCATTTTTAATCATTATCACAGGACAAGGCATACTGTACAGTATGTTTATTTTTTGGTCATGCTTTATTATTGCCACTTGAGGAATTCTGCAGGCCTCACCAGCTTCGTCAGTGTTAAAGTGCGTACGATCCATCTCTGGAAGGCTGTTCCCGTTGCACTCTGGATCTCGATGAACTCATCTTCCTGGGTCTTTGGGGTCTTAATATGGGACACCTGTGTTGAGTCAAAACGGTAAGTCACTCAGGAGCGTTCAGGGGGGCAGCTGGCAATCAGCAGTAGCAGTTTTTGGGAATGTTGTGTTGGCATTTTCTTCTGTTTGTTTTTTTAATGGCACTTACGGTGAATACTCTCTCGGGTTCACCCTTGGCTCTCCAGTTGGTGTCGTGGACCTGTTTCAGGATCATCCACGCCTCGTCATGTTTGCCACTCTGCACAATCAGACGGACAAACAGTATAGCGGATCACAATCACTGCCACTGCAACAAGCTGTTATAGTTTGCAACTTGCAAACACCCGAATTGATTCTCTCTTCCTCTCATTCATCCATTCACTCACTCATGCACTCATTCATGCACCATGAATGCATTTTTTCATTCCTTCATCCAATCAATCACTCATTGTTCCAATCATGCAATCATCCAACCATCTAACGAACGCTAGTAGTCTGACCTCCAGCAGGAAGCGTGGGCTCTCAGGCATGAAGGTGAGGCCGATGAGGGAGGCGATGGCGGGCAGGGCACACACCAGCACAAACACCCTCCAGCTGTGGAACTGGAACTCTGTGCCCATGCTGAAGCCCCAGCCTTGGGGGAGCAGAAGGATAGGCAGGGTTAATGTAGTCTTACAGTGGCTCAGGGTTACTAGATGTCTATAGCTACTCTGGTCTTGTGTATTGGTCACTCTGGTCTTGTGATTCTGATTCTGATTGTGGCTTGGGTCTATATTATATGTCACTTCAATATATATACTTATAACATACTAATATACTTCAACATGACATTATAAATTACGATCTTTTGTGTACTGTTGCTGAATTATTATTATTACAAACAAGCATCGTTGTAAAAATGCCTTGCCTTGGGAGGTTGGAACAGGAGCCTATGAGATTGTAAGAGCTGATAAAGGTGTGGGTGGTAGTTAGGCTTTGTTACCGTAGTGTGGGATGATGCCCCAGGCGGTAAAGGAGGCGTAGATGCCTCCCACCATCCAGAACATGCAGAGCCAGCTCAGGTGCTCCCCACGCTTGTCCATCTGCAGGAACTCCGAGAAGTACGAGTACACGATCGGCACCGAGCCCCCGATCCTGAGGAACACACACACACACACCACACAGATAGACAGACAGACAGATTCATACACACACACATACACACACCACACAGATAGACAGACAGACAGATTCATACACACACACCACACACACAGACAGACAGACACACACACACACACAAACACAAACACAAACACAAACACAAACACACAGACAGACACACACACACACACACCCAGACACACACATCTTTATGTGGTTAACTGTGCTCCAGGGTTCTATTACTGCAATACTAACTCCTTGTGTGAGGCTGTTCAGTAAAATACTGGAGTAGTTTCACACATTGGTCCAGTGAGCCACTGTTGTATTGGTCCTCTGGGATTAATTGAGAAGGAACACAAAGCTTGAGACACTGAGTTAGATAAATAGATGGCACAGCAATTGGTCAAATTGATAGTTGGAGACAGTAAATCGCCAAATAGAACATTGGCAGTGAACAGAGAACAGTGTCCAAAACGGTGAAATGGCTGCCTTCTAAGGTAGCGTTTGGTGGCAGCGAGGCATCAAGGCATGTCCAAATTAAATATTTCTATAAAATGCTGCCTTTTAAGACACCTTCCGTTTTGGACAGGCCCATTGTTTATAAGTTGCCTGTATCTGACTGTATCTGATTTGTTTTGTACAGTCACAGAGCTTAAAACACACACACACACACAAACACACACACATATATGCACACACACAATAAATATGTACCCAAAGCCGGAGACGAGTCGGAAGAAGAGGAAGAATCCGTATCCTTGAGCGAAGGATGACAGGAAGGCGAAGATGCAGTTGATGGCAAGGGCAACAATAAGACACCTCCTCCGTCCCACCTTATCAGCCAGACCGCCCCATACGAATGCACCGAACATCATACCCAGAAACACTATCAAACCTGCAACAGACACACACACACACACACACGCACACACACACACACACACACACACACACAATACATCAATACAATACACGTTAGTCCCAAAAATACTTGTAAGTCCACAAGCTTTCTCCCCACAGGTACACAAATTCAGCACATGTTTGAAGGGGAAGGGGCTGTGTTGCAATAGGGAGCGATTGTTTTGGAACACATCTGGGTTATCACAGATGAGATTGTCTGAGATCAGTATTGTTTGAGGAGGCAGACATCGTTTTTACAACATAGGTTGTCTATGTAGTTGTTATACTAAATTGCAGAGCTATGCCCATGGGCAGTGGTACTATGGTTATGTTGTAACAGGTAGGATTTTTATTACGAAAGGTGGTGATTGATATATAATCTGTAGGTTCTAAGGTTGTTCAATTTTACGTGGCAGTCAGAATGCAACTGGCAGGAGCAGTATTTGCTGGAATCCACATGGGGGCGTAGTCACCCTTATTTCCGTCATTGAGATTATGTTGTAACAGGTAGGATTTTTATTACGAAAGGTGGTGATTGATATATAATCTGTAGGTTCTAAGGTTGTTCAATTTTACGTGGCAGTCAGAATGCAACTGGCAGGAGCAGTATTTGCTGGAATCCACATGGGGGCGTAGTCACCCTTATTTCCGTCATTGAGATTATGTAACATACTGCAAGATGCGCCTCTCAGATTTGCTGACTTTGAACATTTGTCAAGGCTGTAAAAGTTTCATTATCTTAATGAGATTCAGATGAATGAAAATGAGATTTATGTCAGTGCACAAGATAAATGACTTAACCTTTATGAGCTCCTTTTATCTGTTTTGGTGTCGTTCGTGGAAGGAGAAAGAAACCAAGAAGCTGTCTGGACCACCATTGGCATGACATAAAACCTTGATGGCACCCAAGTGAATAAGGATCAGGTATGGACTAAGATGGCCGTAAAAAGTGACAGCAGCCGTGCAGTTAAGCTTTTGGAATGTTGTCCCTATGCCCTTTAGTGAGCTCATTCAGTCATTCTCAGTATGCTATGTCAGTCAGGCCCTTTATTTATTTATACCACTACATTTATTTTTTGCTTTTTAATACATAGCAATGCATGTGTGTAAAAACCTGGGTTGTACATTATGAATAGCACAAACACCAAGTCTGTGCGTTACATTGAGTTGGAAGTATGCAGCATTTCTAAATGTTGGCTAAATATATTTTACCTTGAACTGCAAAGCAGTCCTAGCACAGATGTGTTTAAGGAGTCCAGCTAAAGAATGGACACCATGTGTGTGCATTATACTGAGTTGGAAGTATACAGCATACACAGCATATACAGCATACAAGTGTTGACTAAATTGGCAAAATATATTCTACTTTGAAGTATACAGCATTTCTAAATGTTGACTAAATTGGCAAAATATATTCTACCTTGAACTGCAAAGCAGTCATTGCACAGATATGTTTAAAGAGTCCAGCTATACTTTGTGACTGGATATATATTTTGGCTTTAAAGGAACACACCAATAAGCAATAGCTATTGTGAGGTGACATGGCTGTAGGTTGGTGTTACACGTTTATTGGAGTCATGGGTTATTCTCAACCAGTGTTTGTATCATCCCATCTTCACTGAGAGGGGAGGGCTCTTATGACTCTGAGGCTAGGCCGCAAAGGGTGGTGGTGGGCGGCGTCTCTACAGATGGTACCGCCACTAGGCGATGTGGCATAGACCCAGTGAAACTGTGTGTGTGTGTGTGTGTGTGTGTGTGTGTGTGTGTGTGTGTGTGTGTGTGTGTGTGTGTGTGTGTGTGTGTGTGCGTGCGTGAATTATGTTAATCCACTGAGTGTACTGTGACTTGCACAGACAGGAAATGTGAAACCCGGCAGGTGGGATCCCTGCATTAAAGCGTGTCACTGCCACTGCTTGCATTTGTTCAGTGTTTATTTAAAGACACACCCTGAATTACAACCTCGTTGCCACGTTATGCCTCATGAAATCTGACCAATGGCCATCTGACCAAGATCTCTGATGACTTAAAAAATATATAATATACCATGCGCTGGTGCTGCAACCCAAGCATATTGCATGGTATATTTCAGATTCATTTTTACACTCCTATTATAAAAGAGAGAAGATGAAAGACACAATCTCTGTTATTTTAAGAATGCTGAAGGTTTTATCACTCCTTGAGCCAGACCACCTAATTTTGGTCCATCGGTAACATTCGAGGGCAATAAGTGATTTTTGGCAAGGTATACCACCCCAGAATTCTATTCTATTCTATTCTGTTCTATCCTATTCTATTCTATTTTGAACCTGACTTTCTCCAGTGTTTATCCAGGTTGCTATACTTCATAATTTCAGAAAATGTACAATACAAGAAAATATTGACTTACTGTAGATAATCTAACCAATAATCAGCTGGGGGGAGGGGGGGTTGTGAGGATATACTGTATGTTAGTTAAGATAAAAAGCTTCCACCAATGCAATGCAAAGACTACACCAAAAATCACTTCAAGACTTATTTTCGTCAGATCATACCGACCAACCCCTCTGGCTTAAATACTGTTTGACTGGCTTGTGTTTGGGTTTGGTCATCATGAAGTATAGACTTACATACAGCAAATCCTCTCCTGTCTTCTGACAGTATGGATGATGTATGATGCCACATGCAATTTCATGAGTCCTTGCCTCCCTGAATCAGATCAGTGGTTTTAAATTAGGTTTGCCAGGCAGCAGCATGCGGTAGAAATTATAACTGGCTATGATTGTTTCATTATTATTTTTTTCAAAACAAGCATTCAAAAACAAGCTATATTTATTCATACAGTATATTGCTTTTGCATTTGTAGAGGTCCAGGCTTGCAATGGTAATGGTGATGCAACTATGTTGGATCAATTTACGGTAGGAAACCTTAAGATGCCATCAGGCCTCTTGAGGTTCCATCATCAATCTGTCACCACTGCCACGGACGTTTTTGAGATAGAGACTTTAAGTCATGAGTAAATGTGTTTGGAGGGCTGCAAGGCACTCAACAAGAGCTACAGGAGAGCACTCCAAAGCACTCACCACGGAGCAGTAAATCTTTTTAACACTGCATTCTTCTACTAGGCTTACAGTATTTTATCATCCAGCATTTTGGTCAGTTTACATTAATGTAAAAAGTTGTTGAGACCTTGACGATTTACACTTGTCCATGCCATGGATGTCATAATGGAAAGAAAAATGTGTTTTCTTCCAAAAAGTCATTTTTCTTTCTGAGGGACTAATTTAAGTCAGTCTCCTACCATCCAGCATTCCAGCTAATTGCATCTATACAAAAAGTATATCTAGTGCATCTTTACAAAAATACAGCCAGACACCCTTGTGGTCAAATAATCTGATCCTACCTTGAGGTCTGTATGAGAGAACAATTCAATTAAGTACCTCTAGACTGACCCCTGTCCAGTTGGTATGATGATTGGTTTGAACATTGATATTGTAGAGTTGCTCATAATGTCAAATATCAAATAAGATTTTTTCTGTGATTTGGTATCCTTGCTATGTTTTGCTAACCCTGTGGGTAGTTGTCTTTATTTTGGACATTTAATATATAAATCTGTGCCAACAGTGATCATTTATCTTCGTGGAAGGAGTGTTAGTGTTATTCATTGGTTCAGTGTTATCAGTGCTGACTCGGGGGGGTGGGGGGGGGGGGTAGTGTATGGGTCTATATGTAGTGTATGAGTCTTGGAAAACACTTTTCCATTTGCACCGGGATTTTGCAAACATTCAGTGTCAGAGTCAATAAAATGAGCCCTGCATGAGTAAAATTGACAAGCAGATTAGTCAATGTATGGGAAACACTGGTCAGGGCTGAATTAGTAGGGGCCTGCACCTGGTTGAGTTATTTATTAGGTCTGTGTCGGGCTATGTATCTCGGCCGCGTTGGGGCTGTGTATCTGTTCTGCAAGGTCAAGCCAAGCAGCTCCTATCGATCCTGTGCGGCCACGTGCTGAGTCAGAGGTCTCTGGGGCTGGGAGCCACACCAAAATGGTGCGAAAAAAGTGCCGTCTCATCCTTCTCAATTATTCTGGCGCTCGCACAAACTCCACACAGCCAGCGACCGCAACCCCCAATGCTGCTGCTGAGCAGGGTGGAGTTCCGCCCTGAAGAGGAGGAGACTGTTGCGGTGGATTTGCCAGGTTTTCTAAAAACCTATATTGTATCAAGCAGTTATGTCATCAAGCATGGTTTCAGTCATATGTGAGGTGAGGATTTGCACATGCTTTGCCTTTTTCCTCTCTATTTGTCCTTCTCAGTGTGACTTGTTTACGTGCCTCAGGAGGAAACCTCCAGTGACATCTTTTCTGTGCCTCTCTTCAGTTACAGGTGCGGTGTAACTGTAACCGCCTGACAGCAGCCAGCCTACTGCATCTCAGCGAGGCTGCTGCAGTTTTGTCATAGTGGCGCACTCTCCTGCCAGCAGTCTCCAGTCTCTCCGTTCTCCGGTCTCGTCTCTCCACGTTCCCAAACCGACGTGCTCCCCGACCCCCTCCACCTGCTCCGTGGCGTGCTGCAGTGAGTGAGTGAGAGAGAGGGGAGTCTGTGCCGGGAGCCGTGGCGAGAGCAGACGTATAAAGCCATCTAGAGCAGCATTAGCTAATTTGAGCCTCCTGGCTCATATTGATTCACTGTCAGAGCCCTGCTGCTGGCCCCAGGACACAAACAGCACCAGGATATACGAAGGTGGGGGTTGTGAATGGGGTGGGGGGGGGTAGTGGCACAGGCGGTCACTGAGCTAAATTGCAAAAGCACATTTGGATCAAACTCCAATTCTATCGCTAATATCGCTCTCACGTGAAAAATGACTCTGCACATTAACTCACTCCGATCGTTGAGAGCAGTTTAATCCATGACTTCACCTGAGGCCCTGCCTGTGCCCTGAGTGGAGGAGATGAGTCATGGAAAGCCCATAAAGCGTCAGATGATTGCACTCTAGATCAGTGATTCTCAAGCCTGCTCCAAGGCCTTGCCTTCTTCCCCGACACTGTGTTCAGAACATCTATTCATCTACTGCATAGAGCAATATAGGGAATAAGCACCATGTATTGTAGTTGTCTAGATACAATAGTCACTCTGTAATGCACTATCGTAACACCCCCAATTATCACCAATATTCACTTTTGTTCAGAAATTCTAAAACAACGATGTTTTTTAACACTTCAAAATAACATTTGCTAAATGAACCTTACATTTTTCAGTAGCCATAGGTGTGTAGATTGGAACAAAATCTGGTTTGGTTCTTAACCGGAGCATTTACTGCCTGAAATATCCGATTTTGTTTACCACGCTCGGAGTTATAGTGCTGGCCTGATGGGTCGCCTATTTACGACGTTTCAATGGCACATTAACGGTTAGACCGAGAATTATCGTCATGAAATTAAAATTCCACTGGAGCTCCAAGCGGCTGTGTACACGCAGCCTTACAACACTGTTTACAGCTCTTCGAGTCACGGTAAAATGTCATTTTTGGTACATAGCTAATTTAGATACACCTATGGTGTGGGTGGTTGCGTTTCTTTAGGAGTCCGCCATTTTGGTTTGTATAGAAATGGATATTAAGTGACACATACACGCAAGACGGCGGAAATACGGGACCGGCGGTAATAGGGTGAGTTCCGATATGTAGTAAATGAGTGGAGTTACAGTAAAAATAATATAAACATCTTGATCTCCGTACAGACTTACCCAGCATGCCTTTCTCCGCGTTGGACAGGCACATGTCCTTCTCGGCGCTGGGAAGCACGAAGCCGACCACGAAGCACTCCACGCCGTCAGCCATGAGCGCCAGGCCCAGTACCACGAAGAGCGTCCACTGGAAGCGTCCGTGCGCGCAGTCCTCCATGATGTCCTCGTACTGCTCGGCCAGCTCCTCCTGCTCCGAGACGGCGTCGGCCGTCGCCCGGGCTTTGGCCCGAGCCGCCCGCCGCTGCGCTTTCACCTCATCGGGGTGCGGGATGCCCTGGTACTCGCCCTCGTACATCTGGTCCTCCTCGTCGTGACCCTCCGTCACATCGCTGGCCGCGTCCTCCTCCTGGGACGGGTAGTCACCCTGGTAACCGTAGCCATCCTGACCGCCTTCGCCGTACGTGCCGTAGCCCTCGCCGTCGCCCTGGTGATACACGTTGTTTTGGTAGGGGTCGGCCATGTTTGCCAGTGGCAACTCACTGGGATGCGATGCAGTAACACAGAGTGGCCGTTCTGGGCTAGATCTGCATAATCCTCTAAATCCCTCCTCCTCTTCTCTCTCTCTCCAGCTTGTTGCTCTTAGATCTGATACGCGCGGATGTTTATTAGGTGCTTTTGGCACTTTAGGCTCCAAATATTTCAGTAAGGCCCTGTGTTAAGACAATCCTCTCCACAGCCGTTTAGTTAAGATATTCTCCTACTCTGAGTTGCCTATCCTGCACGATAGTACTCAGTCTCTCTCTCTCGGTCTCTGTCTCTCTCCTATGCTTGATTGTAGACGGTCAGTGTCTTGTAGCCCCTGCAGTGGACTATCTCTTGTTCTCTGATGACTGGATGATCTGTGTGGTCTAGACTAGCTCCTCCTCTTCACCTTCTCAGAAGGCCACATGCTGAATCTGAAAAGAAAGGAGAGGATGCCTTAGTCAGGGGGTACTCATACACCACTGTCTTGGTGAACAACAGAGGGATGCATAGAAAAAATTTGATCTCTATTATAATCAATTTGAAAATGTTGGAGTATTTTTTTAAAGGTATAAAAAAAGCAATCTCGGCCAACCGATTACTATAAGATAATGTGGATTGTAATGATGATGGATCATGTTGATGTTATTATGACCAAGTGTTGCACTGAGAGATAACATTTCTGGTAAGCTCAGTGTCCACTTACTCAAATATTATCATTATTATGGCATGTAACTGTCATGTCAGTAGCACATGAAGTCACTGTATGCCGTCTTCAACACTGCAGCTAACTAGACACCGATGACTTTCTGTTGGCCAATGGACACACAGCAAAAATGGAGGTCTAGGGCTTTGTTGGTTTTTGCTCCTTTCTGTATATAGACTACTTCTGTACTGATCTAAGTGACTCCACTGAAGAGCTTCCATGTGCAGCAGTGAGTAACTCTGGCATGAGGACGCACCCTATAGAAAACACAATATCAGCAGGACCAGCTCTGAGTCATACACATGCACACACACACATGCACGTGCACATATACGCACACACACATGCACACAGACACACATAGACACACAAACATACAAACAACAGAGAGTGCTTCTTCATTTCAAACTGTTAAAGATAGTCTTCTTTTTTCCATCTCCTGCTGCTTGTTTTACTGAAGCCCCCCTCTTTTCTCTCTCTGTCTCCCTCCCTCCCTCTCTCTCTCTCTCTCTTTCTCTCATGTCATTGCTTCTTGTCTTACTCCTACCTGCTCTCTCAATGCAGTTCTTCGTACCCATATTCTCCCTCACTATTGATTGTTTTCCCGCACAAATTCTGTCTCTTTGCGAACGGTCTTTCATCTTCTCTTTCTCTCTCTCACACACACACACACACACACACACACACACACACACTTAGGTTGCGTTTAATCTAGTCTCTCCTACAGCAGCTTGTGACTCTCTTCCTTTGTTGATGGTCTTTATATCATCCTCATCCCCCTCACTACTGATTTTCTTTTAGAATCTCTCAGTATTAATTGCCTTTGTCTCTTGTGGTGATTGACGGCCTCTTCCTTCTCTCGGGGCAGTTGATGATATTTCACTAATGTGTGAATCATTTCGATTTTCTCCTGTCTGGTTGAGATTGAACTCCTATGAACTATTTAAATGAGATTAGCAGAGAACCATGGCAAATAGCCTCACTAATCTATCCCATAATAGCTTGTTTTACATCGTCATGGTTTCAGAGAAAACCTTCCCACACACATTCATACACACACACTCACGCATAATGCAGAAAATCAGATTTGTCTTGCTTGTCTTACAGTGCTTGCCTAATGACAGGATTTCAAGATGTGTGTGTTTGCATGTGTGCGTGTGTGTGTATATGTGTGTGTGTGTCTGTGTTGTTTGCGTGTGTATGTATGTGTGTGTTTGTGTGTGTGTGTGTGTGTGTGCGCGCGTGTGTATGTGTCTCTCTCTTTCTGTGTGTGTGTGTGTATGTGGCATATCCATTGTGTTGCTGTGTATTTGGGACTGGGAGGGAGGTTTCTTACATCACAGAGGTCAGTTTCCACCCTGGGACACTCTCCTAAATACTGTATGACACCAGGAGCTACATATCTTCGATCTGCCCCTGATGGACAATTCTGTTAATGGTGTGGGATGGTAGTTGATATTCCTAGAAAATAATCCTCCTCTCCATAGATAAACTCTCTTTCACACACACACACACACACACACACACACGTCTAGAAGTCCTGTCATCACACTTCACAGCAGGCAATTGTCATCCCCGACTGACAATTGGTCGACCCTAAATATCAGTCAACTTTATGAAGTAAAATGTAGAATATATGTGACACCATATGTGCATTTCTGTAAATGTCATAGTCAAGTTAAGAATGTAAAGTTACAAAAAATATTGTGGGAAATCCTGCCTGAACCTACCTGCAACCTGTAACTTCAAATCCAATTTTCTCAGTTTTTCAATTGGAAAAAGATGGCAGGAGGCTACAATTCAAAAATACTATATCTTGACAACAATTCGATATGACTTTGACCAGGATGTCAAAAAGCTTACTGTGTCCTCTGTCCGTTGATACCACAATCTCAATTTTGAATTTTGGGTCGCTGTGACTCATTTTGCCAGATCTGGTCACGCATTTTGTAGATTAGAAAAAAATATAGTCTACACCACACTACAGACTGTTCAGAATACACCTCACTCTGATGAATACTAAATAACTCTGGCTCTTTCTACTTCTCACTCTTTTTCCCTATTCCTCTGTCCTCCCTGTTGCTGAGACAGACAGACACCCAAAGGTCACGCTTAGTGCGTGGGCATCCCGTAGGACTCGTTGGCAGCGCTGCCAGCCTGTGGGTGGTACTGTAGCTCTAGCTACAGCACAGTGCCTGGTTGGCGAGTGAGTCGGTGGAAGGTATTTTACATTGTTTTAGTTACTGTAGTTTTAGCTCTCTGTAATCGAGCCAGTTGAGGATCTTTTGAAATGTGAAGATGCTGCAGGGGCCATGGTTTTCACCCCCTCCCCTGGGGGACCCTTACTCAGCACACCTGACTGAACCTGTCAGTGGATTTCCTCATTAGCTGAAGAACATGGTTGAGCTCATCAGGAGTACAGTAATTATAGATAGATAGACAGATAGATAGCTAGATAGACAGATAGATAGATAGATAGAGATAGATAGATAGATAGATAGATAGATAGATAGATAGATAGATAGATATAGATAGATAGATAGATAGATAGAGAGAAAGACATATCTACAGACAGACAGACAGATAGAGAGATATGTAGATAACAATAAGTAATATGTCTGTCAACATACTGCACAGACACAAACTCAGTAAAAATGTCCTTACGTCTTTCCTACACATAAAAACAAAGCAATCTTTTCAATTCACTGAAATACACAGGGGTGTTTACTGTGTGAAGAGCTTACTGTACACATTGGCTGCATGGCAAACCCACAGGTGGCCTCAGCATGCAGCGCAAGTGAGCAGCCTCAGAGAAGAGCACTGGAGTGAGAGCAGAGAGATGTGAAACTGGCATCGCAACTCGCTCTAGACCGCAGGAGAAAACAACTCATGTCGGCCCAGATCATACGTCTCATATAACCCAGATCATACATCTCATAACCCCTGGGTGAGGGGCTATCAAGTCCACTGGTCCCCAGCTGTCTGGTCTGATTCAGAAGGGTAGGAGAGAGGATGGGTGCCCACTGCAGTTCGTCACAGGTCTGTGTGAAATAGGAGGGGTGCCCACTCCCCTCCCCTGTTCCTCTGCAGTAATGTGCAGTTCGCTACAGGTCTGTGTGAGACTGAATGCTTGGAACATGCACAGGTATTGAAATTTAGGTAATCGAAAGATTATAACCAGTTTTATTTAAAATGCAGACATCTTATTTGAGTCAACAGATGATTAGGCCTACATGAATTCACAGATCGGAAGAATGCACTCAAAAAGAATACTGGAATATAAGCCTTAATAACCTTAAAACAGGTAAACGTATTCAACATCCACACAAACAGCACATTTGTCATTGATAAGAGCTTCTTAACATGTCAACTGGCAACTTTTGGTGCATGCCAAAAGCAGAGCTAAAAGATCTTGCCAGGCAGCTACAGTGCTACACTCTGGGGGCATGAACATGGCGGCTCATGAACATGAGTTGAATTCAGTCTGCAGTGAGAGGGTATTTTGAACCTGCTCTGTGTTGCAGCATGAAAGTCTAAGGAGATACCTTTAAACAAATCCACCACTCTGACAAAAGGTTAGGTGCTCAGCAGCCAATCAAATTACTCCTTTCCCTTGTGACTGTATACAAACACTGGAGACTTTTATGAGTGCACGCAGCGAACAAACAACTAGAGGACAGTGAGGAGAAACTGATGATGAAAAAGTGTATTGGAACAGAATCACAGACTAATCCTTTACTAAAAAATGTGAAGTGTGTGTCGTAGGAGCTGATTCTTGTGATGAGGAGAGTGCACAGTGTCTACAAACAGAGGTGAAGGAGGTGAAAGGAGCCTGAAATGCATATAAAGCTGTTTTGGGATCGGCTATGTGAATACATGCTACTACTAATATAAAAGCTCTTGGCCATGTTCTCTTAGTCAAAGACCCCTGGATTGTGTATGATTCAGATCTTTGAGGATGATGGTGTATCAATTTGAAGTGGATCTGTGTGAGCTGCTGCTGAGCTCAGAAGCCCTTTTCATCAATCCTCTCATCAGTCACAGAGCAGCAGTCCCCCCCCCCCACCCCCCCGCCCCCATGACACTCGCAGAGACCCCTGAGACAGAAAGGCAGATGCTGATTGGCTGACAGAAGATCTACACGTGTGTGTGTGTGTGTGTGTGTGCACATCTCCCTTGCTTGTTGACTTTACTGAGTGAGGCTTGACAGGAGGAGCAAGGATGAGAAGGCAGAGGAGAGAAAGATGAAAGAGAAAAGGAAGGAAGAATAGAATAAAGGAGGAGAGAGTAGGATGAAAAGAGAGAAGAGATGGGAAGGGAGGGGAGGGGAAGGATGCTTCCAGCCAGATGCCCTTTGTCATGTCTGCCCTTAGCTCTTCCTGAGCAGGGAGGAAAACATCAACATTGGTAACACGAAAGAGAAGAACAGAGAACGGCCAAGAAGGATCCAAAGGCTAATGATCCCAGGAATAACAAAGTGCTGCTCAACCATCACACTCATTACAGTAATCTACTGTGGTCAAACAAACGTGCTGCAGTATCATTGGCTTTCCACCATGTTTACCTTTCCTTTTCTTACTAACCCTGTCTCTATATCTTTAGCCCCTTCCAACAGTGCAACCTGTCATCTTGCCCCCACCCCTTCAGCCTCTAATCCCCCAACCCCCCCCCCCCCAACCTCCCAACCATCCCCTTCGTTGATCTGCTTCCTCTCTTTGCTTCACTGTAAGCAGTAAAAGAGGACACTGGCACTGCTATTAAATCAGAACAGCTAGCAGAGCTGCCTACATTCCTTTAATAATGCATTGCCTCCTGACAGGAGCCGATGTACAGCCACCCTGAACCAGAGAAACCCCCCACTACCCCCCCCCCCCCCCACACACACTCCTACCCCACAACCCAATTTCTCTGTAGCTCTTACCCTTGTGCACGTTTCTCTTCAGTAAAGAATGCGTGCCAGAGGCCATGGTTTAGTATAGTGCATAGATATTTAGCACAGGTTTAGTATAGTGCATAGATATTTAGCACAGGCGTAAGGGTGAGGTTCAATTGTTGTTACTGGCTGTTCCCTTTATTTCTTATTTTCTGCACGAAATCTCCTTTAAACATTACAGATGTATCTAGGCTATGTGCCGTCAGCCCCCTTGGTACCTCTCCTGGCAGACTGCAGTGCTACTGACTACAAGTATCTGGGTCAATAGTGAACAGAATGGTCTAGAGCTTGTCCCTCAACTACACCCTTGGTACAAAGTTTTAATCAAAGACAATATAATTTTGTTAGCACAAGAGTGATGCACAGACAAGGCACAACACAATATTGGATTATTAATTTTAGTAAATTGTTTGGGTTTGTCAGCTGATGTCCTATAGAGTTCATAAGTATATTGTTATATTGTTCAGTGTCAGTTTCAAAGGGGACAAAACACAGTTAAGCAAGATGGACTGTGCTATAATTTCAACTCAATTAATTAAGTTAAAATTACTCAAATGCTTTTCTTTGCCTATGACAGAAAATATTCAGTTCAAACAATGATCAATTTTAGTGTTAAAAATACAAAGAACGAAGATAGCTGGTATGCCTATGGGCTCTGTACACTAGCTTACTTGAAGTCGGCAAACCAGTTTCCTGTTCGTTGACATCACTGTTAATAAGCACCTGAACAGGAGTGCTTCAGTTGTATCAAAATGTGTGCTCACTGAAAATCCTTCTCTCCTTATTTTGTGCAGCCACTGCACGTAGGCTGGCAGTTTTAGGAAAAAGGTGGAAGCTAAACAGTGCTCATTAGAGGCAGCCACGGACATTAGGACACGTGTAGGCCTACATTGTATTTCTTACGTTTTGGTACAACTAAAGCACTCATATAAGGTACTTGTTCACAGCCATGTCAACGAACAGGAAACTGGTTTGCCGACTTCAAGTAAGCTTGTGCACAGAGCCCCTTATCCTGTTTGCCAAAGGGCTACATGACCTTATCTGATTTGCCCCGGCAACACAGGTATTGCACTCCCAAGGTATCCAGACACAAAGTCTAAGACATGTATCTGCTTATTTCATGGCTGTCACATAGCGGTCCATGAAAGAAATAGTATTCATGTATTTATCTACCTACATTTAATACAACATAATGTGTGAGGATGTTCTGAATCTGCTGTCACACAATCACTAGCCATAAGCATTTTTGGCTAATTTGTTTCTATAAGCTCTGCTAGTTTGACTTCGATAGCTTACTGCCAGGCATCATTACCACGTGCACATGATTAACAATCCCGATTGTCCCTTAAACTGAGCCCATCAAGGTAATGTGTTGTCTTATAGCCAAGGAGCCATTGTGTTTCTCGTCATGAAGCACAGAAAGCAAATCACAAGCTGCTGTCCATCAGGATGCTAACTAGCAGAGTTCACCCATCAGGATGCTAACCGCAGTTCACCGCAGGAAATGGAAGGAAAAAAAACATGTCTTGCATAGATATATCAATGTAGAGATGCTATGTCAAAAAGTGAGGATTATAGAACTTTAGCTAGTTGATGACCATGCTTTTAGCACTTTATCAGATTTAGGCTAGCCCGCACCTGTAGGAATGTGTAGGCTAATGAAAGAGTTAGTAGGCCTAGGAAGTTACAGTAGTAGGTTAGTGTAGGCCTAGAATGAAATGGCAGATCTATGAGATACACACCTATCTTGCACAAGGTTGTAAAATGATTCATGCACAGTAATTAGTTAATCTGTGGACTATGGACATGAATATCTCTTAGTAACACTAAGGAACCATATATAGAATGAGGTCCCAAATTCAAGGCAAAAATCTTACAGATGCAATACAAGTACTAGTTAGCTGACTCAACTTACCAGCCCTGGTGGCACACCCCACAACCAGCATTTTAAAAGAAAATGCTTCTCACAACAAGCTAAGGTAACATTCATGACTTTGGACATGGAATCCACTTGAGCAAAAAAATCTTATTTTTACACATATTTTTACCACATTTGCCATGTGCTGTAGGCTACCTTTTCACAGATTGTAATGAAGGATTCCCTCTTCCTTAAAATGCTGTCACATGATAACATTTGGTTTCCTAGAGGTTTCCCAGAAAATGGAGCTAGCTCATCTTACCCCTATGCTCAACTTACCCCGTTCTCCCCTAGCCTCCACGATCTCCAGGGAAATCTTCCTCTATTTAGGTTTTTGCATTGCACTGAGACAGTAGTTAGTTTGACCCTGGCCTCAGGCTGGTTTGTATTCAGTTTTGACATTGATTTGTGTCTGGATTTGAGTTATTTGTGTCTAGCGTCATATTGGTGTCTGGCTCTTCATTTACAGTGTTACTCTCAGGCCACTGAATTAATGACCTTTAGGTCCGACCATGCTTTTCAGACTTCAGGTACAGACGTCTTTATGTGTTTGTGTGTGTGTGTGTGTGCGTGTGTGTGAAAGAGAGAGAGATAGAGAGAGAGGTATCTGCACCTGAAACACCCAGTTCTCTCTGCCATTCCCTTGTGTGACACACTTCACATCACCACTACATACAAATACAACATAAGAAATGGATGAATTGCTGAATGAATGAATGACTAAATGAATGAAGGTGATGTGCCTAAAAGAATGACTAAGAATGACTAAATGAGGGTGTATTGTAATTCTCCTGTGAAGGAAAGAGGGAAATCAGTCAGAACTCTGCTGTTGTCATGACAGATGAGAGCTGCAATTTAATCCAGCTTAATACAGCAGAAATTTCATTCCGTTCTCCACCCCCAACATTCTAGATTACTCTCTCTCTCTCTCTTTGTCTCTTTCTCTTTCTCATGGACAGGAAATGAGTGAATGTGAAAAATAATAAATGCATTGATAACCTACTTTGTTATTTTACAGCATTTCATGAATTCTTATGAAATGTTATTGTGTGTGTATAAGAAGGAGATACAGAGAGAGGTGGGGTAGGGTGGGGGGGGGGGGCGTATTGCCCTGCATGAAAAGGAAATGAACATCTGTCTCTGGGAGACATCCCCACCCCCTCCCCAGTGCTTTGATTCAGAAGGGTTGGGTTTAGGGGTCGGGTATCTAAGAGGTTTTTGAAAGATGATATTTAGAGTGGTCATCCAACTGTAAATGTTACCCCACATACAGTATAACACACCTTCTACTCCCATCTCTCTCTCTCTCTCTCTAAATTAACAGGTTGATCTCTTTGTTAATCAGTTACTGTAAATATTCAACTGAAGAAAGAATTCTATGAAATATAATATAAAGTAAGCAATGTAAACTGTGCTGGAGTCAGTAATGTTTAGATATGTCATATAAGGTTTTGGGTCAGGAGTGGCTATGCATTGTAGTGACAATGACTGCGGTCATCGAAAAAATACTATCGGCTTTTAAAAGATATCAAGACAAAGTCTGTTGTTAACAAAAATGCATGTCAGTACATCTGACATTTCCCTTTCTCTCTGGTTGAGTGGATATGGCTCAGAAATAAAGAAGTAGACTTTGAGAAGTACTAAAGGTGTGGGTTTTTAAACATTCTAACATAAGATTCCGTTCCGCAACAATTCAAGGTTCTAAAATTCTATGTTGAATTCAATGAACCCAGATATTCTTTAGAACGTTCATTTTCTAACATTCCCGTCACGTGACGGTACACCTTTAGGGGTTAATGATGACAGTGTTTCTGTCCCACTCGGCCTCTGACATAATAATTCCTGAACAGGGTTTCTATCAGGAGCATATTGCTAGAATCTCTGTAGTTCCTCAACGACACCATCAGTCTCTGTGTCACCAGAGGTGGACAGAGTACACAGCTTCATTACTTGAGTAAAAGTACAGATACCCTTTGCTAAATTTTACTCAAGTACAAGTAAAAGTACAACAGTCAGATGTCTACTTAAGTAAAAGTACTGAAGTACTTGTTTTTAAAAGTACTTGAGTATCAAGAGTACAAGAGTACATTTTCTAAATATTGCATTACTACTGCCACAGTGCTTACATTTCAGAAACATCCTACATGGAGTTATGAAAAATGTTAATGTTAATACCTTGGAGAATGTAAAAGGAATTGAAAGTAAAATCAAGTCATTTATATCTTTTTACCATGTTGCCAGGGATGGGCAGTATTTCTAATACATGTATTTCAAATACGTATTTCAAATACAAAATACTATTTTGTAATTGAAACATTTGAAGTGAAAACTATCATTAACTTGTTCAGAAAATTGAAATAGTCTGGCAAGGTGGGGCCACAGGTTGGCACATTCCCGGGATGGACCTGCTGCGTCTTCATCCATTGTTTCGTCCATGGTTTCGTCTCTTATCGAAATCTAACCATGGAGTTGACTTTGGTGGAAAGCTGAAGGTGATTGCTGATAGGCTGTCCCAATCAGTGGCGCCTGCACAATCCAATCACGTTTGAGAGGGAAACAACAAATTGAGGGTTTCCGAGATTTTTGCTTTTTCCTTTTTTTTAGAAGTAGTAACGGGTCACGGCTATGGATAGAAATGTAGTGGAGTAAAGAGTACAATATTTGCCTCTCAAATGTACTTGAGTAAAGTCATGAGTACTCCCCAAAAATGATACTCGAGTAAAGTACAGATCCCTCAAAACTGTACTCAAGTACTGTACTCAAGTAAATGTACTCTGTTACTGTCCGGCTCTGAGTGTCACATCTGACAGTTTTAAAGTTGTGATGTGTGAATCCCAGCAGGGTTTTTTCTCAGCCTTGTGTGATTATTTTTGTCTTCTAATTAGTGTAAATGAAAAAAGAATGGTCTGTAAAACATCTGGATAATCAGCTTAATAAGGGATGCCTGAGTGAACAGAGGAAGAGCGTCTTCATCTCCAATATAATCTCTCACTATAGCTGTCACAGGGCATGAGGCAGATAGGAGTCTTCAGATGTTATAATGAACACTCAATGTTTTTGAAAACTATACTAAATTACATTTGTAATCTTCATTCAGGTCTCAGCGTTCTGATGAATCTGTGCAGCCGTTATTCAATAAAACATTGTCAATGTCAAGACACACCAACTATGGTCTCATTGAAATCTCATAAATCTTTGTGATACAAGCTAGACAAAACTACCTAGGGCTGGGCGATATGGACCAAAACTGATATCCCGATATTTTTGGGCTGATTGGCGATTGACGATATGATCTGATTGATATTTCAAACAGAAAGAGCGAAGTGCTTCATATATTCACTCAACACAAAAATTATGACAACACAGACAGTTTTAATTATATTAATTTCAGACTGCTCTAACAGAGCTGTGCAAAAAGTGTAAACAATAACATAGGCCTACAATAGGCATAGGCTACAGTTGCTCTGATAAAGCTGTGCAAATAACAAAAGACCAAAAGTTGACCCTGACTGACAACGCAGGCCTACATTGTACTGCACAATGCAATAGGCTATTTTGGGCACAACAATATTGAAAAAAACTGCAGTTTTGTCACACAATGCATTTTTTTTACCTGTAAGGGTTTGATAGGGCCTAGATGACAAGCAAATGTAGACTATGATGGCCTAGACATGTTGCTATCAACAACAAAAATAGTTTTAAACAATTAGGCTACTTAAACAACGTAACTGAGTCACTCATCAAGAGTGTGATAGACGCTACCTTCGTTTTGTATGCGTTCATTTTTGCATGTTCCGGTTCGTAAGAAAAATCCCTATGCACGATTGAATGGGGTTTCAGGAATCATAAAAAATGATGCCCTAACTGCTCGCGAGTCGCGTGCATATCCTCTTAATAAAATCAGCGTTTAGGTTGTCTCCCTGAGGACTTTAGATCTGCTACTGTCGCTAAACGCAAGCATTCATCAGTGTATTTAAATTAGCTAGGCTATGTACCAAAAATGACATTTTACCGTGAGTCAAAGAGCTGTAGACTAAACAGTGTTGTAACTTAAATCTGCGTGTACAAAACCGCTTGGAGCTCCAGTGGAATTTTGATTTCACAACGAGAATTCTCGGTCTAGCCGTTGATGTGCCGACGGAATAGGCATCAGCACCAACCTCTGATCAAGGTAAACAAAATCTGACTCAGTGTCCATCATGTTTGAAAGTTTGTAGTGCTGCGAGGGAGAACGTGCACACGTAAGGGGCGCAGTTGAGCAGAGCTGCGGCTATCTGAATGGTCTGAACACAGAAGAGCAAGTGGCTTTGATAAAATGGCCCATTATTTGACATAATACCGGTATTACGATATTGTCTCAACTACATATCGTTTTCAAAAATATATCGGTCGTAGTCGTAATACCGATATATCGCCCAGCCCTAAAACTACCCAAAGGTATTATTCATGTTTGCTGTCATGGATGGTTTGGCACAAACATGAATAGCACCTTTGGGACCAATGAGGCATAATGGTACCATCACACTCTTTGGTCCAGAGAGGCACAGAATTTACTGACAAGAGGGTGGCACTATGTGTGTGTGATATGGGGAGAGGAAAATAAGCTTTGCTAAAACACATGGATTTGGTTTGTGTGTGACTATGGTAAAAGCGAAAGTGAAACCTTAGCGTATAACTTTAGGTATAATTTATACCTTATAAGCTAGCGCTTGTGTACTAGTATTGAGTTTTTGTCTTGCATGCTTTTGTATTGGTAGCCAGCTGGTATGTAGCTGTGCAGTATGTACATTGTGTATCTCACTCCCGATGCCTTAACAGTTGTGCTAGTGAGAGAGCTAGCAGCCTGGGCTTATAGCTTGATTGCTAGAACACTCGACTTCCGATCTGAAGTCCTGCTGTTTGCGGGTTTGAGTATGGGCGAGTGCAGGGCTGAGCCGCATGGTTCAACACAACACAGGTTATAGTCAGAACCATTTGTGTGTAAGAATGAGTGGTTGTGTGTGTGTGGAAACATATTAAAGGTACACTATGCAAGATTTTCATCTTTAAGAAGCCAATTTGATGGTAAACAAACTTGTAATAGGCGAATCGTTCACCTAGCATAGCTATACAGCGTAGACATAGTGATTCCCGACCGGAAAAAAAACAGCCATGCAACATCCAAGAACGGCGGCACGCCAATTCTTGCGAGAATCGTGAAACATTATCTTGTCATTAGATATAGCTCTTTGGAGAGTTTTTGCCTGTTGTTAATCCTTCACCTCCACAACAAAAGCATTTGCATTGTGTACAGGGGGGATAAGTTGCGAGAAGTTTGCTCATTACAATAGCAAAGTAGCATACATACACCGTGACTCTAGAGGGAGCTCTACAGTCGCCAAAAATACCTAAACCTCCATAGTGTACTTTTAATGCAATTAGCCAGCCCTCTAAACATAACCAATGATACATAAAAACACACACACACACACACACAGCTATGGTGTAAAAGGTCATATGTGTGTCTAAGAGTACGGGTGTAAGAGAGAGGGCCTTTCTATGTGTGTGTGTGTGTGTGTGTGTATGCATGTGTGTGTGTGTGTGTGTGTGTGTGTGTGTGTGTATGCGTGTATGCGTGTGTGTGTGTGTGTGTGTGTGTGTGTGTGTGCATGTGTATTTGTGGATGTGGGTGTACTCCCTGCTACAGGAACAGATGGACATCGTTAAGCATGATTGTTAATTAGTCACAGCAAAGCCATGAGTTCACATGCAGTCTCAGTGGAGTTGTAGCCGCTGTCACCACAAACACAAGATAACGCTGACAGAGTTTCGGAAGTCACATCAGTCACAACCAGCAAAGAACACCAATGCCGTTGTCCAATCAAAACCACATTTCATTTCTAGCAATGTAAAAGCCAAAAGTCCAAACACACATCACTGTATTCAGAGGCGCACCTTGTCAACAGGCAAAGCAGGCAACTGCTTGGAGCCCCGAGCCACTAAGGGGCCCCCGACCTGGTCTCAGCGCGTTTGCCGGTGGGTCGAGCGAGAATTTCGTCCATAGAGATTGAATGATATATTTATTTTGCGTGCTCCTGTCCTGGGGTGCGTTTCCCAAAAGCATCGTTGCTAACTACGGTAGCAACCAACATGGTTGCAACTATGTAAGTACGACACAACTGTTCCCCAAAATGATAGTGTGAACTATGGTGGTGGAACTTACATAGTACGATGCATCGTGACACTGCGTCAGTGTTCCCCAAAACCATAGTAGCAACTAACGTTCGCAACCACTATCGTAAAGTTGTGTAGTTACAGCTACACCTCTCGACCTGTAGTATGTAGTAAGAAGCATAGTAGACGACGTAACCCTGATGATGGAACACGCAGAGGACAGATGGATGAGAGGTAGCCATTAAACGATCCCATAACATTGCTGTGGGATACCATACCATAGCATTGCTGGAAGCTACAATTGCACTGGGCAACGTTATGTGGTACAGTGGAAAGTGAAGTGTTGTGGAGTTAGCCTACAACAGAGCGGCCTGTGGTGAAGTGCTATGGTGACCGCAATCATCTGTGTTGTTATTATTCGTGAATTTACATGTAGCCTAATGCTAATGTGTCAGCACAGATTCTTTCGAACACCTGTTAAATTATCTGGTGATAAAGTTTTTGAATGCCAACGGTATTGTTATGTGAGGCTAGCATTGTAATTGTTATAAAAGGATAACGTTACATTGTAGTCGTATGTTAAGTGTGTTTGGATGAAGCATCTGCTAATCATACACATAGCTAACGGTATATGGACTCTACAGCCCATTATGATGTGGTGAAGTGACTGCGCTGTGGCAGAGACTGTAGCGTGTGTGCTTTACATGAGAGAGGTCAGGGGTTCAAGACTGAGTTGATGGGTGTGAGGTGAGTATGCCTGTGGAGTGGGGTTTGTGTTGTATCTTGTCTGATCACAAGCTATGTTTAGCGGGTGTATAAGTTAGGCTACTCTCATTTATTATATGATCTTGATATTTGAACACATAGCTGAATTATGTTGGTACAATGACATTGGAGAATGCTGCTGTGAAGTTGAGTAGCCTCTCGCTTGGAGAACTTTAAGACCTCTGGGACTTAAGTGAGCATGCAGAGTGCTGTGGTCAGTGTCAAAATGTGACATGATTTTCACTGATTTAACTTGTCCTTCATGGCCCAGGTATGGGTAGGCCTGTCATGGGAGGCGGAAAAATGGGAAGTTGCCTTTGCTTTGTGACCTTTCAATCTGTGTATGTATTTTGATGTCATGGCTCATAGGGAACATGTGTGTGTGTGTGTGTGGGAGGGATCATGGGGAGAAAGTGATGGTGGGAAAGTTAAGTACATTTACCCCCTCACCCCCACCAAATTAAAAGAAATGTAAAAAACATAAACAAAAGGGGAAAAAACAGGTAATGTGGCAGGGAATTGTGGGGTTTGGGTGTTTAGGGGCCAAACATATGTGCAACTAATTCCCAGTGTGCTTCCAGGCCAGCAGGAAGGTGTGCAGCAGCCACTGGAATGACCTCTTCCACCTCCTCCACTAACAGCTCCTCATCAGCCGGCAGTGGGATGTGATCCTGAAGGGCCATGTTGCAGAAGCGCCGCCACCAAAACTACACTGCACGCCTTTGCAGGATGGAGCTTCAGGCCACCAGCGGATTTGCTCACACACCTTTCCACATGCCCAGGGCCCTCTCCACAACAATGCGGGTCCGGCTTTGGGAGCAGTTGACATGCTTGTATTGTCATAGGGGGTTGATGGAATAAAGTAGGTCTTGAAATGTCAGTGCACTCAGGGAATATAGACATGCATTTGAACAGTATAGACTTTGCTACTATCTCAGCAGCAGAAGGCAACAACATGAGCAGCACCTACAGTAACACTGTGTGTGTGTGTGTGTGTGTGAGTGTGAGTGTGAGTGTGTGTGTGTGTGTGTGTGTGTATGTTGGTACAGCTGGCGCAGATCCTTCAACCATTTGAGCATTGAAACATTTGTGCTATGTGAACTGTCATTTTGTGGTTGTGATTCAACACACAACTTCATAACTACAATGGATGAAAAGTAATGGTAAAAAAACTGTATCTGTGCATTTAAACTATCATGAAATACTTGTGTGTGGTAACAGTATTCAATTTTCAGTGTCACAGTGAAAACACATAACAAGGGCAACATTGGAAAAATGCTGCATAAAGGCATGAAAAACTTCCAGTGAAATGAAGGGCAATCATAAAGTAAAGTATTCATTTATATAGCGCTTTTAGAACAGAGTGAAACCCAAAGCACTTACATAACAACATTTTCAACATTGTTCATATTACATATCCATATTTATTCTGCTCTTACTGTAAGGTAACTGCTAAGATACTGCACATATTTATATTTCATTTATATTACTCTAAACCACCTTCTGCAAACCAACTGTATACTACTGTCTACACTGCACTATATTTATTGTCCTGTCTATGCACCACCTGTCTATACTTTATATATCACATTGCACTTTTCTGCCTTTTTGGCACTTCTGGTTAGATGCAAACTGTATTTGGTTGTATTTGTAGTTGTGCTCTGCACAATGACAATAATGTTGAATCTAATCTAACCATGCCAATTTTCATAGAACATAATATACATTTATCCTAAGCCTAGGCTAGTAAGCATATGGTCTCCAATCAGTAGTTAAAACTAGGACTACAGGTTCTAAACGATCATAGGAATATTTAGTGATTGAGCCTATCGAAGATTCCAACACCATTATTAATTGATCATTATCTAGGCTCGAACCTACGACTACAAGATCCGAAATGCAGAGGTCTAGCTTCTATCCTTTCACGCCACCTTGTCACGCTACAACAAATAAAAATATTGGCCATATATTGGTGTGTTTCATTAAATGTGTAACTTATTTGTTCACATTTGCTCGGTTGGCGATTTATGCTTCACTGATTAGGCTAATTAGTAGGCTACGTTCAATAGACTGTGACGTTATTATTAAAATTATCATTATTATGCCTATTATTATTATTATTATTATTATTATTATTAATAGCCTAATATATATATATATATATATATATATATATTTAAAAGCATACATAGCCTAAGGCCTATTGAAATTACTGCCTATTGTTGTAATAAGTATTATCATTATTATTATTATTATTATTGATATTATAACTGCTGGGCCCAGGAAACGTCATGCAATGTCAGATTTCATTACTTTTACGTGACTTCATGCGTTCGGCTCTAACCGACAGAGACCCGACATTCTCCGAACACATCTGCAACCATTGTAGTCTGAACTATGTTGGTTGAAACCAACATGGTTCAAACTAACAAAGTACTATGTAAGTACGACGGTTTTGGGAAACAGTCGTAACTTACATGTTGGTTAGTTGAACGATGCATTGTAGGCTACCACGTTTGTAAAAAGCTAACCTCCGTAGTTGTACGGGAAACGCACCCCTGGATGCTGAATAGTCGTTCCCAATAAAACTAATAGTCTTCATTTCATTGCTTGTCATTACATACAAAATTGTTGAACTAGTTATCAAATTCTGTCACAATGCTGTAGAATTGCAAAGAGCATACAGTAAAACTGTAAAACGTACATATTCAGTGTCTTGTACTCACCTACTCCCCAAACTACAGCAATTTGTAACTTTACTCAGTGTTGTAGTGGGGATTTTTAAAGTGGGGGGACGCTATTTTAATGACGTCATTGCAAAACCTGTCACACTCGCACTTCCACATACATCGGTGCGTAAGGCCAAATTGTTACCAGCTTTCGTGAACATGAAACCGAATAAAAAAAAAAACAATTAAATGACATGGATTAGCTTCAAAATGTAGCCTAATGTCTTCACCCAAATTACACTTTTCCACTCAAGTCTATGAATATGGTCTGTAGCTTTTCATTTTGTTGTATCATACAATAAACAGACAAATCATAATGTAGTAGCCTATGTAATCTAGCGTAGTCTAATCTCCTTGACGCATAACATGCCATGGCATGGCTTCATTCATTACCACACATAAACGATGGCAATTACAATAGCACAAGCAGGATTGACACGCATATTCAACACGCTGTGTGGGCACTGGAACTCCGTTTGAGGGGGCGTCATATGAATGTCATTGCAAATGATTAAAATGCAGAGGTGCACATAAAACAAAACAAAAAAATAACAGAAAGAACACTGGGCAGGCAAGCAGTCATTTGAAAAGTTTTTGTTTGGATGAAAGTAGCTGCACCAATCGTAAGTTTTTCCTAAAATTGTTCAGGTTCACCGTTGGGTCATTACTTATGGTTAAATAGCCTTATCACTTATATTGGAGGGAGCTCCCTCGATAAAAAATCACTCGTATTACTCACACATGCTTATCGTGTCATTTTAACCACTGGATTAGCCTACCTGCTTTCTGCAAAACACAAACGAAGGGCCATGAAGATGCTTGCTAGATTCGGATACAGGCAGTTGCATAATCTATGGTTTTCTAGCCACTTTCTAGCTACTTTCGGGTAACGCGGAACGACAAACTGTGTAGTTTTTAATGTCTTTACGCATGGTGGAGTGCTACAGCATGACGGTCATTCTTGTAACAAATTTTAGGACAAAGAGGCCTAATTGGAGATGTTTGCGTGATGCGTTGTTACCACTGGTAACAACACTTGTTATATTAATAAATGCTTATTAAAATGCTCAAAACAATGCTCCAAGAAGTGGGGGGACGGCGTTCCCCCGCGTCCAACGCCCACTACACCCCTGTGTCACCGAGTTCTGACCTTTTTTTGCATGGGAAAACACTGAGAGCAAACTGTCGTAATGAAAACATGACAAAGAAGACATTTGACTATCTTGTTCATAAACGATGGTGTCAAGACTTCTCATTTTGATGACACTGGCAGTTTCATTGACATAAATACTTGCTTTTGAGGAATGGACTATCCATTTTGAGCTAAACAAAATCCACCAGAAGTCACCATTTAAGGAGTAATTTTTTCAATTTTTTCTCTTTTCTTTGGGGAAGGGGGCTTCCTACGATCAACAGCACCGCTGCTGGAAAAAAATCTAGGGGAAACACTGCTATGGCATGGGATTGTTTAGCGTCCGTGTGTGCAATCTTCAATTGGAATAAGATTTGTGACCAAAGGACGGAAGATGCTGCTTAGTTGTATATAAACATTTAAAAATCAGTCTTGCTTTATGCACTTGACTAGAGGGAAAGCTGCTCTGGCATCAAAATATAATGATGACATTTAGAAAGCATCAGCAGTACTCTTATATTAGACTTTCTCTGGTGATTACTAAGTACTGATGGGACAGAGTTAAGAACTTAAAGATGGAGTGGGTTTGTAGATGTGTGTGTGTGTGTGTGTGTGTGTGAGAGAGAGAAAAAAAAAGGGAGAGTTTGTGTAAAGAGAGGGAGTAGCCCATCTAAAGTGCAACCCATTAAAGTTTTATACACTGCTGTGCATGCTGAGTATTTCTCTCTGACTTCCAAAGGTCCAGAGAACATCTCTGTGTTTCTACATGCACAGCAAAGAAGAAATGCTGAAAATAGTCCTTATTATAATCAACTAGATAATAATTTATTTGAAAATAACAAATAATACTTCTTATCCTGTCTCCATATTTACCACCAGGAAGCATGGGGCTATCCAAACATTCACATGTAGAATGGAAGACCAGTAATATTGTAATAATCTTTCCATTATAGCCTTTTCTGAAATGTAATGATTTTAACCTGCATTGGTGATTGCCTAAATGCTGAGACTGTTTTATTATATGGGCTGGTGCTTATGACATTTACTTAGTCTGTCTGATTTGGCCATCAACACAACCAGTGGACACAGGCCCATTAAGCAGATTTAATATCCCGGCAGCAAACATAGCTTGAAGATGAGCATAGATATAACAAAACATTGGGTGTCCAAGAGGGTAGAGATATCCTCTGGTATGACCATGCAGAGGTGCAGAGGTGTGTGCCTGAATGCAAGAAGTGAGACTGTGTGTGTGTGTGTGTGTGTGTGTGTGTGTGTGTGTGTGTGTGCGTACGTGCGTGTGCATTTGAGAGATGGTGGGAGGGTTGATGTGGGACCTCTGGTTGGTAGATGCAATGCGACCTGACATGTCAACGATATTGCTTCTGATTTAGTTGTTTGTTTCAGCACAAGAAAAAGACTCCTTTAAATAACTTGACCTTCACATTTCAATTGTGATTGTATTACCTGTTGTTTAGATTGAATTAACCAGGTCTACATTTTAAGACAGCTGGGTGGCTCAATTCTATTTGCATTCTTTCATTATTTTTAAAGCACAAAATCACAGGTAGCTTAGGTGCTTTGTTCTGTGGATGGATGGATGAATGGATATATTACAGTAATATATACAGATAGACAGACAGACAGACAGACAGATAGATAGATTGATATGTCTATATGTCTATAGATATATAGATAAATAGATAGATAGAGGGGGAGAGATAGCTAGATTGATAGAGAGAGACACCCATGTTAGAATGGATGGAGGATTCTGTATTAATGCATACATTCATATTCCTCCCTGTATTAATGCATACATTACCCCCCCCCACACACACACAACCACTACCCCCAGATCCATGTCATGGGAGGCAGTGATTAGTGTGTCTGTGCTGGATGGATGTTGGTTAATGATTTGTGAATGTTAGCGGAGTGGATATTGATACTTATAGATTCTGCTGCAGTCACGCTTCCCTTGGAGCTTCCTGCAGTACAGCGGAAACAAAATCCCTCAATCAGGCTAAAAAACCAAGTTGAACCAAACCCTGTAGCTCTGAACCATGGATCACTTTTCATTTAGATGCATATCAAATTGAATATCTCTATTCTCTATGTAGGAAATATGTCTATATCAGCATGAATCATCCTCCGTTCTTAATCAGTGTCATGGTGTGGTCATGGACATGGTTATTAGCAGGAAATTGGCCTTGGCTTATGAGCAGGATATAATTTTGGGTCAGGAGTGTCATAGGATTTGGGTTTGGAGAGTATCCCAAGATTAATAATGAAGAGAGGTGATAAGAATCAGGACTACCCATCTGCTTATTGGATGTTAATATTTAAAATCACTGGATAGTTCAGCATAAGTTTGTCATGTAAAAAAAATATCTGACAGAATGTTCTTGAATAAAATGCCGTAAACTTGTAAGCTGGATGATGAAGAAAGCGCAAGCAGCTCCCATATCAGAGTCCTTATACAGCAGTGTGTCTAGCGTCACAGTTTCTTCCAGGTAATGTTGACCTGAACAGTCTGTGCCTGTTCAGCATTTTTTGTCTGTGAATTCAGGGTGGTGCTCACAGTGCTCCGTGCACTGCCCCCCCCCCCCCATTTGTTCAAGCAGGCAGACTGATTTGGCAAGCTCCATAAACTCTCTCCACCTTCTCCCAGATAGCACTCCTGTGAACCCCTCCAGCCATGAGACAGGAGAGGGGGACCCTGGACCAGGGTACCCTCCGTCCTGCTCACAACCAGAGTGTCCAGAAGTCACAGTGGTGGCAGTCTGTGTGCTTTCAGGACATTTATAGCGTATAAATTATGCATTTGGTCTTTCTCACTGCAGAGGAAGCACCACCACCCCCCTTCCATTTCATCCAGCTACCCTCCCACACACATACACACACACACACACACACACACACATGCACACACAGACGCACACAAACACACCCACACACTCCCAACTAGAACATCAGACACATGTGTCCAGTCATGGACAAACACACACGCAATGGATGTGCAACACACATGCAATGCACAGGAGTGTCATACAGGAAAAAAAAGCACACATGTACAACGTATGGCACTAAATGTTGGGGTAGACTGGTTGAAATATGGCACATATCTCTGGGGTAGTTTTTGCTCAAACGCATGTACACATACAGCTCAGTACATTGTGGATTAGCGCAGTAATGCATGTAAATATAGCAGAACTTAGAGCTGGGTTAGTTCTACTGAGGTGGAAGAGAAGAATTCTCTCTCTCTGTCTCTCTCTCTCTCTCTTGTAAAGCATCTCATTGGCTATCAGGTTACCTCAATGTGCACTGTCCTATCGATTATTTATCTGTGTCTAAAAACATCCCAGCATCAGGACCTGAGGGGTCCCGCTAATCTCCTTTCTGGTCCTTTCTCGTTCTTTTTCCCCATCCCTGATCCCATCCCTCGGTCCTCCTCCACTTGAGATCCTAGGTCTACACAGAGATTGCGTCCAGACTTTCTCTTTTGCCAAGTATTTCATCAACTTTCTTGCACCTTTCTCCTGGTCTGCATTTTCCAGAGGAAAACTCGGAAGCGTCTCCAAAGCAGCAGTCTGTGTGAGGGATGTTATGTAAAAACCTGTTTCACAAAGCAACAAAAGGACTTTAGCATAAAAAGCAAATCAGCTCACCAGTGAAATCGTGCTGACCTGGCTCTGGAGGCGCACCTCTCTGTTCTCAAGATTAAATCCCTTCAGCAAGTGAGACAGCCAGAGAGGATGGAGGGACGGAAAGTGAGAGAAAGCAGCAGCAACTCATCCAACGAGAGGCGAGGCAGATACGGGAGAGATTAGGACCCGACCTCACAACCCACCCACCCACCCCTCCCTTTCCCTCACCCCTCCCTTCTTCTCGCTCTCTCTCTCTCTCTCACACACACACACACACACACTCGCATACACACACACGCACACTCTGCCTGCTCAGTGGGAGGGGCTTAGGCGGGGCACACTCGCACTCCCTCCTGATGGTAGCGTCCGCAGCTCCCACCAACAGCCCCCCCCCCCCCTCTCTCCCCTCAGCACCGACAGATGGAGGCAAGGGAGGGGTGTGTGTGTGTGTGTGTGTGAGAGAGAGAGAGTGTGAGAGAGAGAGAGAGTATGAAAGAGGGAACTGATAGAAACAAGATAGGACTGTGCTCCACAAACAAATAGATAGATAGATAGATAGATAGATAGATAGAGATAAAATGTGTTTGTGTGTGCCATGACATATGCATGACAGATGTGTTGACTTTTACCTCACTAGGAATACTGTATGCTGCAACAAACACCCCCCCCCCCCTCCCCCCTGCCTAACTAAGCACAGAATGCATCTTAAACACATTTTTATTTACGGAGAAGAGAACTCCTCCTGCCGGAGCCCCCATCACTCTTCTCCCTGGCCGCCTGCCCATGGAGAGACAGACACACTGCAGTACCCCACTGCAGGCTCTCGCAACAGATGCCAAGTGAACTCTTCCTCTCTGTTTCAACAGTCCTCCACCACAAGCATCTTACAAAGGCATGAGTGACACAGGTTTGTTACACGCTGACGCTGTCGAGTCCTACTGCAAAAGCACTGGTCGTGTTGTATACTGGTATCTACACAAATGCTTTGGGATTCATGGACAAGCTCAAAACCAGCTGAAGAGGACGACAGGAAACATCACAAAGATCACTTCACCTGATTTAGAAAAGACACCATCTACAGCTTTGTGTAAACATGTGTGTGTGTGTGTGCGTGAGTGTATGTAATTTTGATGGGAAATACCCATTTCGGAATAAACCCTTGCTAGAGGGGTTTGTGGTTGTGCGTGTGTGTGTGTGTGTGTATGCAAGGGTTAGAGAGAAAGAGAGGGAGGGACTATTGATGGGGTCTGTGTATGGAAACACACACACACACAAACAGACAGATGATGCAAGCAGTTGCCTGAGGCAGACTAAGGGACAGATGCTGGTGTGTGTAGAGTGCAGAGGGTTCCCCACACTGCAGGACTTCCCAGAGCTGTAACCAGTGGGACTAAGACATGGCCACCATTCTCAATTTCAATTTCAATTTTATTGTACTTATAGAGCGCCAAAACATTACACATGTCTCATGGCACTTTACTACGGAGCCCCTAAGGGGACATGAGAAAAAAAATCTAAAGTTTAGTTTCATGTGATCACGTGAAACTTTCATGTGTGCACATGAAACTTTGAAAGTTTTGTGTGCGCACGCAAAACCTTTTCACATAAGAAGTTTCACGTGCGCACATGAAAGTTTCACGTGAGCACATGAAACTAAACTTTAGATTTTATTTTGCTCATGTCCCCTTAGGGGCTCCGTACTTTACAGAGTGTCAATCAATCAGAGAAAAGAAAAGAAAAGAAGGCCCATGGCTAACAGGGGCGAGGAAAAACTCCCTAGAATTGGAGATACATATACAGTAGGAAGAAACCTCAAGCAGATCCAGGACTCAAGGGCCTGACCCATCTGCCTAGGGTCAGTTACAGGACAGTAAGATCTGTATACATGACAAATGCATAAGTTAGTCTATTCTAATCTGTCATTAGTCGGGACTTCCCAGAGCTGTAACCAGTGGGACTGATATATGGCCACCATTCTGTCCTCAGTCAGCCAAGGAATGAGCTTTAACCATGATTAAGCCTTAATCATATCTAGTTTGGGTGTGCATTAGATGTACAGAGATCTTAAAGAAATGTGCTTAACATCCCACATTAACATGATATACCAAGTACAGCTGCTTTTGCATACATGTGTATATTCACAGTAATCAATGCTACATTAAAGGAAGTCCTGTTATCCTGAATCTTGCATAGCAATGATTTGGTGGTAGCCAGTGACCGAATAGGTGACCATTAATATCACAGGATGGCCTTGGGTCTTCTTTAAACACTATAGCATAGCTTTATACCAAAAAAAGGTCATCTGAGACAATCAGTTGCTTATAGTTTCTCTGGCTCTGCCAAGAAAAAAAGGTTTTGTTAGGATTGTTAGGATGTCAGGACCAACGTGGGATCCTAACAAAACAGTATCAGTTAGCATGTGTTTGACATAACTGGCACTGCACATTTCAAAACTCGTCACTCGTTTTAAAACTGCTCACATCATGTTACAACTGCTCACTGCAAGACAGCCGATAAATATTTCTGCCAGAAATTTGATCGGATTGGACCAGAACTGGAAGTGCATCAGACAAATCGGACAATAATTCATCCTGAAGTTTCTCAGTTCCGACTGAATCGAACCCAGAATCAGCCCAGCTTGAAATATCTTCAGTCATGAAAAGCCTCACAAGAGATCACAGATGTGTGTGTGACTGTGTGTGTGTGTGTGTGTGTGTGTGTGTTTGTGTGCATGTGTGTGTGTGTGCACACACCTGTACATGTCAGTGTGTTTGTATGTTTGCTTGTGTGGTTGAGCATGAGAATGTGATGTGTTAGAGGTCTTCTCTGTATGTTACTGATGGGGTTGACCTTTAATGTGTGTGTGTGTGTGTGTGTCTGTGTGTGTGTGTGTGTCAGTGTGTCTGTGTGTGTGTGTGTGTGTAGAAAAAGGTTAAACCCTCTTTTTCTCTGAGTTGTTCTGTGTATATGATGAGCTTGGGCTCTGACGTGTGTATGCGTGTGTGTGTGTGTGTGTGTGTGTGTGTGTGTACGTGTTTGCTTAATCTCCCCCTGATGAATCTGCTTCTCAAAAAGCAGAGTTCAGATATGGGCGGTGCTCTACATCCGGTGGCACTAACAGGGTCTGGCATCACTAAGCCTCATGGCGTGGATACTAACAAGTTGACCACACACACACACTCACACTCTCTCTCTCACAAACATACACACACACACAAACACACACTCACTCTCTCTCTCTCTCACACACACACTGTCTCTCTGTCACTCACAAACACACATACAAACACACTGTAGTCATTAGTAATTTGTTCACACACGCACTCTAACACACACACACACTCTCACACACTCCTCTGGGTCCTCCCTCCGATACACGTTGGTTGCGTCGGGCGCTGGGCTGGATGGGTGAGGGTGCGGAATCTGCAGGGGCAGAGAAAGCTCTAATCCTGATGCCTACATCATTCTGCTGGAAAGAGGATTACGCTGTGACCAGTTGGCAGGCCCTATGATGGCTACATTCAGATTATACCCCCTCAGACTCACCACACAACACCGTGCCCACCTATGGGTGGGCACCACCAACAGAACTGGGCTCTGACCACAGTCGGGCACATATAAGGCATGGTGGGGTTAGCCTTTAATTGACTTAGTTTGTAATAGCTGTTGACACACATGATGTGATACCAGCTGAAATGAATTGGAATTCATGATAGCTACAAAATAGATACAGTCATGGCTGGCAAATCTGATGGTTCAAAGATCAAACGGTGTGTTTGTGCTACATTTGTATTTTCTGCCAAATTATTTAAATGCATTTATTCATGTTTCAAATATGAATACATTATGAAATAATTTATCGTCTCTGAATCAGAATAGTGCAGGAGAAGGGGGAGATCCAGTCATTAGAGATGTAGATTATAAATTTCCCAGAGATCTCAACTTGTGATGTTCAACTTGAGATATCTACTGAATCATTTGTTGAAGGGCTATAGGGTTTATCTGGATATGATGCTGATTGGATCATAAATGGCCACAGCAACAAACAGGAATGACCAAATAATTTGTTATTATTTGTTGGTAGAGAACCCATCTTTGGGTTGATTGTGGAGGTGGGGGGACGCCAACCACTATGGAGCCTTCTGGAGGTAGCCTGGTCCTTACCGCCTGTGACTACGTTTCTCTTCGTCATACAGTCTGGAACAACGTAATAATAATCTGTCTCCGTAATGGGCGGATGCTTATTTCGAGGTTTAAAATCATTGGAGTTCCCTTAACCAATTAGCAACGTTTGGTAATGACGTATGCTGTGCGCCGGAGTTCAGGCTCTTACGCTTACCACTTCCGCTTCAGACTCTTACGCTTCCCACTTCTGCTCTCAGTAGTAAACCGACCGCTGGCTAGTATGTAGGCTACCTGACCGCCAGGGCAGTCTCTTCGTAGTGGATATATCCCTAACTTGCGCCAACCACAGACCGAAAGTTGTATACCAAAAGCGTCATGTCACCGAGATTATATGAGCTCTTGTCACACGCCAGTTTTCCTTTTATCTCTTCTTGCCACTTATCAGACGATTGTTGTTCTACGCAGCCCGGTGACTTCATCGGAGCTACGGAGCTTACTTCGTCCTCCACGGGCTGTTCAGACTACACTCTCGGATAAGTTGGATTGTACTGACGACCTACGTGTTATTTAACCTGGAGCTTGCTCAGTTAAACTAACAGTTGTTCGGCATAAAACAATGCAGACTCATCTTGAGCCATGCTCGGTGACTGGCTAACGTTACTGTCCACAAGCACGGTAGCCTCGCCTGGAGCCCAGCTCAGCCACAGGCTAGCCTCTGTCAAACACAAACACGGAGCGGTTTACCTTGAGCCCAGCTCAGTAACCGCTAGTCCCAGTCAAACACAATCACAGCAGCCTTGCCTTGCCTTGAGCCCCGCTCGGTAACCGGCTAACGTCAAGACACACCGCCTCGCCTTGAGCCCCGCTCGGTAGGCTAGCTAGTAGCTAACATTCCATTCCTTAAGTAGGCCTATGCCGCATTGATTTTGTAAAGGTAATTTGAGAGTAGGGGGGATAATAACGAGCAGCAAACGTTTATTTGAAAACATGAAAAGTAGTGATGCATGTAGTACACTTGTGCGTTTAGGTTTAGTTATCACCATCTGATAAATCAAACTTTTCCCAAAGCCAGTTGGAAGGAGAGTTATACGACGTCCTTGCCATTTCTAAAATTGACAAGACAAGCCTCTTGTTCCTGCTTTAATTGCGTGATGCCCTCGAGAGTTGAGACTTCTAGCGTTTCTTCCTCCGTCGCCATTGTTGCTATGCTGTTGAACTACAAGCTTCGCTGGACTACAAGCAACTCGGCAGGCAAGTTCCGCGTCATCACTCAACTGTTCGCTGAATGGCTCGGCTACACGCGAGCCATATAATGTTGGTTGGGCCAGACTACGTGCGAGGCTGAAATCAAATTTTTGCCGGAAGTACGTAGGATGGTAACGACCAGGCTATTCTAGAGGTGTCTTGGGTCTAATTCAACGAAACACCAATGAAGAAAGGTTCCTGCTTGATAATCCCAGTGAAATGCTCACAACAGCTGCTCTGTTGCCCACAAAGATTGCTTTGTTGGTGATTTTGTTTTTGATGTTAAATGTTAAATAGACTTGGCAAAAGGAATTTAGCACAGAGAGCTGTTAAATATGATGCTTTTTGAGTAGAATTCAACACTGCTGTGCTACCACAGAGAATGTTGTTGAATATGCTGACTGTGGAGTGGAATTTAACACTTTTGGCGACTCTGTAGCTCCCCCTAGAGTTCTGATATATTTATATTTTACTTTGCCATTGTAAATAGCCTACTTCTCATGCTTTGTTGAGAAGTAGTAGTCTGACGAGCCAGACCCACATTAAAATGTAGGGTCTGGGCACTCACCGTTCGCAGTCCGAGCGGCGGGATAATCGGTTGTCTTTCAAATTCCCTCTGCACGCAATAGGACAGCGCTAGTCCCATGCGTTTCCCACCAGCGGAGCTAGTTGGCTAGTTCAATCTTTTGCCAACTTAATAAAAGCTTAACTCGTGTCACACTGTTCGCCAACAGCAACATTATCTTATTTGTTAGCAGGGAATTCAAGCCAAAACCGTTGCAACTATGCCATCAATCATTATGTTAAGCCCACCTAACGACTCTATACACGATTTGATTGGCCTGATAGAAGTTTAATTTTTCAAGCTCACAAGCCAACGGAGAGTTGCTAGACTAGCCCTGGCAGCAAATGTAATGTTATAATAGTATGTTGACTGCCCTACAAGGAAAAACAGGACAATAGACCTCATGTATGCAAACGTGAGGGATGCATACAGTGCGAACCCCCTCCCCCCACTGGGAAAGTCAGACCACAACCTCATTCATCTCCAGCCAATATACAAGCCCAAAGTACAGAGGCTACCAGTTCCCACACGCACCTTCAGGAAGTGGACACCCAAAGTGGATGAGGCTCTGAGAGACTGCTTCGAGTGTACTGACTGGAGTGTGTTACAGAATGGAGAGGACTTGGAGGAGGTCACACAATGCACAACTGACTACCTGAACTTCTGCATGGACATTGTTGTTCCCACCAGAACTGTACGCTGCTTTCCCAACAACAAGCCTTGGATAACCAGCAATGTCAAGACCCTTCTCAACAGAAAAAAAGGATGGCGTTCAGAGAGGGGGACATGGCAGAGCTGAGGCGCGTGCAAGGGGAACTCAAATTCAAGCTGAAGGAAGCTAAGGAGGATTACAGAAAGAAGGTGGAACAGAAGCTGCAGGAAAACAACTTGAAGGAGACATGGGACTGCATGAAGGTTATCACTGGCCTGAAGAAGAACAGCAGCTCTGTGGAGGGGGACCTGGACAGGGCGAACCAGTAGAACCACTTCTACAACAGGTTTGACTGCCCTGCTCCAGCTCCAATGGCGGTGGTCTGTCCACCATCCCCCAGCCCCCACCCTCACACCCCCTCAATACCAGCGCAACACTCACCTCCATCATCACAGGCTATCGTACCCCCACCATCATTGGATTTTGCACCCCTCCCCCACATGGCGATCACGAACAATGAGGTGACAACGACCTCAGTCAACAGCCATCAGACACACAGATCCCAGATGCAACCCTCCCCCTCCCCTCCCCTTACACCCCTCACCATTACAAAATATCAAGTGACAGTCCAACTTAAGAAATTGCGCAGCAATAAAGCAGCTGGGCCTGACAGACTGTGCCCAAGGCTACTCAAGGCCTGTGCTGCTGAACTGGGGGAGCCACTGAAGCACATCTTCAATTTGAGTCTACACCTTGGACAAGTTCCAACACTGTGGAAGACATCATGTCTCACCCCTGTCCCTAAGAAGCCACACCCTAGTGAGCTTAATGACTACAGACCTGTCGCTCTCACATCACATGTGATGAAGACAATGGAGCGATTGGTCTTAGGCATGCTCAGACCCCAGGTACGCCATGCACTAGACCCGTTACAGTTTGCTTACCAGGAGGAAGTGGGCGTGGACGATGCCATCACTTATCTTCTACACAGGACACATTCCCACCTGGACAAGGGGAGAACACCATCCAGCCCCTCAGATTGGGAGACAAGCTCTTGCAGATGGGTGTGGACGCTCACCTGGTAACCTGGATTACAGATTACCTGACCGAGCGACCACAGTTCGTCAGACTGAAGAACTGTCTTTCTGACACTGTGATCTGCAGCACCGGAGCGCCACAGGGAACTGTGCTCTCTCCAGTCCTGTTCATCCTGTACACATCTGACTTCTGCTACAACACCGAGTCATGCCACATGCACATTTTTTTCTGATGATACTGCAATTGTGGGGTGTATCAGGAACGGGCAGGAGGAGGAGTACAGGAGCCTGGTGGAGGACTTTGTGCAATGGTGCAAACTCAATCATCTTCAACTTAACACTTCAAAGACCAAGGAGATGGTGGTGGATTTCCGCAGGTCTAAGCCCACTGCTATCAGTCCACATTGATGGGGTCAATGTGGAGGTGGTTAGCACCTACAAGTATCTGGGTCTCCACCTGGACAATAAACTGGACTGGTCAGCCAACACTGATGCACTCTACAAGAAAGGGCAGAGCAGGCTGTACTTCCTGAGGAGGCTGCGGTCCTTCAATGTGTGCAGTAAGCTCCTCAGGATGTTCTACCAGTCTGTTGTTGCCAGCATCCTCTTCTATGCAGTTGTATGCTGGGGAGGAAGCTCAAGGAAGAAGGATGTGGGGCGAATTGACAGGCTGGTAAGGAAAGCTGGCTCTTCACTTCACTATCTGACAAAAGGACCCTGAACAAACTGATCAACATCTTGGACAATGAGTGTCACCCACTCCACAGCACTATTGTTAAGCAGAAGAGCCTGATCAGCTGGAGACTTCACTCACTGCCTTGCACAACTGACAGACTGAGAAAGTCATTTGTCCCCAGGGCCATTGAACTGTTCAATGCCTCACTTAAGGGAAGAGGAGAGATAGACTTCTCTGCATAGTCTGTCTGCCTCTTCACCCCCTCCATGTTGGGTACTGTCTGTCCACTAGCCACTTGTACCACTGTCTTTATGCCTCACTGTTTGCTTGCTATATTAGCACATTAGCACATATGCATAACCCCCCCATCTCCATGCCACAGCAGAACTGTGGCCACACTTATACATTTTCTTAAATAGTTAAATATATAGACATATAGACTTTACTTTATTTTATTTCTGCATTGTTGCACTGTTGACTTACTCATTTGCACTATCACCATTGCACTACCACCATGACACTCATTCACACAGAGCACCTTAGAGCACCTTACCATACCTTACTATGCACAGAGAATCACAGGCTCAGTCCCTGCCTCAGTCATTGCAAGCGCCTCTGATTTATTAGTCACCACTATGTGGATACTGTTTTTAGAATTGATTTAGATTAAGTGTTAGTATAATTTGTATTTTAGTATATTTAGCATATTCTTTATCTTCTACTGTCCTTACTGCTTAGTTGTGTTTTTATATTATATACTTTAATTAGTCTTTCTGCTGTTAAAGAATGTGTTTGTGTTGTATGTATGCTGCTGAGACCTTGAATTTCCCCTGGGGATCAATAAAGTATCTATCTATCTATCTATCTAGCATAGAGGGCTGTTAAATATGATGCTTTTTGAGTAGAATTCAACACTGCTGCGCTACCACAGAGAATGTTGTTGAATATGCTGACTGTGGAGTGGAATTTAACACTTTTGGCGACTCTGTAGCTCCCCCTAGAGTTGTGATATATTTATATTTTACTTTGCCATTGTAAATAGCCTACTTCTCATGCTTTGTTCCCTGCCTGTACACAATGGAAATGCTTACACTGCTAAGGTCGGGCGACGTTAGATCAGAAGCAGCAAATGTCATCTTGTCTGCTGATGTCGTTCATTTTTCAAACAAGGTGAACAGAGTAATGTGAGTAACAAACTCATTTCAATTTCAGTAATTGTAACTGCATTACTTGATTTAAAAAAAAAATACTTTGCTACATGCTCGTTACCGCTAAAAGTAGAATTACAGTAACACGTTAGGCTACTTTATAATGCATTTCTCCCAACACTGATTACAAGTTTGGCTACCATCAAATTGGCTTCGTAGAGGTTGTATTAAGGTGAAAATCTTGTATAGCATACCTTACACTTTCTTTGTTGTTGCAGACATGTATATCAGTTACATGAACTACAGTAAATGTTAGTGATGCAAAGTGAATGCTTCCCTCTCTGATACTTCATGGCTCTCCGCTGGACATCTCTCCATAGATACGTGTGCTCATGGTATGTTTGCCTCCCACACTTATTGCACTTATTGAGATCACTTCAGTGGCATTGAAACAAAGATGAAGGCCCGCTATCCTCCACCCATCACTATCCCATGAGCCCACACACCCCAACCTCCACCAACCAGCACTACTCCCACTCATCTCTTGCTGTCTTGGAACACAAGAATTCAACACTGCGCTAACACAGAGGGTTGTTGAATATGATGCCTTTTGAGTAGAATTCAAAACTATGCTAACACATAGGGTTGTTAATATGATGCTTTTTGAGTAGAATTCAACACTGTGCTGGCACAGAATATTTGAATATGATGCTTTTTGAGTGGAATTCAACACTGCGCTGGCACAGAATATTTGAATATGATGCTTTCTTGGTAGAATTCAACCCTGTGCTACAGAGGGTTGTTGAATATGGTGCTTTTTGAGTAGAATTCAACACTGCGCTAACAGAGTATTATTGAATATCATGCCTTTCCAGTATCATGCCTGGACATTCAGTCAGTCCGCATGCAACCTATCTTGTATGTGTATTGCTCCTGTTGAAAGTGCGAGGAGGGCTGTGTGTATTCATCTGCTGTAGCACCAACAGCTCAGAAGGATATCTATTACTAATACATGCAATCAAGAAACAGAGGAGAACTAACTCCACCTAGTATTGTCCCAATTTACAGGTGCATGTTGCTGGACTGGAATGTTAAGTGAGTAAAAGAACAAAATCCTTCAGAGCTCTCAGACACTCAATAAATCAATATTCACAGTCATGCCGGTGTAGCTCATGCTTAAGACTTTCATTAGTGTAGCAACTGGCGAGTATACCAGTATGCCCAGGAACAGCTTCCTGTTTAACCTTATTGATGTAGTAAGACCGAGAAGTGATATGTAAGATTATTTGTTTTCCGTGTGTATGGAATGAAGTCTTCCTGGAGTGGTGGTAACAAAAAAAACATACCACAGATATCACACATATTCATCTGAAAACATAAATTGTTTACAAGTATGCCACTGAGACTGAGTCTTTGCTGCAAAACAATTAGAGGTCAGTCAGCGAAGCGGAGGAAAGTACATTCTCTTTTTGTCACAGCTGCCAACTGCCAACTGCTGCTGGTGGGAGTGATTGGGTGTACACAAACCCGCATCAACGTTAGGAGCACGTACTAGTTGGCACTGCTTTAACTGCGACAAGGATAACAAGAAAGCTTTAACTATAGACCTGTAGAAAAGATAGATGCTTCTGGAGAAGGCTACATCTGATGTTGGGTGCGGCTTCTTTTTCTACTTATTTACTTTGTCTCTGCCAAAACATTATTAGAAAGAGTTTGTGAAAAGTACCAATGGGACTTGAGAAACTGAGTTTTCATTCCTGTAAAAGCTTGACACCTGTTGCAACCTGCTTAGCCTGTACTGCAGCACCGCTCTAAGCATTTACTTTTAATTAGTGAAACCTGCTCAGCGTCGCAAGTTGTAAAATCGGCAAAACCCACTAAAGATTTGTTACCTGCGGAGTCTGCCAAGGAGAAACACTTCTTTCATTTCCGTAAGTGACTTCCTGGCTGGGAGGCTGCCGCTCGAGACGTGCTCCATCATCAGAGAGACCATCAGGCAGGAGAGGACCATGGGCTCATTAAGAGCCAGTCAGTAAGCAAATTCGAGTCCAGTCAACAGGGAGAAGAGGAATAAATCACTTCATCAACGTACCAAAGACTCAAAAGCTGCCTGCCATTGGCTGGTGACTCTGAAGAACATGTGATGTGATTGGTTGTCAGGAAAGTTCCTGGAACTTGAAGTTATGGGTGGATTTGGATGAAATATCTCACTCACTTTCATTAAATACGTAATTCTTTTTTTTTCTTGAAACTGTCAGTCAATAAAAATATTTTTTTCTTCTGAACATTTTTATGTTGTCTCTTCAGGAAGAGACAGTCAGTATGCAAACTGCAGTCCAATCAGTGGGGTTAAATCACTGGATCACTGTATCCGTGTCTGAGGACACAACAATGCTTACTATTGGCTAGTCTGGCTGAAGAACATTTGCTGTGATTGGTTTTTCAGTAAGCCCTCAGAACTCCCTAACCCTGTTGAGGTATGAGTGGATATGGATAACATACCCCACTATGATGATTAAAGTCTTCTGTACATAGCAAATATTCCATAGGTTATGTCTTAGTGTTCCTTTGTTTGCAATAATATAACCCACAGACCAAAACATCTGTTGAGTTTATTGTGCATTGCTCGCTCCATATGTGTAGGTGTTCCCTAAACAGCTCTAGGCATGTTTCTAGGCATTTTCCAGCTACACCACATCCACCACTCATCCCTACTACACACACACGTGTCCAGATAGTCGTGCTCTGCAGTAATCACTGAACAGCAGCAGCGGCCAGTCACTCTTCTTCTTCACACATGAACACACACACACACACACACACACTTCACTTCTTCTTCTTCACACATGAACACACACACATCGTCATTACAACGTCAGCAACGTCAGATGGAATGGGATCTCCCTTCCCCTCCGCCCACCTCCCCTAACCCCTCCATCCTCGCTGCAGTGATCCTCCTTTGTAAAATTGTTCCATCTGAGTGAACCACTCTGTCCCTCTATCACTCCATCTGTCCACTCATCCGTCCAGCATCCTCCCATCCAACAGTGCTGGTAAAGGTGTGGGGTGTGTGTGTTGTATGTGTGTAGCACAGAAGCCACAGCCAGAACTGCACAACGGCTACTGAACTGGGTCGCCTTCTTCAACAACATGTAACTCCCAACATGTACTGTATGAAAAAACAAACACACAATGTACCATCGCACGAACATGGCAAGAAAACCCTACAAATGAACAGACACTGCTGTACAACATAATTATTACCCTAAATGCTAAAATACTCACAACTGAACCCATACTAACACACACACTGTTGCTGCTGCCCTGACCAGGAGGCTCAGTGACAGAGTGGAGTGTGTTCACTGTGTAATGAAGGTTCTAATGATGATGTAATGTGAGGAGGTCGGGTCACGATGCCGACGTTAATGTCTCTGTGTTTAATGAGTGTCTGCCTGGTACAGAAGCTCAGGATGTCGGAAAGGTGGGAGGTGCCCGAACAACAAAGAACACCACCAGGTGCTAATGGGGAGTGGCCCTCCATCGTTTTCTCTTTCTGCTTCCTCTTCTCAGTCTATTTCCTCTCTTTACACAGCGGAGCAGGAGCAGCTGCTGTTGAATTGCGTGTGTGACTGTGTGTATATGTGTGTGCCAACCACAGGTTAAACAAACACACAGGCCTCCAGTGGCGATAAAATTAATAGCTGGTAGAAATTGCCCCTCGAACAGAGCATTGGAGCATGAGAATCCCCATGCTGCTGCTGAGCGAAGCAGCCTCCGGGAGAGACCTGTCCTCCGCGCGGGATCACGGGCTGACTGGCGGGAGGTTTCAGGCTGAAGGAGGCTAATAGGTCCCGCTCCGTTCCCCCTCTTCTCCTCCATCCTGGCTCTCACTTTTGATTGAAATAGACTCTCTGAGGGGACATTGGGCTTGTCTGGACATGGTTCCTTCCCCACATTTTAAACTCTCTCTCTCTCTCTCTCTCTCTCTCTCTCTCTCTTTATATAAACTGTATATATATATATATATATGAAGATCTTTATCCCTCTCTTTCTCTGTCTCTCTTTTTCTTTTTTATCACTCTTCATCTTGCACTGCTTTGCTGCCACTCCTTACACATTGAGTGTTTTTGATTGTGTTTGAGCTGAACAGTATTGTGAGTATGGGGGCGTTGCAGTGTATCGTTGGCTGTTACGCGTAACTGTCCTTTCTGTTAATCTTGCTTGTTATGGGTGTGGCTTACGTTCCATTGTGTGAATGTGAAAGTCTGTGTGTGTGTGTGTGTGTGTGTGTGTGTGTGTGTGTGTGTGTGTGTGTGTGTACTTTAGGGCGTATAGATGTGTGTGTGTGTGTGTGTATGTGTCTGTGTGTGTGTCTGTGTATGTGTGTGTGTGTGATTTATGTAGGTGTTGCATGATAGTGGCTTTTATGTGTGCCCTGGGCCACTGCTCTCAGTGAAGCCTCCGGAGATGCACTGGGCTGACGGATTGCCAAGAGGATGGAGTGTGACACAGGCCCAGGGGTGTGTGTAAAAGAGGGGGGAGACGGCCGTGTTTTTATAGAACAGATATGAAAGAGATGAATGGTCCCGTATGGTCCTGGGAGATCTCATCCCTTCTCCTGCTCAAAACAAAACAGTTAACAGGGTCCTGTCATGTTTAGACTGATATAACTAATTGTCTACTGTGCAGAAGAGCTACCCAGAATCAACTTTGTTTGCATGGCAACATCAGAAGCCTTGTAATGTAAAATGTAATGTGGAGTTTTAAAGCAAACTAATGTTGTTAGTTTTTAGAGCTATTTTTTTGTTATTGTTTCAGGCAGTCAGTCAAATACCATCATTCACCACTTACCAACAACTTACATGTTACAAGCTGCACACACTGCATACAGCAAAACAGAAAATAAAGCTACTGTACAGTATATCAGAAAGCTATTTATGCTGATATTGGGGCAATATTGCCAATCGATACCTATGATACAATCTTACCTCCCATACCTGTCAAACCAGAACAAAGTTGATGAAACACTACTCACTTGCAAAGGAACTATTTATTTAGTTTAGCTATATGCTAAAAAGTAGCATCATCAGAGAGTGGTGATGAGCTAAATGTGAATAGTATGAAGAGCAGACTGTGTCACAATTACAGAAGAAGAAAGACAGAAGTGCCATTGCAGAGAACCCTACATCAAATTATATCTCTTTTGAACCAGTGGCATACCCCACAGCCAGACATACAACTATAGTCACATTACAAGTCAGAACATTACAAAATAAACGAGAACTGAACGAAAGTACTAGGCCCTGCAGATATTGACCATGCAGCAGTAGCAGGGCAACATATAGAGGGAGAGCAGATAGCTAACAAACGTTCAGGGGGTCGTTTCTAGAAAAGTTAGCAACGACGTTGCTCAACCACCATGGTACGACGCAACTTGCGACCAAACAACGACACTGTTACACCTGTTTCCAGAAAGCATCGTACCTGTGTCGCAATTCGCTACCTCCGACGTTCGAACACCATTGTTCCAACAACGTTGTTGATGATGCAGCGATACATATCATTGGTGGAAACAGTGGCAACGTGTAATACCCCACCCCCTAGAAATGTTCTGTCACGGCCTATGTCGATATGTTTCTAATCTAAACCGAGTGATTAATGCTGGTATTGTCATTGCCATCAGCCAAAACCTAAACCTATTGCAAGCATATAAAACAGTTAACTTAAGCAGACAAATATGAGTCATTATTTGTGTTAAATATCTGTGTTGGAAAAAAGATATAGCCTGGACAAATATCTGGGTATCCCATAGGTTATCAACTGTCTCGCGGCTTAACGGCAGCGCGTTGGTGCACTGCGCGCTCGGCCGGAGTTCGCATCCTATCTCTTCTTTTCATCTCTGAGTAAGAGTAGGTCTACGAGACACAACAATAGGTTTTGACCATACATATTTATGTATATAGTTACTCTACATCGAGAGACCATAGGTACAATACATCAGTCAAAAACAATTGAAACTACGTGTCACACTAGTTCACCTGCAGGTAGCGAGAAGCAAGAGGACAATCTCACATCATAAGAAAATCGAACTTACAACGTTGGGATAATAAGTCATCTGCTTTAGCCACTACACCATTTAACACTGCTGTTGTTAGGGACTGTGAAGATTATAATACTAAAATCAAGGCAATACTTTAATTAACATAAATAGCAAGAATGAGCCAAGTAGGGGAGCAGTGTTTTAATCAAAATTAAGCTACAGGATAGATCAATCATTGAGTCACGAGATAAACATCCGCTTTGCAAATTTTGGTTAGGCGGTTGTGATTTTTGGTTAGGCGCTCCGGACACCAACAGGAACTACCAAGGAACGACACAAGTGCGACTGCCTAGGGGCAGTAGTTCAAACGACCAAACTTTGCGTCCTTGTTTGCGATTGAGAGTTCGAACTACCCTTTCTAGAAACACCAAATCCAAGAACGATGGAGCGTACTACCAAGGTTGCGACGCAAGTTAGCAAACAACGCTTTCTGGAAACGACCCCCAGAAAAAGTCCTGTTGGCAAATTTGAGGAAAGGGGCTATTTCACACAATTTGAGGGTGCTGAATTCAAATATTTTGTTTACCAAGCTCAATTTTAAGTTTTAATCTTGCTAATTAGCATAATTAGCATAATTCACATACTTTTTGGTTTTGCCATCAGATATCATAGGAATTGCAAAAAACAATGCATTAATATACTCTTTATGTATCAGATATGTTGTAGGATAGGACAGGAATTACCCCAATGACCCTCAAGTAGCAAATGAAAATAAGCTAAAATTAAAATATAAATTAAAATAATAGCTAAAATTCAGTATGACGTTTAGAAACAAAATAGATTCCTTGATAATAAATTGATAGAATAGTAGGTGACTGCTCATTTTTCTGTAGAAAGTCCTTTGTCACTAACTATTATGAACAGTCTTTAGGGTAAGGACAGTCAGTCTTTATCAGAGGATTTACACTGTATGTTTGAGGAATGCTGAAGAGTGCTATGGAGATTGCATTATTTGCAAAACATTTAGACAAGATATCCTTTATAGTGCAACAAAAAGAAACATTCTCCAGTGCATCATTACTGCATATGATGCTGAAAGGGAAGTGGACCTAGGACAAATCCTCAGCTATGAACTGATTAATGTCCCTGTATTGTAGCTATTGCAGATAGCAATGGTTATTTGTGAAGTGGAAATAAGTCTATCCTCACTCAAGTGCTGTCTAGCAATGTGGAATGTCCAGTAGTGATCACTGCAAAAACTGTTCATTCAACACTGGTAATAGATGCTCAACATCCAGTTATGTCTTTAGGAAACCCATCTGACTGCAGCACATTTAAGAAGTATGCAGGAAAGTTTGTAAGACACTTTTGTATTGTTATTTGGTATTTGTTATGTGGTAGCAAATGATGTTAACTATCAAAGAAATAGACCTAATGTAGAAATACACACAGATATTGCAACAGATAATGGTGTAGGCCTATCTGATTAAGACCTGAGTGGTTGAAACATACTTATTAAATTACACTGGGAGCAAAGAAGACTATCCACTTTTTTCCCCTTTGCAACTGTCAAAGAAATCCCATAAACACGGGAAGACCTAGGGTAGCCTACATCAGATGGCCTTAAGATTAGGCTCTTCTGCATAGCATTAAGTGATTTGCATGCAGTAATTTGAACACTGACCTTGATCTAGTCTACTTTGGCTATTTAATGGTAATTTATTGCCAAAACACCACACAATATAAATGAGCTATAATAAACAATAAAGGACTTAATCACACACAAACTACTATTTTACTGACTACAAAAATAATAATTAAGTAGGAAGTTTAGAAGTGTAAAACCCAGAATTGACCAAAAGTGCACCAAAATCAACAAAAATGACTGAATACACTTGGAGGAGGCCTGCGTCCTTTCTTTTCCAGATATTTTAGGATTTGGATATCGTTTCAGTATCGAGTATCAAGATATTTATGGCAGGTATTGTATCGAAGTCATAATTTTGGTATCGTGACAACACTATGCCAGAGCCACTCTGTTTTCTAGATTTTGAGGATCGGAGGCACTACCACCAACAAGTGATGCAGCTCAATGGCATATTAGAAGAGCACATTATCAAGCTCTAGTATAGAGGCAAGCACACATACCAAATCCAGTGTTACTAGAAGTAAAATGTTTTTTACTTGTCGGTTGTTGCGAACGGTAGATGTAGTTCTGCATTAGGCTTATTCCCGCTATAAGTTCATTATGTACTGTAGGATATATTCTGAGTTGAAGGTTATCTGTGCAACTTGTTATTGTGATTAAATGCATTAAACACCACATGAGGGACTCACTATGTTAGCAATAAAAATATGGTTGTGTTTTGATTAGAATTTCCGAGTTTATTACATGTTAACTGTAATCATGTTCCCATTAAATATGTTAATAAACTATAGTATGGGTTCTTTAATGCTCAAACATGTATTTAGAGAACACTTTTATTTGGTTTTAGTGGTTACTTTTGAAATCAACCCAATTTAGGGAAAAATAAGCAAAAACAATCACTATTTTATGTTAAAATGCTGATTAGAACTCAGAATTGAGCTTGGTAAACAAAATATTCAGAATTAGCACCCTCAAATTAGGTAAGAAAGGTGGTTTACCAACTTTTCCTCAAATTTGTCGTCAGAAGTTCTCTTCTGTGAAGCTGCTCTCCCTCTAATAAGTGTAAATAATATTCCAACTTGATGACACAGTAGGCCCAGGTCTATGTCAGTGCTAAAATGAGAACAAAATTACAGATAAGAAGCAGAATAGTCCCACACTCGTGAAAGTACAAATATATGGGCTTCTGCTGTCACCAGTGATTGATGTGTTTGGTGATGAATTTAGCCTGATTCAAATTAAATGCACACTTACATGCCACAATGAAATATTAGATACTGCCACAGTCAGACGCCCAACACACAAGCCTTCACTTCAAATCAATAGCATCTTCTCCAAGTAGAATTCAGGAGACCCTACAAACCACTGTTTATTATATGAAACAATAAACATACAACATACAGGTTGCCCAATACTACACACACCAAGCTGAGGCTTGTAAAACAATTGCTACAGGCTTCAAGTTACATGCTAAGATGTCAAATCTACGCACACCACCTTAAAGCTTAAAGGGGACATGCTAAACGCTGCAGACTAACAGTTACGAACTGCTACAGCTACTTGTGCTCATAAGTTTACAAACCCATACTAAAGTTGACTAAAAAGAGAAATCAAAAAATAATCTTTTGGACATTGATCTTAAAAATCCAACCTTTCAGGACACCAATTTTCTTTGTGAATGAATAATGTATCGTATATCAATAAATGTTCTTCCTTAAAATACAGGGGGCATAAGTATGCACACCCTTAATGTAAATTCCCATAGAGGCAGCCAGATGATTTTTATTTTTAAAGGCCAGTTGTTTCATGGATCCAGGATACTACGCATCCTGATAAAGTTTCCTTGGCCTTTGGAATTAAAATAGCCCCACATCATCACACAACTGTTTGCGTGCTATATTAGCACATATGCATAAGTGTGGTCACACTTATTCTTGCACTGTTGCACTGTTGGACTTACTCATTTGCACCATTACCATGACACTCACTCTCACAGAGCACCTTACCTTACTATGCACAGAGAATCACAGGCTCAGTCCCTGCCTTAGATTTAGTGTTATTTAGTATCAGTTGTATTTTAGTATATTCTTTATCTTCTACTGTCCTTATTGCTTGTTATGTTTTTTATATTATATACTTTTAATTACTTTTCTGCTGTTAGTGAATGTTGTGTTTGATGTCTGGATGCTACTGAGACCTTGAATTTCCTTGGGGATCATTAAAGTATCTATCTATCTATCTATCTATCTATCTATCTATCTATATATCTATATATCTATCTATCCTTCCTTCACCATACCTAGAGATTGCCATGGTTTTATTTCAGTTAGCCTAGTAGCTGGTTTGATTTGCATTGCTACAGGCTGCAGACTAACAGCTACATGCCTCATGTGTTTGCATCACCCTGCAGCACGCTCTGTAGTTCATCTTTCCATGCACTGCAGTGTTGAGATTAATGATCTGAGGCTACAGGTTACTGGCTCCAGCGCCGTCGTGCAGCAGGGACTGCCCACTCTGCAGGTCAGCCATGCTCGCTGTACTCATCCATAATTAAGATAATGAAATCACAGTTTGAGTGTTAACTGATATGAGTAATAGAAATTAGATTTTTAAAGAAATGGGTTGGAGCGAGTCTGTTTCAAAACAAACCATTTTGAGATTAAATTTGAGATGCACAATGAAGCATTCAAATTGGAATCCCATTGTAATTTATTCCAAATCTAATCAATAAATATGAATCAATGAATATATGTCAGCAATGCATCTAGTCAGGCAGTGCTGGTTTGTCATAAGCTTGTTCAAAATAATGCATTGTTGTTCATTATTACCATCACCATTCAAAAGATGAATCGTACATTAATATGTAAAGATATCATTTGATGATAAATGTCTGCTGATATGTTGCCTTAACATTGTAAATATGGTTCATCCCAGACATATAAACAGCATGCCACAAGTGTTCTTTCCCTGACAACACTATGAGTCAGTCTCTATCCATGATATTAGCTCATAAAACACACTGCAGTATATCTGTACTTTCAAACCAGTCTTGACGCTAGAGGGACTCCCCAGAGTCTGTCATCAATCAGATTAACCCCTATATATCCAGTGTCTACAGAGAACACCTGTTCAGCTTCATGCATTACAACTCAATACCAGGGGGGGATTTTCATTACCTTTCGCATACCAAAGAAACCGGCACAATATTCCTTCATCGGGGAAGTGATATGGGAAGACTGATGCCAAGAAAGAAACTGTAGGGAGAGAGGGAGAGAGGGAGAGAGAGAAAGAGGAAAGAGAGAGAAAGAGTATGGAGAGAGAGAGAGGGGGAGTGTGTAAAAGAGCGAGGGAGAGGGGGGGGGGGGGTGCAGGAGTTTCTTGATGCAGTCTGGGTGAGCCCAGAATGCTAATAAGTGGAGGAGGCCTTTCCCAGTAGCCTTCTGCTGAACATATACATCTTGTCAGACCTTTGCAACACACACCACACACGTCATGTACACACATGAACACACACACACAAACACACACACACACACACACACACACACACACACACACACACACACACACACATATACACACACACAAACACATCACCTCTTCCTGACTGAGATCAGCACATAGTCAGCACAATCACAAAACTTTAAATGATAGTGAAAAAGCTGGTTACAGAATGAGCGGCATCAGTTTGAGGAGTTATGAACATTCAATAGCAGCCCTTCTGGTGATGAGGGATGTCTTTGGCAACAAAAAAAAACATTGAGAGAAAGAATCCTCATACAGGCGATGCATGCGTGGGCTGAGGTTAGTGGTTTGTGTGTGTGTGTGTGTGTGTGCGTGTGTGTGTGTGTGTGTGTGTGTGTGTGTGTGTGTGTGTGTGTGTGTGTGTGTGTGTGTGTGTGCGCTGAAACTCCTGAGGCTCTGCAGAGAGATGTAAATTATTTAGAGATATTGATGTGACATAATTCAAGGCTGAGAACAACCTCTGTCAGACATTACTACTGCATAGACCCACACCACACATATAACATCACATGCACACACACACACACACATTTGACAAATGTCAGACACCCCCCCCCCCAACACACACATACATATACTCATACATATGCATACGTTCTATTATACATACATTCATATTTTCCCCAATTAATTCACACATACAGAAATTGAAATGAAAAATAAATACTCCAAGATCAACATATGGTATGAATATTTTAAACAAATGAGCAAACCCATGTTGGTGTGTGTGTGCGTTCTGAGCTAAAGGGAAATCAGTAGTTTTAAGACCAATACTGCCCTCTGTCTGCTATATGTAGTGTTACAGTTACAGACCAGCTCTCTTCCTTTCCATTCCAGACTGGCTGATCTCAGTGTCCCCCCTCATGGACTAACAGACTATGATGTGTGTTCCCGCTAACTTCACTGGGCCTCAGGGCTGTCCCCTGTGAAATTCATGCTGACTTTACCCAAGGGAATTAACAACAATTCATATCATTGTGATATTAAACACAGGGTTATCCAAAGGGAGGTTGGAAGCTTAAAAAACATCAGTAAACAGCTGCCATAAAACGGATTGTAACACATGTCATTGTTAGTCTAACACAGGTGCTTTCCCATTGCTGTTATTAGCCATTTGAACCCTCACAGCCACTCAAACTCAATCACGTATCAAAGGATGTCAGTTAGGTCTTTGAGGGCTCAGGGCTTAGACCTTATGGGGGATGTTGAGATTCAGCCACTCTCAAAAGAATATCAGTAAGCCAACCTTAGAGAGAAAGATAGTCTTGACAGCAGTTTCAGACTAGTCAGTTATGTTTAACCCCTAATTGAAAATGATTATACATTTCTCAACATTTAAGCATTTTAACATTTCTTGAATTTCCCCTGGGGATCAATAAAGTATCTATCTATCTATCTATCTATCTGTCTATCTATCTATCTATCTATCTATCTATCTATATATATATATATCTATCTATCTATCTAAGCACTAAATATGCTATTCTCCTAGCCTGGGTGCCAGCCGAACTTAGGCCGTTCACAACATTTGAGATTGGGAAGTTCGGTCTGGCATTGCTCCGTTGTGGAGCAACTATGGTTGAACTAGAGCTGTTCGGACCAATCAAATCGGGCTTTACGATGATGGACAGGTGAGCAACAGCGCCTCATCTATCACGTCATCTGAGCACACTATCCTAGCGTTCATGGGCATCGGAGAAACCTTTTTCCTAGTGAAAACGTCATCATTCCGCATCATTCACGTCACGTAATGTGTGAGTCAGAGGTCGGTAACTGGAGCTAGATATTGCTAACAGAGTTGCCCAGTTAGGGGCTCGTTATCACTTTTGTCGTCACATTGTAGTTCGTTTGTAGTCCATGTGGCCTTTCATGTACAACAGTTTAAATGTGAACTTGGAAATCGGACGTTTTTGTGACTTGAAAGCTGCATATCTTTCTTTCACACGCGTCTTACACTATAGTTTAAGCAAATACAGTTGTTTATTTAGGATTAGTGAGCGTATGTTTTAACCTTTGTTGTGGCATCCGTGTTTGTCACACATTCCGACGGCAAAGCACATGAACACAACACAAAACAAAGTAATCAAGGGGGTGGTCCTTGTCATTCCCAGGTGCCAGGCTACATCCAATTTTCAGATTGTGTGTTCTGTAATATGCAAATTACAGTACATTTTATGAATAAATGCCTAATTCACATATATAAACATAAAATCTCAAAAACTTCTAATACATTTTTTCTTTGCTATGATGTCACTAATCAGCTATAGAAGTTTCATAGTGATAGCTATTAATTGAAAATGTTCCCCTATTGTACTCAATTTACTTAGAGTGTTGGGCACAACTTTGGCCTTTAATCTAAAAAAAAATATGTTCCACTCCATCTACGGTGGTAGACTTTTAGTATATGATACAGGAGGGTATTAGGACCAATAAAAACTATGAGTCATTTCTGTTGCAAATCTTTTTATTTTTTGGGGGGGCTAGATTGACTGGCCTACCCTGTATTGGTTGAAACACGCCCCATAATTACATCCTAATGGAGCAGTATCAGACTCATATTCTGACTGGAATTTTAGTATGACAACGTCAGGCTACTATTCTCCATCATCACATCCAAGGCCTTTTGAGAGCCTTATAGTTTCATTCCTATCAGTATAGCCGTCCATCCATAGTCTTGCAAGTTAGCCCTGTAAGTGTCGACTGTATGATACTATTTACAGTCAGTATCATCTGCCTAAACTGAAACGGGATTACTTCCACATTACTTCCACTTCCTGTGAAGTTGGACTCAGTAGACAATCATAATTCTGCTCGTTAGACTGTGGATACCTTACTCCCTCTGGCCAGACTTCTATGCCACATTTCACATGAGTGTCCTGAAACTAGTGCTATTGGGCAGGAGGCAGGGCCGGTTCTACCGTACTACATTTGGGTGGACTGGTAGAAATTTTGGGTGGGCAACATAGCAGTGGTCAAATTGGATCAAAATGGACATAAACACAAAACACATTTTTAAATGCATCTCAGATACAGTATTTAGACCATGAGATGTAACCGGCAGGTCAGCATAGTTGATCTGTTGACTTTTTACAGGTTTTGGCATGTCTCGTAGGCAGAGAAAAGTTGCTGCTCTCAAACACTGTACTTTATCAACAGAGTCAGTGTAGGCTACTGATGAAGGAATAGATTAAAGTGACAGATATGGAAGGTTTGCAAAGTCATATCATGCTCCTTTTAAAGAATATTTTTAGTTGCCTACCTTACAAAAATACAGTATTTTATTGTGATGCATGGTGTGGCTAATGCAATTTGTAGTTTATTTTGATTCACTTAAAATTAGGGTATTTGATATTTCATTTTAAAATACATTTTTATGTATTTTTGCCCATCCCTGCCAACAGCTAGAGCTTCCAGCCAACTAGTGCTTCACTCTGGGGCATGCTCCTCAGGATATAGTCATTAACACATTCAAACACACACATAAGATACATACATGCACACACATGCAGGCGCACACACACACACACACACACACACACACACACACACACACACACACATACACACCCCCACACACACACTCACAAGCGAAAACGCACACACAGAGAAGCACACATACACAAAAGCAAATGTACACACTAATTTGCGTATACACAAAAGTTGCAAGAGTAGGGAATGGAGTAGGAGATGGAGACAAATTGACATGTGTGATTCATTTGCGGAGAGACTGTGCAGGACTGGGCGGTGGTCATATTTTGTACCGCTCTGCGGTACATCTAGTTTGTTTCAATAATTTGTGGCTTTTACTTTTGACTCCTATCATCATTATGCAGAAACTATTGCCAGACATTGATATAAATTACATAAATCCAAAATGAATTGATTTACACTATCCTAACATGATCAACTGTTGTCCTGTCACGCACAAAATGAGAGAAACACTAGAGGGAGACATTTAATTGCAATATTCACATTTAACACCTGTACTCTGCAGCAGACTCTACACTTTACTTTCTGTTCAGGCACATTCAAATTCCAGTGGCCTCTCCTCAACCTCTCTCTCTCTCTCTCTCTCTCTCTCTGTGTATTTGTGTGTGTGTGTGTGTGTTTGTACGTGCGCGCGAGTGAGAATAATATTATAATGATTGTATGGAATAAAAAATGTGTTAATTACTGTTTTAATTTCGTAGTTTACATATCTTACAGGATATTTACATTACATTATTTGAAAATCGTAAGTTAAATTCTACTGGATGCTTGGAAGGTGGCTGGAGTGACATTTGATGTGGCCAGTCCGCCGGAGGTGTTCCCGATGCCGATGTAAGCCTATGGCCCGCCCCGTAAGGCGTGCTCCGCGAGGCGAACGAGAGCAGAAGTTCGTTGTAGAGAACCAAGTGAGCTAGCGCAACGATCGTCCACACCGGGCAACTGAAACAGGACAAGCTACACAAACATCTTTAAGCTCTGTGGAGATTTCTTTGAAACACTCGAGACGACGATTGTATAGAAATCGGCAAAAACGTCTGGAGAAAACCACAATGCGCGGGTGTCCTCTCTAACTTCCATTAGTTGGAGAGGGGTATGCTTCTTAAAGAGCAGTACACGCTGTAGACACCAAGAGTACGAGGTAAGAGAGCTCATTGAGCTCACGGCGATGACTTTGTTGTTACAAAAACCATCTGTTGTTGAATAGATTTTCTTGCATTCGTTGCGTTAATTTCTGGAAAAGGGCGTCGCGAAATAATGATATTCCTTTGTAATTTGCCATCACAGTTAATCTCAAAACAAAGCTTTGGTCATTTCATTTTTGGCAAATAAATTGGAAACCCAGTCGTTCAACTGTCGTTGCTAGGGTTTATGCGCAACACAATTTGATCCACCGTGAAACTGTTTCCAAATTTCCCATGCGATCAATTCCAAACTTTTTCCGCAGATGAGCGTGCGTGCCAGGCCTACATGCCCCACCCCCGGTATCATTTCGTATAGTCAGCCAGGAGAGCGAGGTGGCTATTATTTTGGAGTTAATAGAGCAACTGCTGAACTTTGCAAGGCTCGGAGCAACTGCACAGAGTTAACTGTCATTATATGTGGGTAGGCTTAGGCTATGCATAGACTGTCAGCTTGGGATGAAGTATGCTCTAACATGGCCCTTCTACTCGGCCCTAATAAGCCTTGCGCTATTTGTCATACATTTGTGCCGGGTGCCTGTGAAGCATAACTCTGTGTCAAAATGTCGGGTGCCATTTGGCAGAACCGAAGAGTATGACTAATCTCATTGGAATTGTTTTGGTGTAGTAAGTCTATTTCACTTGTTTGAAGGAACCCTTATATTACATATTCACACAGCATTATTATGTGCAGTCATTCAACAAAACCACATAAAACCAATACAAATGTATAACAATAGGTCTTATTGATGGATGCTTGTTGAAATCTTTGGTAGGCTTATAGTTGTATGGGTATTCAACCCCTGTGTCGGTGTCATTGTTTGTGGCACGGTTCTGCTATTGTGATAGTTTTAGATGTGCTACTTAGCCTTGGGATGGTTGTTTATAAAGAGCAACACATGACCGATGCTTTCAACAGGCTGGGATGTGCTCTGCTGTGCACCACAGATGGAAGCACTGGATGTGCATTTGTCATGTCCTTCTGTATGCGATCAGCAGGGAGTTGTAAATCTTCGTTTGTGTTGTCTGAACAAGGAAAGCGATGCTGGTTCGGTCTCACTCTCTTGTAGTCAAACATGTAGGCCTACTTGCTAGCATTCCCCTGTTGTGTGGCTGCTGTTTGGTTGTGTGTAGTTGTAGACATTTTTGTTCTGTAATGTGTGTGTGAGAGAGAGAGAGAGAGAGAGATAGTCTTTGCATTGGTCGTCTCCCTCCCCTCCCCCCAGCAGACTTCCTCAGTTGACCTCCTCCGAGCTGCTGTAGGCTGAAGTATCCTCTAAAGGCGGATGGTGAAAGTACTAATGAACACCCATTTAGGGAGTTCTGGCCAGGCCCTGTTGGGATGTAGCAGTGGAGCATGACCCCTCGGTCTTCCGCTGCAGCTGACTCCACTGATTCATGTGAGAATCACTGCAAGTAACAGTGGTCAGAGATATGATCTGCAGTCCAGCATGATTTTTAGTCATGCAGCATTGTACCTTCAGTCTAGATGGAGATAAAGACTTTTTGTGATGTTGACATCACATGTGTATGATCTCATCACCAGGAGCACCTCCTTGTTTGTCTCTGTGTTGAAGTCGATGTGAATTGCCTTGGAACCAGAAAGGAAGTACAGACACACACACACGCACACGCAGACGCACACATGCACACGCAGACAGGCACACGGACATCAACACACACACACACACACACACATACACACACACACATTACAGACAGGCGCACAGACATCAACACACAAGCGCACCCTGGGATTGTTCCACATGCTTTATTAGGAGATGATTTAGTGGAAAGGACTCTGAGCACATGCTGTTTTCCTAGTAGTGCTCAAAGGACTATCTGTACAGTTGGAAGAGAGGACTTTCTCTCCGTCTCTGCTTCACAGCTTATCTTTTGTCTTCACTTTTTCTTTTCTTTCTTTTCCTTTCTGCCTTTCTTTCTTTCTTTCTTTCTTTCTTTCTTTCTTATCCTCCCCCCCCCCCATTTCTCTTCTGTCTTAATATGCCTGTGCTTTCTCTTTTCTTGCTTCCCTCCCTCTTGCAGTTTGTGAGCATGGTCACAATTCCATACATTCCAGCTTTTCCGGTTTTGTGCCGCGTGCCGACAGGAGAAGTGGTTTTCCATCGCCGGTTTGTCTCCCCTAGCGACTAGTCATGCTTGATTCAGGGCTCCTCAGGAGACACAGCACAAAGCACACACACAGGCACACACACACACACACACACACACACACACACACACACACACACACACACACACACGCTTGCTCTCTCTCTCACACACACACACACAGTGAGCAGTGAGACACAGGTGTATATATATATGTTCACGTGCTTAAGCATTTTTGCTTAGTAAGCAAAGCCCCCACTGCACAGTTTGCAGCCTTTAGTATTTGGTTTGGTGCTTGACAGCCATCAACCACAGGCATGCATTTCAACCACGTAGCACAGTCCTGTTGCTGAGCCATGCATGGTTATGTTGCACAGACTTGTAGCTCAAGAATAACACACGAACACCGCACAGACACACAGTCAGAAGTGTTCAGTAGTTGTTCAACACGGGCACGTAGTTGCAGCAGAATTTGTTCAGGCACCAAACAGCCCTGTCACACCATTAAATAATACTGCTAACTAAAGTACCATATGTAGCACATATGGTACTTTATTGACACACAGATACAGCATGGACACACAGTTACAGCATTAACTCAGAGCCGCTGTTTTCACGTAGGTCTATTGGCCCAGTGTATTACTTGACGAAGTATAGGCACACAGTTCAACCCTTATCAGAGCCGTGCCTCCCCAGAACTGGCTCAGGGACGTAGAGCTACAGCTATAAGTATATATACTCTTTTGATCCCGTGAGGGAAATTTGGTCTCTGCATTTATCCCAATCCGTGAATTAGTGAAACACACACAGCACACAGTGTACACACAGTGAGATGAAGCTCACACTAATCCCGGCGCAGTGAGCTGCCTGCATCAACAGCGGCGCTCGGGGAGCAGTGAGGGGTTAGGTGCCTTGCTCAAGGGCACTTCAGCCGTGCCTACTGGTCGGGGTTCGAACCGGCAACCCTCCGGTTACAGGTCCGAAGTGCTAACCAGTAGGCCACGGCTGCTTTCAGCGTCAGTGCAGAGTACGTACACATGCCTGGTCTTGGAATGTGAGCAATGCGAACGCCTCGGACCCTTCTGTGCCGTGCATGTTCTGTGCATGCTGGAAACGGCGTCTGTGTCGGTCATGTCAACAGGCTCTGCCTCACATGCTGCTTTTGCTGTGACCGTGAGATCGCTCGCTAGAGCTAAAACCATGCGAGCTCTCGTGTTGTTTTTCTTTTTTTTCTCTCCCCCTCCTCTCCTCCTATTCTGTCTGTTTTCTGGTTCCCCCCTCAAGGCTGTGGGAGACCACATGAATACTTGAGCCCTGAGCTGGATCTGTGTCTGCCATTGGTGCTGAAATATGACTATTTTTCCCCACTCACAGTCTCGTGGTGGACAGGCTTCTCTGCTTGCAAAAGAGCAGAACTGTACCTCAGCAAAAAGAAAAAGAACAGAACTGTAAATATGTTTAAGATCAGCAGACATGTAATTATAAAATAATACATTTGCGTCAGTGGATTCCTCTGGTGGAATGCAAAGTCTTTGGGGCTTTGCAGTCACTCGTGCTCTGTTTCAGCTTGAGATAAGTGGACCCTGTCCCTCACAACAGCTCCCAGGACAGTGGCGGGTGAAGATTAGGAACGTATGTGACAGCAGTAGCAGGAGTAGTAGTAGCAGCATCACCACTAAGGTGCATTCAAATTCGGCAAACAAAAGCAAATGTTCGAAGCAGACAGGATTTCTTTGAACTTCTCAAAAATGAACACTTTTACATAAATATTCCAAATAGCTTTGATTTGAATAGTATCCCTTAGTCCAACATCCATGTATGTTCACCATAAACTACCTCCTCAAGCTGTTAGTGTTTGCGAACAGTTGCAGTGAACTTGAGGCAAAAGAAAGAACGCTGAGCGCTTCGCCTTTGTTTGCTCGTTTGAACACACCTCTGGTCCCGGTCAGTCCATCCGGTGGCTGGCAGAGTGGAGTGTCACACCTAGTGGCACTGGCACCCTCTTAGAAATGACACACCACTGACTCATAGCTCACTGCCCCACTGATAGGAATAGGGTTGTGTTGGACTATGGAGTCTCAACGGAGCTCACTCCCTGTGTGTGTGCGTGTGCGTGTGCGTGTGCGTGCAGCACGTGTCAGAGGCCCTCTTTTTTGACACACACCTGCCTTGTCAGTCGTCAGCTGACACTCCCCTCCCCCTCCCTCAGACATCACACCTTTTATCAGGCTTGACCACACCTCCCCACATTTAGCCCCCTGCGGGATGGCTGTGTGGTCTGGCCGGTGCTACTCTCACCCACAGACCTACACACACACAACTGCTAAATGTGACTCTTTCTGTGTGTATCCATCTGTGTGTGTGTGTGTGTGTGAATATGTGCTAGGCAGTGTTTTCTGACCCTCTGCATGTGTTTTTTGAGTCAGGGGAGAGCTGTTGCTGAGATCTGTGGGTTTCCATATGCCTGGCCCAGTGTTGCCTGACCCTGTGTGTGTGTGTGAGTATGGGTGTGTGTGAGTATGGGTGTGTGTGAGTATGGGTGTGTGTGAGTATGGGTGTGTGTGTGTGTATATATGTGCACTAGGCCTGGAGCTGCAGCTGCGAGGGGAAAGCCAGTGGAGTGCTCTGACAGCGAGTAACCCCAGAGGAGGAGGCTGTTGGGCCAGTGCGAGGCCGCGCTCTCAGAGCCCAGCGCTCACATCTGCATTTTAATGCTCATCTGTCTGGGACAGTTCCTCCAACAGCTGCTCACGCCTCACTGGGCCAGACTGTGGCTGCACCAGCATTGTTGTCTAGCCCAGTCTGTCTGTCTCTCTCGCTCTGTGTGTGTGTGTGTGTGTGTGTGTGTGTGTGTGTGTGTGTGTGTGTGTGTGTGTGTGTGTGTGTGTGTGTGTGTGTGTGTGTGTGTGTGTGTGTGTGTGTGTGTGTGTGTGTGTGTGTGTGTGTGTGTGTGTGTCTCTCTCTCTCTCTCTCTCTCTCTCTCTCTCTCTCTCTCTCTCTCTCTCTCTCTCTCTCTCTCTCCTCTCTCTCTCTCTCTTCTCTCTCTCTCTCTCTCTCTCTCTCTCTCTCTCTCTCTCTTCTCTCTCTCTCTCTCTCTCTCTCTCTCTCTCTCTCTCTCTCTCTCTCTCTGTGTGTGTGAGTGATCGAATGCCTGCTTGCTTGGCTGTCTCTGTGTGGGTATTTTTGCCACCCTGTTCGACCTATTGTACATATGTATTTGTGTCTGTATGTGTCCCTTTGTGCATATGCTAAATTGGTGTGTGTGTGTGTGTGTGCTGACTCGGGTCAGAGTGACTAGATAGTTTTTTAAACAGTGGGAGCTGCTGCTTCACCATGAGCGGTCTGCTATCTGGGGAACGGTCGTGTGAGCAGTGTGCTGTGTTGACCTGAGCCTCTGTCTTGTTGTTTTTCTTTTCCATTGTATTGCCATTGTGGTCAAGCCAGTCAGTCTTGTTGGGTCAGCCACATGATTTGTATTGGTATTCCTTACAGAATTGTCCCTGGTCAAGAGGAGTCCACCTCCACTGTTCTGTTCTCAGAAGGCCCTGTGTATTACGCATCTCTCCTTGCATTTCTAATTGAGTTCAATCTTTTGTTTTATGACTTAATCAGCATTCATTTTTTTATTATTATTATATGACTTATCTGCATGATTAGACTTGTCCGATTTCTTCACGTCATGCTTAGCCATGGCTGAAAAATCGCTGCCCGTGTTGGTAGAGAGCCGGGGCGGCCCTTCAGACGAGCAGGCTGGTTGGTCAGCACGGCACGGCAGACTGCGGGGTGAGAAAGAGATAAGAGGGGGCAGTTAAAAGGGAGCTGGAGGGGGAAATCAGCCGGGGGCAGTTAAAACGGAGCTGGAGGGGGAAATCAGCCGGGCTGAACCGCCTGACTGGAGCGCCTCTGCCTTATCGGCCGCAGCATCTCGGCTTTGTAACAGGAGCGAGAGAAATGTCAACACTCGGCCCTCAGAGGCCGTGTTATCAGGGAAAACGCCTATGTTTCCAGTCCTGTTTTCCTTTCTTTCTCTCTTTCTCTCTCACTCACTTTCTTTCTTTCTTTCTTTTTTTTTATTTTTTCTTCTGTCTGTCTGGGGGTAGACCTTCCTTGCATGGGATTCAAGCAGTCTAACAAGCAGGCTAATAAATAAATTTGAAGCAAGGCGTTAAAAAAAAATAGTAGAAATAACAGTGATTTAATATAAATAGACCTCGGAGTACAGGTTGCGCTGTGTGGGCCTAGCCTGGTGATTCAGGGTGGGCCGGACTAGGTTGGGTAGAACTTTATCAGACCCCCCTTCTCCCCCCACCCCCTCCCACATGGACTTTGGGCCTTTAAAAAGGGTTCTAATGATGGCTATTTTACGGGTGACTGGAGTCACACCAGCACAGAGCGATGCAGAGGCTTGCTCTTCTGGGAAGACCCATTAAGATGGTAAATGGCCCTTGATGCCACAGCTCTGAAGTAACATGGATGCAGTTTTAGTTTAAGTTGTGAAATTGTGTAGTTTTATATGTGCGATACCACAGATGCATCAATCTGCACTGCAGTAGATACATTGTATGTGTATTTTTTTTTTAAGTATGTCCGAGAGACAAATCGTGTACACAAGAGTAGTACACAAGTTTGTCAGTGGCCATTTAAACTATTTTTCAAGCATGTTTCAATCACTAGAAATCACTATGCACTCACTAGGCATAATACTCCCGCAGCCACTCTTCAATACTCTACACACAATGCACAGGACACACACACACCCAAACATACACACATGCACAAGCACATTTACTTCAGTCATATTCTGAAACTATGTGAGTGTGTTCTTAAACATTGAAATGGAATGTACCATGAATAGCTAATAAGCTGCTACACATGGTGTCACATTTCCTTTCTCTGGCAACATTAATCATGTCAGCGTCTGTCATTTGGTTCTGATAAGGATGATGGACTGACAGGCTTCATTATTAGGGAGATTACTGGTCATGATGTAAGGACCTCATGAAGTGGTTCTCACTTAGCTGCATTCTCAGAAACTGGCCCTTGTGTTGCTTGAGAGGTCTGTCTGAAATATCACGTTGACCTTTCTCAAGGACACGGACTTGTGGGTGTCCCGTTTACACAGTTCCATCCCCCACGTCTGTGTAGTCATTAACCTTTGAGATAAAATGCTCAGGATTTTTCTAGACAAGCTGCCATATTTGACTAAGATAACTGTGACTTCTGAGATGTGGAATGTGGCTCCTGCGTCTATTTAAGCTTGCCTTTATACTTAGGCTTTTACTGATAAGTGTGTGTGTGTGTGTGTGTGTGTGTGTGTGCGCCTGCTTGCCTGTCTGGATTAGTTGGGTGATTCTTTTCTCTTTGTATCACTTTCAGGTTCTGCAGTGTGAGGCTGTGTGCATGTGCGTGTGTGTCTGTGTATACACGTGTGTACGTGTGTACGTATGCGAGAGAAAGAGATGTGTTGCTGTCCCAGGGGTTTGTTTACTCACAATGGCCACTAAGCCCTGTGTCAAAACCCTCTCACCACACGGGGTGCGTATGCGCCCGTGTGTGTTTGTGTGTGTGTGTGTGTGAATTGTGTGTGAGTGTGAATAGCGAATGTGTGAGGTGTGGTGCCACCTCTCTCTTTCTGCCTACTGGACAACGGCTGCTGACCTCACCATCATTCACCAAGGGGGCCCTCCTTCCCCTTATCACAATGAATAGTCAGGTTCTAATTCAGTCACACACACACACACACACACACACACACACCTGTCATTGGGTGTGTCTGTGGTTTACGTTTTGATGTTTCTCGCTCTCTCTTTCTCTCGCTCTCTCTTTCTCTCTCTCTCTCTTTCTTCCTAAGCCTATTTGGTGTCCCACCTCTGAAAGAAAAAAACCTCTACCATGTGTGTGTAGATGATGGGTAGGCAGGAGCCAGAATTTAACTTCGTCTCGCTATGTCAAAGTAAATCGCCACTATACTGACTGACTAGGCTTAACATTAGTCATTACACTTATATGCTACTGTGGAGAGGGTCCTTGCAGACAAACCAAAGTATTTTTTACTTTGTAGATGTAGTCTACAAGTAAAAAATTACTGGTTAACACTAGTACTAGTTAACACTTCGACTTGGAACCGGAGGGTTGCTGGTTCGAACCCCGACCAGTAGGCACGGCTGAAGTGCCCTTGAGCAAGGCACCTAACCCCTCACTGCTCCCCGAGCGCTGCTGTTGTTGCAGGCAGCTCACTGCGCCGGGATTAGTGTGTGTTTCACCTCACTGTGTTTACTGTGTGCTGAGTGTGTTTCACTAATTCACAGATTGGGATAAATGCAGAGACCAAATTTCCCTCACGGGATCAAAAGAGTATACTTATACTTACTTATATGTAATGAATGGGTTTATAAAAGGATGTTTGTGCAGTCAGCACATTATCTAATTTCTTCTTCCAGTTCATCTTGCGATGAGAAACTCTTCTTGTTTCATGGCGGTCTATTAGATCCACTGTGGCTATCTACACACACACACACACACACACACACACACACACACCACCACCACTGGCTGCATCATAACATCATAAAACACATCTCATAGATGTAGAAGATATATTCCCTATCCCTTGTCTGCATGTTTAACAGGAGGCAAGTTGGCAAACACACAGCTGTGAATTATTCATTGCACATTATTGATTGATGAATACATTGATAAGTGCACTGCACTGTCTCTCTGCTCTTCCTTATGTCCAAACGTCATTCAGGAATAGACGGTGGCAATGCAAATGGGAACCAGGCGTGATGAATGCTGGTGGTTGGTGCGCTTGCCTGCCTGCCTGCCTGTGGGTAGGCCTTTCATGCATGGGATTCAAACAGCCTAAGGCCCGGTTCACACCGGGTGCGTGGCTTGAGCGTGTTAGCTGCTAGCGTGTCCGTTTTTATTTTGGCTCCCATGTTAACAGGTTAGACGTTGCACACCGCCTGCGTGATACGCACGTCTCAGATGTGGCTCGAGCCGTGCCGAAAAGGCGTGCATGCTAGGAATAGGACTGTTGAAAGCGTTTCCATTCAAAACAGTGAAGAAAAAAAAATGATGTGAGAAAAAGAGACATTTTAATTGGCAGAGAGGCCGCCGCAGCGCCGCATCAGACACGCTTCTGGTAAGCCATAGAAAACTCCACGCAGCCGCCACGCAACTGACACGCAACAGACATGCGGAATTTGAAGCAAATGTGAAGCACAAAAAAAGAAAAGATAATAGTAGAAGTAACCGTGATGATTTAATGTAAAGAGACCTCGGAGGAGAGGCGAGGCTGTGTGGGTGTAGCCCAGGGGTTTGGGGCGGGCTGGAGTTGAATGCTGGTGGTTGGTGCGCCTCATCCCCCGGCACCTCCTCCTGACCAAGAGGAGGTGACACACCACAGCTCTTCCTGGGAACATCATTTTCCCCTCATCGTTTTCCCCCCTCCTCTCTTTCCCTTTTTTTTTGCCGTTTTTTTTTTTTTTATGTGAGTAATCACAGCTGAGGAAATGATTGTTTTTCCCGTTTACAAGCCAGCATTTTTCCCAAAGATGGAGAGCCTCTATTCAGCAGCTGAAACTCCCAGGGATTGAGCAGCTGACAGAATCTTAAAAGGCGTTCAGTTTAGAGCTGTTTTGGTGGTGCAGTTGGCATGGCAACTTTCCTCATTGGATATGATTGGTGTTACTCCAGGACATCACTAATAAGGGAGAATTAAATAAAAGGGAGATAATCCATATTCGAGTACAAAGTGCAGTTCTTCCGCTGGGGAATATCCGTATGTGTATTGGGTTTCCAACTGGCCAGAGTTTATGGAGTCTCTGACATATTCAACATCGGTTAAGATTTTATATCTCTTGATGGCCAGGCTTTAGCTGTGTGTGTTGGGTATGCTGGTGCGACATGTTTCTTTTTCCTTTCTTGCAAGGCTAGTTTCTCATGCGTTGCTCTTAAGTCACTGTAAGGGTTGGTTTCTCATGCGTTGCTCTTAAGTCACTGTAAGGGTTGGTTTCTCATGCGTTGCTCTTAAGTCACTGTAAGACTATGAGCCAGAGAAGCAAGCAGTGCTGCCAGATGCCCTAATTGTGGTGCCACGCCAAAGACGGACAATTCCTTGACCCTAAACGTGCTTTGTTCGGACACTCTCAGGCCGTCACTGATTTTTATCTGATGTCAATTCTTATCTGGTGCAGATGAAACTCAAAACTTCTGCATGAATGGAAATTGGCTTTGTAGACATCACTGACTTATGTTTGGAGAGTTTTGGATGGATTCATGGTTGCATGGCTCTTCATGTGAAACCTTCGTTGCATAATTTGACACCACTCCCTCTTTATGAGGACCTTTTACGTAAAACATAATAGTATCAGTGTCCAATTGCTCATGTTGAAAAACAAAATTACACTGTTTAAACTTTTGTCAGATTATGGAATCAACATGAAACAAAGTTGGCAGTCTTGATTATGATCAGTGTATTCATGAGAGGTAGTGTGTTGGCAAAACCTCAATGTCTGTACTTGTGTCGTAAGTGATGGCACATGTTGTAAATACTGTTTTTAGATGGCTATGGGATAAAGGCTGGCATGTGTTTGTGTGTAGAGGTAGCACATGTTTGAGACTGCTATGCTGACCAGTCTGTTAAGTCCAAGTCACACATGTCTCCTAAAGGGCCGTGTGGTGAGGGCAGATTCCCCATGATGAGTCAGTTACTGCTCCCTCCCTCCCTGCCTGCCTGCCTGCCTGGGATGTTTGTAATGGAACTGTGTGTGGAAGCCTCGCACACGGCCGAGGAATGTCAGACTCTGGCCTCAGCCCACGGGTTACCACGGCGAACGCTGGACTCGCTCTGACTATTTTAGGCCCTTGTGCTGGAATGACCAGAGAGGGGAATGACACACTACACATGATACATCTGAAAACTTGAAAGGAATTCGGCCTCCAAGAACCAGAAGTAGAGTGGGTAAAAGGTCTCGCGCGCGAGTGCGTGCGTGCGTGCGTGCGTGCGTGCGTGCGTGCGTGCGTGCGTGCGTGCGTGCGTGCGTGCGTGCGTGCGTGCGTGCGTGCGTGCGTGTTTGCTTGCATATGTGAGGGTGAGGTTCACTCACTGACCTTCTTGGAACACTTTCAACCTTTGACTTTGGGGATGAGCGCTTGTTCAGTGCTGGCAAAAACTACAAAATCCCCCTTCCTCATTCGTAGCTTTTCTCTGGGGAAACCCCTGATGGGGTGTGTGTGTGTGTGACAGAGACTGACACATGCTATATCCTGTGTGTGTCATGATGACTGGGTTCAGTGACCCCTGACTGTTCACACCCCCCTCTCCCTCCACTCACAGGCTCATAGCAGAGGCCTCAACCAAACACACACACACACACGCTCGCTCGAGCACACATACACACACAATAGTGTGTAGCATTCAAACAGAACTCTCATTCATTCATGACCATCGTGACCATGGGTATCCCCTTTGAGAACCTTTCCAGTATTGAGTTGAGGATGCTCTTTAGTGACCCGCCATTCGCTCTGATGGATGAGAAGGGCCTCTCTTGCTGCAGGCGAGACAGAGAGCCGAGGGAGGGATCTGGTCATTAAATGGTCAATGGAATGAGCCGACTCAGAGCTGAAAATCCCCCAGCTAACCCTAACCTTTTAATCCAATCACAGCCTCCGGTCCATTCATGAGAATCTCTGGCAAAACACACACGCACACGCACACGCACACACACAGATACAGAGAACTTGGCACACTATACACAGTCTTTCCACGTGTCTCTTGAGCCCTTTGCCATTAATGGTTTCTTTGCAGCGGACTCCTCTGTTTCCTGAAAGATTAGGTCTTCATAACAGACATCTGATGTGTTCTGTCTCTGCTGAGGCTAGCATTATCATCTTTATAACACAGGTCTGATGCTGTCCTTTTCTGCTAAGGCTAGCATTATCATCTTTATAACACAGGTCTGATGCTGTCCTTTTCTGCTAAGGCTAGCATTATCATCTTTATAACACAGGTCTGATGCTGTCCTTTTCTGCTAAGGCTAGCACTACTGTCTTCATAATAAAGGTGTGATGCCTAGCATCCCCATAAGGAAATGTCTGATTTTGTGCTCCTGTGTCCTTATAGGAAGTGACCACTCTGACCTGTTGTAACTTGATTCTAACTGTACATCCATAGTTTGAAGATGTGGATGATTTCAGTGTTGTCATGCTGATAAAGACTGTGTGTGTGTGTGTGTGTGTGTGTGTGTGTGTGTGTGTGTGTGTGTGTGTGTGTGTGTGTGTGTGTGTGTGTGTGTGTGTGTGTGTGTGTGTCTGGATATGTGCATGTACGTGTGCATGCATACACACATTTTTGTCTGTGTGGCCGATAGTTTCTGGCAGGCGCGCGGGAACATATTTTTGACTAGGGGTGCTGAATAACAAAATAATGGATGTCCGACGATTTCTCCCCTAGTATGATATGATTCGAGTTTAGACAGCTAAATACGCCATTTCATGAGTAGACCCTCTGGTAGACTTAAGAGCGAGAACAGCCACATTCCACTGCAACTATGCGCAGCACTTGCCACTCCGACTCATCAATAAAAACTGCGCGCACACACACCAGACCCATAGAAGCGCACTTGACTTCATTAAACTATTTCAGTATATTGCTTTTCTGATTGTCAAAACCACACTAGAGATGTTTGGCTTGAAAATATAATTAGGCTGCAATGACCTACAATGGCAAACAATTTCTGAGTAGCCTAACTTATGGCGTCTCCACTCCACAGCAAAAGTGTCCTAACCACCAATTACAGCGGTTTCTATCTGAGCGACTCCAATAGTAAAAGGATTTCAGTGTCATATTTCGGTGGCACTAGCTAAGCTGTCGTGGAACTCGAGATGACATGTCTACTGATAGGCAACAGGTCTCACCAAATTCGTGGATTTGGGCTAGATCAGCCACATTGCCTGACACTAACAGAAACTGAGCCGTACGTGAGGTCGTGGGCTTGCCAAAGACTAATTGCAAAAGATGCATCCTACCTCATCTGTTGTCGTTTGGTATTCGAAATTGGGCTTTTCACAATCCAACGATATATCCAAAGTGCGAACTAGTTGGTGATGGTAAGTCCGGACTAGTTGGTGCTGGCAGTAGGCTATGCATGCTACACAGAGTTCTAACAGGTGCATGGCCTAATAAGCAGGCAAGATATAACCCACGATCGCCATGGTTTCGTTATCAATTCGTGTTTGTGGTAATAATGACAGCAACAATAAAACCATCTTGATCTTCATCATTTTTTACATATCAGCAGCCTCTGGATGGTCATATGCATAGTTAGCCTACCTTTAGTTTGCATTTACATTTTAAACACTGAATCTACTGTCTTTACTGCCGGGAGAGAAAAAAACCCTGTATTCTTTTCTGTAGCCTAATATTCTTTTCTCGAAGTCAACTAGCCTGCTTGCAACGTCTCGTCAGCGAGTCACGTCACTTTCACTTCTATAGCTAGACTATAACGTTTAATCTTGACTATGGATAGCTATATTCAAAGCTATCCATAACCGTTTTTGCTATTTGCCCTTTTGACAACAAATATAATGACAAACTGCGAATTTGTAGGCCTATTGACAAAAAGCAAGGGGTGCTGCAGCACCCTCAGCATCCACCTTCCCGCGCCCTTGGTTTCTGGCTGATAAGAATCCTTTTTGGAACTCAGCCTTGGGTGTCATAAATTAGATCATCAGACTGTTTGTTGATAAAAATCTAAATATCTACCATATGAAACGAACACTAAGTCATTGTTTTTGGAGATGTGTCTGTTTCCTGTGAAAGTCAGTAGAGAGAATGTCAAATAAATGACCTTAGAAATTGATTAACCCAATCAATTTCTTTTAGTTTAGTTTCAATTTGTCCTTTATAATATAAAGGAAATGCCAAGTAAATTACAAAAGATCTTTTCTCTGCGTCTGAATGACTTACGTTCTGGGAATAGTTACATTTACACACAGAAAATGGTGACAAATGTAGGTGTATTCAGTCGTAATTGTTTTCACATGCTATTTCATGGTCTGACCGCTCTAGCCCGCTAGTCAAACTCATCACTGCCTATTCTTCTTCTCATCTGTCACTATCCTGTCTTCACTGTTGCTCTTGTTCTGTGGCAGGATCACCCAGCTAAACACCCTCTCATTTTACCCTCCTAAACTTCCCTTGCATCTCTTGCTGATGCTCTTTTAGGGAGGCGCAAAGCACGGCCAAAAATACAAGCGTAATTATCGTGTTTATAAGAACGCAGGAAAAGCACAACATGGTGCGCATATCTCAGGGCTGCTGTTGCCCACTGCCTTCAGCATGACTGGGTGTGCTTGGGAGTTTGTTGTGCTTTGTGTTTGGGCTGAGTTCTGCTTTCCAGGGATGCTTGAGTGAGCTTCACAGTACTGCCCTGGCATAGACATGCAGGGCTGTTAAAGGATGGCCCAAGGCTCAAAGTCTTTGAAGATGTGTACACACACACACACACACACGCACACATAAACACAAATACACCCCTCATTTCTCCTCCGTTTGCTGTAGCATATGGCCAGATTCCTTCTACATTCTGGGAATATATGCTCCGCTGTAGAATGTGGTCAGGTCAGGTCAAGGCCGAAAACTGTTCCAGTGTGAGCCTGCTGAAATAAAGTCTTGGAGCAGGAAGGCAGACCAGATGTATTGTTCATTTGTATCCTTGTGTCTGGTAGCAAGCTGGTGTGTGACCACTCTCTGCACTTTTTGCAGTGAATGGACAAAAATGATTGCTAGCATCTCACATGAGGATTGCATTATGTCTCAGTTGCAGTTTCACCTAACGCCTAACTAATGTACGAAGGCCCAATGTTTTGGCCTACACATAAAATTATGTACATTAAGTCTGCAGAAATGGTCTTCATGAAAGAAGCTAAATTATTTGGACAAGCCCTTCCACGCATACCCTTCAAATTGCCTGTGAGTGGCTTGGAATGTGTTTGCTGAGCCTAGGTGATCACATTGTAATCCTCCTTGTGAATGATATCTCTTCAACTTAAACTGACACTAATTGATACACATTTAACAAATATTTTACCTGGTTGACATTACAGACAGACAGACAGACACAATATGATCTACTATGAAGCTTTCATGGTGAACAGTTTGATGAATTGATTGCTCACAGCAGCAATCTGTGCTTTGTGACGCTGTGATGTTCTGTAATGACCCTGCACCCATGCACCGTGACCTGCCGTTTGCCTGAGTCAGTGCATTCTGAAGAGCATTTAGCAAGTGTGGAATAATGGTGATAGCACATAAACATGATGGAGTGGGAGAGGCAGGGAAGGAAAGAGAGATAAGTAAAGGTAAATGCTAAACAGTGTGTGTGATTGTGTACAGATGGTTTGATGGGAGTGTGTATAATTAGACCCAGCTGATGATCCTCTGAGATCATCTCTTCCTG
>NW_027468565.1:31358300-31370800 GCF_046254945.1 Alosa pseudoharengus | reverse complement strand
GAAAGGCACCTTTTTATTAGACCTTCAAGCATCACGGTGAATGTTTTATTAGTTCTAGTTATTACAAGAATATATTATGTTTGTGTCACACATGCTGGCTCAGGCATATGAAACATAAGGGAGGTCCACGTAAAAGTAACAATAAAGCATATTTATTAAATAATTATAGAAAAGTCAGTATGTGGAAGCTAAAAAGTAAAGTGTAGTGCATAGTGTCTAGGGGTATGAGTTCAAGTGTTCGACAACATAACAAAACATAATGTAAGCACTATAACGACGGCCGAGAGGAGAGGGAGTCCATCTGCATCCTGAGAACGAGCCCTTTTAACATCTGGCTCATCAGGACCAACCACAGCACACCTGTGCACACTGGCATGGCTACAGCCCCCTGCTGGAAGATGGAAATATTTACAAAAAAAGGGGCAGGGTTGGTGCAGGTCTGACAGGGTACTGACACTTGTAATGTAATATGCATGCAAATAGCACGTTTATGGCTGTCTTGTGTGTTGAGATATCACTCATACACTTCTGATGCTTGATGATGTGCTGGTTGAGTTGGAGCCAGTCAGTTGTGTCTACAGTATGGGTCAGGGCAAAGAAAAGGGCAAGGGACCCTTGCTTCACCTGCACTGTCTGTGCTTAAGAACCGTGCTACTGTGTGACTATATATTACCACAGCATTTGCTGTCATGTTGTAGGAAACCCTCTTTTGCCATATCTGCAGTTTCTGTTTTAGCCAAGTGTGTAAGAAGATTTGACAATTTCATTGCAGTTATGCACATGAAAAAGCACAGCAGGAGGGATGTAAGTGTGTGTGGGAAGAAGTAGCTTTTTACACTCTGATGGCAATAGCTCCTCAGGAATCTCCGCTGTGACAAATGCAAATGTAGGAATGTCTGGATATGGTCTGGCTTTTGTGCTCTACTCACTGTGGTCAATAGGCATGTTCTGGACCTCTTTATAGCTTTAAGCTCTCGGCGAGTGAGTTGGCGCAAAGTGAAAGAACAGCATTCAGAGGTTCACTTGTGCATATTTATGTGATGAGAGAGAGAGAGAGTGTGTGTGTGTGTGAGGGAGAGGGGGGCGCAAGAGAAAGTATTTGTAGCATATATGAGATGGTAAATAAGGGGATCTTGTTAACTGAAGCATCTCCAGCCAAAAGGCCTGTTTGGAGCCCTCTGTTGGGTTCTGAGATAAGGCTTTCTGTTGTATTGTGCCTTTAGACTGGTGTGTGTGTGTGTGTGTGTAGTTCTTAGTTTGGTCCGAAGATGCTGCTTCTGGTTGCAGAGGGCCCTTAGACTACAGAATGTGTTTGGAGGTCTCTGTTTGGTGCAGACAGGGGACTTCCTGTTGAGTGTGTGTGCATCTGTGTGTGTGTGCTCCCATTTGGGTCCTAAGAGTGGACTTCCTGTTGTGTCTGGTGTTTACCCTGTCCTGACAGCTGTCCCCCATTCATAGAACAAAATTGCTTATCCCGTTCACGTGCTAATGTGGTTAGTGTAGCCTATGTTGCTAATCAACAGCATAGCACCCGCCACTGTCAAAACTAGTCACCACAAATCACCCGTGTAGTTCTAAACAAAATAATGAATTGAATCAAAGCAAATCTCAAAAAGGCAGCATATTTTGGCGCGCTGTAACAAGGGCAACACTTCATCTTAAAGCAGTAAGACAGCAGCACAGTGGCACATCATCTTGTATATCTGTGATAAGTGTAAACACCCCGGACTCCAGGACATGTGCTAGTGTTTATAGGAGTCACATTGGGCGTGTTTGTTCGTTTCCTCACCTCATAATGACTCTGTAACAAATGCCAATTTACTATAATTATATGAGTAGCTCTCTTTGCTAATTTATGGGTCATACATTTTTTTTTAACTCAGACTGAAATGGCTATTTTATTCTCCTCATGTAGCAGCTTTGCAGCTATGTTTAGTTTCTAGATACAAATATTGGAAAGCAGTAGATATTTTAAAGCTATACATAGTTTTTTTTATGTTGTGAAGACTTGTAGTGAAGTTTATGGGTTAAATAGCCATAATGCAGTAGACCGGTGGTAATGACCTGTGGGATGTGTTTGTACAGGCCAGGTGGCTGTTTGGCCTTTAAATATACTGAGCACTTCCTATACTTTTTTGTTTTGTATTGCTTTTGTTTTTTAGTTTTGTTTTGTTAGTTTTTTTGTTTATTTACAACTGTCCACCTGCATTTATACTGTTGACCTAGAGCAGTAAGTGTTTCAGAGATGTTTACCTGTCCCTCGCCATGCCAACCCACTGAGGAAGTGCACAGGCTTAATGTCTTGTTTTTTTCACTGCCTGCGTTGTTTCAGAGTCCACACTAAGCTGATTTCCCCTGGCAGTAGTGTTTTGCACTTCAACTCCTGGGGTGTGCGTGGGTTAGTAGCTCTGTCCAACAGCAGGAGACTGACCGCTCTTCTGACCCAGGCTGGGTCAGTGGAGATTATGCTGTCTATGGAGAAGGAGAAGGATCTTCTCTTCTCTGTTCTCTAGCAGACTTGTGTGTGTGTGCGTGTGCGTGTGTGAGAGAGAGAGTGTTTGTGCGCACGTGTGTGTATTGTTGTGTTTATGAGTAACCCCAGCCAGTGTGCTAAATTGACTAGAAGTTCGCTTCATGTCATGTGACATTATTGTAGCATGATTCTCATCATCTCTTTTCTCTCCCTACAGTGGCTTGGGTCATGAAACTGAGTCCACAGCAAGCTCCGTTATATGTAAGTATTTTATCCTCCCCCCACACTACTGCTCTGTTGCTACACTAACCTGCCGTAATAGCTGTTGTCTTGTTCATTTGTGTGTGTGTTTGTGAAGTTGAGGCTTGTAATTTCATTTTGAAAATTAAGTTCAGTTGCAAGTGACTTGTGGCCAAAGACAGTGCTTGTGTGGGGAAAGGTGTCAGGGGTTTTCTCTGAAGCACATGAGTAGGCTGTGGAGATCCCTGTGTGTATGTAGAGCTTTTGTTCTTGCCTGCCTACTAAAACTCATGTTTGGTGAACTTTAGCCTGAGACTGTGCACATCACAAATGCATTTTTATATCACACACACACCCCCCCACACACACACACACACACACACACACACACACACACACACACACACACACACACTAATAATAAATACAGAAGAGGCTTTTATAATGTTACATTCATCTGCAATGATTTACATGATTATTATATCATGTGGGCAAGATATTCACAGTATTATTATCACAGTGCATAAGCATCTGCAAAATAACAAAACAATGAATGCAAAAATGACAAATTTCAGTAAAGTTAATCTATGCACAATACATAACGAAAAAGACCAACATATGTGAATAAATGTGAATAATTGTTGGACCTCTGTGTTTACTTGTAAAGCCGAGGGGTCAGTCCCTTGACAATGTGCTTTTTCTATTTTCCTTTACTCTGATTGGCTGTACAAGCCAACAGGTGCACATCCATCAAACCTGGAAATCAGGAAAGAGCACATATGTTGTTTACACATTCTTTTGCCCACTGCTGTTCTTGCCACTGTCGCCATTCTGCTCTGGACACTGAGGCACTTTATGACTATTTTAATTGTATCTGGTGCTGTATGAAGTTGCATTGATTGAATTCAGTTTATCACTGTAGCCATTTGAACTGAGTTGAATGAAACCCCAAATTATAGCGGGCATCGAATGCCTACAGTGATGGCCAAAGGTGTTGGCACCCATGCTAAAGTTGACTGAAAAGAGGAATATAAAATCATCTTTTGGAAATTGATCTTAATGCCTTTAGTGAAAAATTAGGAAACATCTAACCTTTAAGGACACCAATTTTCTTAGTGAATGAATAATGTATCATACATAAATAAATGTTCTTCCTTAAAATACAGGGGTCATAAGTATTGACATGCTCATTGAGCTTAATGCAAATCAAACCAGCTAATAGGCTAACTGAAATAACACCCATGCCAATCTCTAGGTATGGTGAAGGGTATGTGATGATGTGGGGCTATTTTAATTCCAAAGGCCAAGGTAACTTTATCAGGATGCACAGTATTCTGGATCCATGAAATAACTGGCCTTTAAAAATAAAAATATGCCTGTCTCTATGGGAATTTAACATAGGGGTGTCAATACTTGTGAATACAAATGACCCCTGTATTTTAAGGAAGAACATTTATTTATTTATGATACATTATTCATTCACTAAGAAAATTGGTTTCCTTAAAGGTTAGATATTTCCTCATTTTTCACTTAAGGCATTAAGATCAATTTCCAAAAGATGATTTTATATTCCTCTCTTCAGTCAACTTTAGCATGGGTGCCAACATTTTTGGCTATCACTGTAAGTGGAGGGTTCGCATTATCTTTTCCTTAGGGCTTCCTCAGTTGCTTCTTCTGAGCCTTGGAACATCAAAAGTGGGCGTCATTGTCTTTGCTCCATGGGCCATCTTTCTGTGGGAAAACATAATAAATAAATAAATAAATATGAAGCTGCAAATTTGGCCTCAAACGATACATGTTTGGTTACTCCAGAAATGCTAGTATCGTATACAGAGGGCTAGGTTCTTTTGCATTATCTTTAGCAATCAGAGATAAATACAGTAGATATTCAGTGGTATTAAACTGCATAGTAATGGTCACTTGTGTAACTACTTGTAACAACTTAATACCTACTAATACTAATGCAGTATTTTCTTAAACATCGGTGTAGGTCTTTTCATCTGATCACTGACTTTAGAGTGAATTGCAACATCTGACCACTGGGGGCAAACTCCTCTGGATAGACCAGTCAGATCCACTGTTGTGTGCACTGTTTGCACAATTTTGGATGCTTATATTATTACTGTGAAAAAAATAAATAAAACATGTTTAATTGTAGCCAATTGGTGCGGAAGTGTGTTTGTGGTAAGAATATTTTGGTAAGAATATTTTGTGTTCACATGCATGGACTATATTTGTGTGTGTTTGTGTGTGTATTTGTCTGTCACCATGTATCTGTGTGCTTGTGGTAACAACTGCATGCAGTGCCTCTACAGCTGCATCTGGTGCTACCTGTGCTTCCTGTGTCTTACAGGTGTTGCTAGGCAGCAGAAAAAACATTTTTTTTTTTTTTAGAGGTTTAACTCTGTTGAGATGCGGCTAAGATGAGACTTTGCAATGTGACTTACTTCACATTGCAAAGTCTAGTTGTCCCTGAAGCCTCCCTCTGTGGACATTTCCTGATAGTGAGAAATGTATTTGTTGTAGGGTGTGTGATGGTGTTGACCCCCAGGGGATAACTAAAACATTTCATTAAATGAGAAACTTCTCATAATGTTATGTCTATTATACACAATTATACCACCTTTAATTATACCGCCTTCAACATAAAACAAATTGCCACAAATTGTAACAACTGTTACATGTGTTTCATTGCCACCATAGAAGTAACACAGAAAAAAAGTGTTATTTTGAAGTTTTTCATGCACTCCCTCACGTGGTGGTAAATTGTGGGCTCTGGACAGAAATGCACAAATGGTGAGCACAGTCGGCCTGATGAGTGAGGTTCTCTTCGGAGGCCGGCAGAGCTGGCACAGTCTGGCCGTCTGGGTCACAGCTGTGGACATTATCAGAGGTCAGTGGGTTGTTCGCTGTGCAGAGGCAGATTCAGCAGGATCACACAGGTGTGTGTGTGTGTGTGTGTCTGTGTCTGTGTGTGTGGCAAGGATGTGCATCTGTGTGTGTGTCTTTGTTTATGTTAAGGGCTTGAGTCAGTGTGTAGCCCTCATGAATCCTGTTGCCTTGCTGGGCCCTGACCCTGTGCAGTCTGGGTCAGTTTAAGAGTTCTACAGGGTGGAGTTAGAGGGCTTGGATGAAGTATATGTGCCCTGTAGAAGAGTGTTTGGACTAGAGCAAGCAGCTGAATAAAGTATTCAAACAACACAACCTTGTGTTGAACACACACACACACACACACACACACACACACACACACACACACACACAGACTAACTCTCACACCGGAGGTTGTAGTTGAATGTGACATCGCAATAGCAGTGCGAGTTATATGCCTCATGAACTATAACTATATAGAGTCTTATAAAACAGACTCTTCATAAATAAATAATTTCCTCATCAGTACTGTATTATGAAAGCAGCTGGGCTTTGAAGTGACCTAAAAAGAGCGAGGGCTGTTCCCTCACGTGTGGTCTGTAGTAGTCTGTGTGGTTTGTTTATTTTCCGGCCTCTGGCAGCCGCACGGCCCCTAGACCCCCCACCCCCCCTCCCCCCCCCCACGACGGCTCGCCCATATTGGGCTGCTGTTGACATCTCTACATCTCTAGGTCTAAAAATGCTCCTGCATCTGTCTGGAGCTGCCCAGCACAAGTGCCCAGAAGTGCTCCAGGCCCCCGGGGGAGTCATGTGATTGGCTGAAGATTGTCGGAGGAGTCGTGTGATTGGCTGATAATGCCTTTGGGGGGCCTCGGCTTGAGGAGCGGCCGTGCGTCTGCAGCTGGTCTTGTGCACGACTGAACGCTGCGAGCTGCATGACCTTTTGTGTCTCGATGAGTTTATCCGCTCAAAAGCCGCCTTCTGGCCACTCTGATGGGAGTGTCTGGGAAGCGTGAGTGTCTGGGAAGCGTGAGCCCCCCCACAAAGCCATTACTTCTCCCACCCCTGCAGTCACAGAGCTGTCACCGTGCTGGTTGACAAAAAAGGCAATATAGTTTGATGTGAAGTGGATTCTTGGCAGGCTAATATATGCACAATAGTTTTGTCACTTTTGTGTTTTGGCTGAGCCTGGATGCTATACTAAGACCTCTTGCATCTCTGTTTTCATGCAGACATGTACACACATCTACGACAATTAGAGTGCTTATGCGAGGCGCATAAATGTCAACTACCCATTTACATTCTATACCTTTTATTCATTCAGCAGACACCTTGTTTTCAAAACGATTTACGTGTCAATTATCTTAGAAGGGCCATAATCCCCGGAGCAACTCTGGGTTAAGTGCCTTGCTCAAGGGCACAGCGGTGAAAGCCGGAAGTTGACAGCTGTCTAGCTACTATGCTACCACGGCCCTACATTCTAAGAAAGTGTAGAGCGTGTAATAGTTCCGTTGTTCTGAGACCAACAAGTTCAGCACTCAAATTGTTTTGACCAAAGATTCTAGAACAGAGCTCTGTTCTAGAATCTTTGGTTTTGACGCTGGCGCTCCAACTGTTCCGCTGCGGAACCATAGCGAACAATAGGAACTCTGCCGCTTTTTCCGCCAGCAAGTGTGGTGATCCCTGCCTTTAATGTGTGTGATCAGTGATCCAAGCCTTTGATGTAGGTATATGCGATGAGTGAAGAACCTGCAACAACCCTTTCATGATCTTCACTCACGCTGTGCTTGCACACCTTTCAAGAGCATTTGGTTTCAGAAAACTGACAGATATATATATATATAGAGAGAGAGAGAGAACACTAGAGAGAAGGACATAAAGCGAACAGCCAAACAAAGAGACGTGTGTGTTTGTGTGTGTGTGTGTGCTGGGGTGGGTGTGGAGGCCGGGGCCGTAACCTTGCTGTGTACCCGTCACCTCCTGTGTCATCACTGCATCACTGGCAGCCTCAAAAGGCAGGTGTGCTGACAGGCGAAGGACTCCACCCACTCACCTGACATCACACTGACCGCCCCCCTGTGGAGCCAGTTCACCTCACAGCACCTGTGGTGCCTGAAGGCAGGGCCATGGCTGAGTTCTTTGTTCTCATTGTGGCTGTTTATTTTTTGTGAGCTACTATGTTTCACATGTTGTGTATTGATGTTTTGTTCATACTCTATTCATACACTTTTTTCATAAACTATCATCCATAGTTTTTATATATGTAGCTACTGTACCAATGTCTGCATATATGGCTGTATATCTTCATATACAGTCTTTGGTAGCTTCATATGCTGCATATGTATGAGCTATTTTAATATAGTTGTATTGTATTTTTGTGTAGTTTCTGTAGTATTGGTGTGTATTAGGCCTAGTTTTTAAATAGCTGTTAAGTAGGAAATGTTTTCTGTTTTTATTATTGTAGTCATTGTTGTCAACATCTGGTCTTTTGAAATGGTGCAGGCCACCTAAAGCTCAGGAGAGCAGATAAAGCACTAAATATAAAGCACAGGTCTTAGTAGATAACCCTCCACATAGCTGAACACAGGCTTGGCAGGCAGTAGAGCCAGCCAGCTGCTAATCTAATCTGAAGCCATAGAGGGAGGCCAGTGTGGAGGCCGTGGTTTAGCATGGACATTGTGTGGGCCGTGTGAAGGCAGTGGTTTAGCATGGACATTGTGTGGGCCGTGTGAAGGCAGTGGTTTAGCATGGACATTGGAGGGCAGCCTGTGTGAAGGCAGTGGTTTAGCATGGAAATTGGAGGGCAGGCTGTGTGAAGGCAGTGGTTTAGCATGGACATTGTGTTGGCTCTGTGAAGGCAGTGGTTTAGCATTGACATTGTGTGGGCTCTGTGAAGGCAGTGGTTTAGCATGGACATTGGAGGGCAGGCTGTGTGAAGGCAGTGGTTTAGCATGGAAATTGTGTTGGCTCTGTGAAGGCAGTGGTTTAGCATTGACATTGTGTGGGCTCTGTGAAGGCAGTGGTTTAGCATGGACATTGGAGGGCAGGCTGTGTGAAGGCAGTGGTTTAGCATGGACATTGGAGGGCAGGCTGTGTGAAGGCAGTGGTTTAGCATGGACATTGGAGGGTGAGCTGTGTGAAGGCAGTGGTTTAGCATGGAAATTGGAGGGCAGGCTGTGTGAAGGCAGTGGTTTAGCATGGACATTGTGTTGGCTCTGTGAAGGCAGTGGTTTAGCATGGACATTGTGTGGGCTCTGTGAAGGCAGTGGTTTAGCATGGACATTGTGTGGGCTGTGTGAAGGCAGTGGTTTAGCATGGCTTTGGAGGGCAGGCTGTGTGAAGGCAGTGGTTTAGCATGGACATTGTGTGGGCTGTGTGAAGGCAGTGGTTTAGCATGGACATTGGAGGGTGAGCTGTGTGATGGCAGTGGTTTAGCAGAGTTGGCCTGTGTGTTGGCTACTGGAGTTGCCTGCGAACAAACAAACAGTCTGATGGTCACGGTGTGCTGTGTGTGTAAGAGGGACCTGCAGGGGGACGGGGTTGGGTCCAGTGGAGGATGTGACCTTTAGGAGAATGTTTGCAGCCGTATCATGTGGAACTTTACTGTCAGACGTCTCTTTTCCAGCTCACACACACGCAGAGTGGTGTGGCAACATGAGAAGATGAGACCATGGTCTCAGCGAAGAGAGATAGAAAGCAAAACACACACAAGCTCTCTCTCATGTCTCTGTCTCCCTCTCATTCACTTACTCACACACACACACACACACACACACACACACACACATATACACACACACACACACACACACACACACAGAAGTCCTGTAATTACATTAGGTGGGGTAATTACAGTTGTGTCCCTGGTTGTTTATATTGCCTTGTTTTCAAGCTCAGTGGTGCTGAGTTCAGGACAGGTGCCTGTGTTATTCGAGGTTCTTAAATGTCTGATAGTGCTATTGCGCGTTGATATCCTGCTGTGTGTGTGTGTGTGTGTGTGTGTGTGTGTGTGTGTGTGTGTGTGTGGATATATCCATACAGCAGAAGAAGAAGAATATTTATATTAATATTTGCATATATGTACTGTATATTTATCAGTTTCTGGCATCACATTTTGGACTGTCCTGATTTACTTTTAGTTGCTTTAGTTGCACTCTATCTGATTACACGTTGCAAACATCTTCTCAACTTCCAATAAACACATCTACTTATAGAGCCCGTGTTTGCTGGATACACCATTCTCTGGTGTGTGTGTGTATAGTTCTCCTTTAGATGGCAGTATGTGCATACCTCAGTGTGTGGAAATATATTCTGTATTTGTATGCATGTATTTATGTTAATTTATGTCTGATTTTGTGTGTGTGTGTGTGTGTGTGTGTGTGTGTGTGTGTGTTCTCGCTCCTCAGGGTGAGTGTGTGCTGACAGTCCAGCTGTGTGATGATGAGTGCGGTGAGGAAGAGGAGGAGGTGGAGTTCTATCTGCTGTTCGCAGGCTCCACTCAGCGGCATCTGGCTAGCACCCTCCGGATCAGTCAGGTCACCCTGCAGGCCATCTGTCCAGGTGAGTCCCCCTAACCCCTACACCTTCATCCAGGTGAGACACATTACTCGTCCATGTGAGACAAATTAACCCCAACACACTTGTCCAGGTGAGACAAATTAACCCCAGCACACTTGTCCAGGTGAGACAAATTAACCCCAACACCTCCATCCAGGTGAGACAAATTAACCCAAACACACTCGTCCAGGTGAGACACATTAATCCCAACACACTTGTCCAGGTGAGACAAATTAACCCAAACACACTTGTCCAGGTGAGACACATTAATCCCAACACACTTGTCCAGGTGAGACACATTAACCCCAACACACTCGTTCAGGTGAGACACATTAACCCAAACACTCGTCCAGGTGAGACACATTAACCCCAACACACTCGTTCAGGTGAGACACATTAACCCCAACACACTCGTCCAGGTGAGACAACAAGAGTAATTAGTGTAGCTGTGCAGCCAGATGATATAATCAAAGGTAACGTACAGGCCTCTGCGAAAAATATGATTTTTATTAGGTTGAGTTTCTTTTACTGTGTATGGGAAAAACAAGTGGCTCTGGGACCAGTTGGATGAGATGGCCAAATTCGTATCCAACTCCCATAAGCAACTGAACTGGTGAAATATACTGCACTGGAGGTGAAATGTGGCATAGATTTGCCAATTTGCCAGTATTCAATGAATGCCCAGTACTGTGTATACAAAATAGAAATGTTTATACACATTATAAAGATTTTTTGTAAAACATTTTAAACTTGTACCATTGTTATTAACACTATTTTGCTTAACATAGGCTTACCCATTCTTAAACAGAAACTGTCAAAACTATTGTAATTCTGTATGTTGCTTTGGATGAAAGTGTCTGCCAAATTACCATAACCATAACAACCAACACATGTGGCTTGTGGGCTTATGCTTGGTTGCTAATACATAAACAGAAGCTTTCAGCTAAGGCTTATGCTAAAATAAACACAGAGATCATCCACTGACCAATGTGTGTGCAGTTGATGTGTTTAAAGACGAAGTCTTTTCAGATATAGTTCTTTTCAGATATAGTTCAGTTCAGATATACATTACCAAGTAAGACATGTGTAAACAGAACCGGTTTTCGACCTCACTTTATCATACATAGCCTACTGTTGCAGCCTGGAATATAAGTTCTGCTTTATTACCATAAATAGAAATTCTCTCTCTCTCTCTCTCTCTCTCTCTCTCTCTCTCTCTCTCTCTCTCTCTCTCTCTCTCTCTCTCTCTCTCTCTCTCTCTCTCTCTCTCTCTCTCTCTCTCTCTCTCTCTCTCTCTCTCTCTCTCTCTCTCTCTCCGTCAGCTCATGACTCCAGTGAGGTGGTGCAGGTGACCCTGTGTTCTGCGCGGCCGGGTGGCTCGGTGGATGCCCTGGCTGAAGAATGTTTCCAGTTCGTGCAGGACCTGGCCTGGGACATGGCCCAGTTCCTGGTGAGCAGGGCTGGCGGTGGCGGTTGTGGCGGCGGTGGTAGCGAAGGCAGCCAGGAGGGGGCGCTGTTGCTGGACGAGTGTCAGATCCCCCTGCAGGAGTGCGAGCGGCTGGACTCCAACCTGGCGCAGGCGCTGCGGCACCTGCAGCTGCCACGCGGCTGGAGTGTGCTGGACACAAAGATGGGCGCGCATGCCGACGACACTCAGGTGGACGCACCTCTGAGCATAGACGACCGTCCTCACGTCAGCACAGGACTGGGTGAGTCTGCTTCCACTTGCAGAACTTTTTTTTGGGGGGGGGCAGGAAGCGAGTGGGAGAGAGAGTTTGGGGGGGGGGGGGGGTTCCGGAAAGGACCACGGGGCGGGAATCGAACTCGGCGTACAGTGCAGGTGCCCCAGCCAGTTGCGCCACAGCTGGGGCCCACTTGCAGAACTTTAAACCTGCGAACATTTGTTAGACATCTGCTCCAAATTGTTGTCAGAAGATGAATGGCACATTAGAAGATGATGAGGACAGAGATGGGAGACTACACTTTTTTTAAGGGTGGCTGGCCATGACCTTCAGGTGCAAGAGGTTACCACTTTCCAGGGCTTACGGGAAATGTTGCAATTTATAGTAATGCCCTATGGTCTGCATGGTGCTACAGTAGCCTTGCAGCACATGATGAACTAGGAGCTAGAGGTCAGTGTTCAGGATCCATAACTCACAGCTGTAGCACACATGATGCCTGAAAGATGTGTCTGTCGGTCCTTTGGGTGAGAATCTCTATCTCTATCTCTGCCTATAGGCAAAATAAATGTAATGGATATACAGTATTTACCTGTTATTGTACATCATTGTTGGTTGTGTTTGTCTTTATTAGGTTGTTTATCTTTGACACCTTGGTCATGGTCTCTTGTAACATGCTA
>NW_027468565.1:31330800-31350800 GCF_046254945.1 Alosa pseudoharengus | reverse complement strand
CACACATGGTCTCTCTCACACGCACACACACACACACACACACACACACAGTCTCTCACAGACATACACAAAAAGCACAAATACGCATATGTACTTTAATTACACACACACTACACTTATTTCCAGTAGTCACTGTTGACAAATACCATCTGTCACATCATGTCTGTTGTCTAACTATCATTGGGCATATGAAGCCTTGGGAACACTGTGGGAATTGAAGAGCTGGTGTTTTGTGTGCTTGAGCTGATGTTGACACATGTTCAGAGCGGTGACTCCAGTAGAGATAAATGTGTGTGTGTGTGTGTGTGTGTGTGTGCTTGTGGCACACAGGGACACCCTGTACTGCTCTCAGTGCCTTGTTGTCCTTCCTGCAGTGTAATGCTGACTGCCAGAGAAAAAGCTTCAAACCAGACACGCATATTTGAATGTGTCTTGGCTTTTGTATTTTATTAGACAGCAGACGCAGGGTGCCAATGTCTCTCAGTACAGGTTTCACTCAGTCAAACCTCAGTCAGGGCTATGCAGGGCTATTGTGTGTGTGTGTGTGTATGTGTGTGTGTGTGTGTGTGTGTGTGTGTGTGTGTGCGCGTGCGTGCGAGTCCGAAACTGTGGGTGCAATAGGTGTCAATGTATTGTGACATGCCTTGATGAAGATACAAGTGGATGTTGGGTGTATATACAGTAGACGTGTTGCATGTATGTTTGTGTGGGTGTCCTCTGGGGGAGGATTACATCTAAATTAACGTGCTCCAACCAATTTCCTTCTGCTTTTTCCTAACCTGTGAGAACACATCTCTGAGATAGGAACATGACTAAGAAGAGGGTGAAAGATTGATACTGTCTCTGGAGTGGACAGTACTGGATAAATCCCCTGCTTGTCCGGCCTCTGAGCAGATTTATCCTCTAGCTGCCCCCCCCCCCCCTTCACCTCCAGCGTCATCACTAAACCAGATTTACTCCCCTCTCTCTCTGCCCCTCACCTTCAGCAGCTAAAAGAGGAAGACGAGGGCAAGCAGTCAGGGGGGAAAACGTCACAGGGCACCTGGGTGGGTGAACTGCTGTACATGGGACAGGGAGGGAGAGGGAGGCAGTAAAAACAACAGTACAAGTTGTTACACTGCCTTGTTTTGTGCTTTGGTAACACTAGCTACGGCCATGCTAATAAAGCAACGTTGAATTGAATTGAATTGAATTGAATTAAATTGGCAGAGAGAGAGAGAAAGAAAGAGGGAAAGAGAAATGGAGTGAGAGAGAGAACTAGAGAGTCAACATGGCCAACACTTCCTGTGCCCCCCCGCCCCCCCCCATTATGATGGTGTAGTTTTCCTCATGGCTGTCACATGGACCACAGGACCCCTGATCCCACACCCAATCCAGAACTGGCCAAACCCTGGGAAGCTTAAAAAAAAAACATCCGTGCGATTGGACATAATTTAAAAGATCACTTGGACATTGTCATTTTAATGTCCTTTTTCATTTTAAAGGCCTTTTTTATTCATGTGAAACTATTTCTTAACCTAGAAGAGAACGTGTAGTGACCATTCCCCCTCATTTCCTGTTCGGACACACACTACTGAGAGTCCTGTCCTCAGTGTGTGTCACCAGGAGAAACTCTCCACGTAAGTGTAGTAACGGGTAGAATTAAGAAGTTGAGGTGGACAGTCACACACAGTGGACACTCTCAGTTTTCAGTCACACTGTTTAAGCTCTTCAAAGCAGTGGGGTTTGGTTCACCGTATGTGTAAAGAAAATACCAGCGCATTAGTATGCAGTTTGCCATCTTGTTCAGTCGTTAGCCTACGCTGTGTGTGTGTGTGTGTGTGTGTGTGTGTGTGTGTGTGTGTGAGAGAGAGAATGTGTGCGAGTGCAGGTGGGTGCGTGTGTATTTTGACACTGATGGATCACTTACCAACTCCTACAACATCAGCCCTGTGAACTTCAGTCATAACACTGTGCCATTGTTGTGACACACTCACACAGACACATCTCACGCCCTTCCTCATATCATGACAGATTTATAAAATATTCAACTGTTTCATCTGGAGTATCTCTCTCACCTTTTCCTGTATTCTATCTTTCTTCTATCTTTTATCCTTATTTCTTCTTTCCATAACACATCTTTCCCAAAGTGCATGAGTGAATGAGTGAATGAATGTTGACTTATCTTTGCGTAATGTGAAGCATTTCATTGTACTTTTATGACATCCACTGACTTTGCATGTCTCGGGATCAGCTGATTGTCATTGACCTCACCATCAATATAGCCTTTAGAGGCAACACTGTGAATAACTCTTTCTTGTCACAGCATGTTCTCATAAAGAGATGGAGGGGAAAAAATGGCTGCTAAGAATGGCAACAGTTAGTCAGCAAGGCTTTAACCCCTTTTTACAATGTTTTGAAACCACCACTCATTTCATTTATTTTTGTCTCCGCATTCTGTGTCTTTATTTCACCTGAATGACCGAATGACTGATATGACTTGTGTTGGTTTGCGAGGTTTCTAATTATTGACACTATTCAGTGGTCAGGTCGCTGAGGCCAAAAATATGGGAGAGTTGGAGGGGGGGGGGGGGTTCTGACCTTTGATCTCCTCTCACTCCTTTTATCCTCCTCTCCCTCTCTGTTCTCCATTTCTTTATCTTTCTCTATCTCTCTCTCTCTCCTCTCTCTCTCTCTATCTCTCTCTCTCCTCTCTCTCCCTCTCTCCCTCCCTCCCTCCGCTCTCAGACTGATGCAGTCTTTCACTCTTCCGACTCATATCCTCTTGTCCATGACAGCGTTGCACTAAATAGGTTGCCCAGTTCCCTTCATTGTTATGATTGTGCTCATTTGGTAGGCAATAAAGCCTCCCCCTCCCCCATACACCAGGCCCATACACAGCTGAAGCAGGAAGTCTGTTTTTAATCTTAGCACACACACTCTATTTCTGAATTCCCCCGTGTGTGGGTGTGCACTGCTCAGTGCTGCTGATTAAAACAGGTTTTATTTAAAGTTGTGTAACATGTTTTATGCTTTATATGTAAAGGTTTATTGTTGTTCAGTGGCTGTGGACAATCAGAGAGGCGTACATGCAGGGTATCCTGTAAAAAAAACAAACATTTGATTAAGTCATGAAGTTGAATGACCTGAAAGGTGTGTGTGTGTGTGTGTGTGTGTGTGTGTGTGTGTGTGTGTGTGTGTGTGTGTGTGTCACACAGACACATGTGGCTGTGTGTCTGAGAGTTTGTGTTAGTGTTAGAATGCATGTATGTGTGTCTTTTGTATGAGTGTGTGTGTGTTACTGGGTGTGTGTGTGTATGCCAGTTTGAGGAGACTTTGTGTGGTTTGCTTAGTAGGTGTGGACTGGCTTGTATGAATCACTCTCATGTGACCCTGTCCTCCGCCTGTTTTAATCCCTCTGGGGTGTTTTCTCTCTCTCTTGACTCAGGGAAGAGCTCTCGTCTCTCTCGTCTCTTTCGGACACACGCAGGTCCAGGGAGCGCCACGTCTACCCAGGAGGCCGAGGGTGTCTGCACCACCACCCCGATCTCGACACCTACACGCTCACGCAGAGCGTCTGTCCGGGCAGCCCCCCTCCCACCTTACAGAGGGAGATCCAGGACTTCCAGAGGCTCATACATCGCCACCGAGATGGAGAGGTGAGACCTGTTTGAGCCACGTGGTGGTGGGACGGCACTCAACGCCTATCCCACAGGAACTGACAGCTGTCTGCTGCTGTGTGGGTGTGTCTTAGTGCATGTAGAGGTGCATTCAAGTGTGCACTCAAGAGGTGGCATTTGTAGAGCTCGGTTTCAGGGCAGTCAGACCAACGATCAGCTTCTCCAAAGATCGTCCTTGTATGGGTTCTGTGCTGAATATGTATTTTATTTTTTATTTTTATTGTATTATTATTAGTATTATATAATATATTATAATATATATTATGTGCTCTTTTTTGTTTTTCCTTTTCCATAACATTACTGCAGGGCTCCTTTTTTGTTTTCAGTGTTCATATTATGCAGTGCTATGCAGTGAGCTTTGGATTTAGCATCAGATCTGCTTTTTGTTTAAGTTATTAGTTCTTTGGTAGTTGTTGTGTGTGTGTGCTGATTGTGTTTGTGGCTTCATGCTGTTTGCTGTTTGCTTTATGCCCATTAAGAAGCCCATCGCATGCTTCTTAATATGTACCAGTGGAAAGTTGATGGCCATGGGGGTCTCAGAGAACTGACTGCTGTGTGTGTGTGTGTGTGTGTGTGTGTGTGTGTGTGTGTGTGTGTGTGTGTGTGTGTGTGTGTGTGTGTGTGTGTGTGTGTGTGTGTGTGTGTGTGTGTGTGTGTGTGTGTGTGTGTGTGTTCCCCACTGCTGCAGGGTGACGTGGAGCTGCAGCAGCAGTTAGAGAAGCTGTATCCTGCCACAGGAAACCGCGACGATAGAGCCGGGAAGGGTCGAGCCAACGGCTCATCACGCCGCACGCCCAAACGCAAGCGAGGCAAGAGGGGCCAACACAACAACAACAACAGCAGCAGCAGCAACACAGAGACCCACAGAACCGCAGACCCGTCCCCGGGGGTCCCGAGAACCGAGTCCACGGTCAACCATGTCAGCGTGGCGGCAGCCAGCCGCGGGCTCTGTTCAAACGGGGAACGAGCAAGGGAAGGCACAGAGGAGGAGACTAGGGCTGGACCTGACAGAGAGCCACCGTCATCGCCACCAGCGGAGGCAGTAGAGGAGCACCGCGGTGCGGCGGAGGTCAGTAGGGAGACGGAGAGGCGGCCGCCGCAGGTGTCTGTTTCCGGGGCCAGCCCAGCAGGACAGATAGAGGAAGCCGAGAGCGAGGAGCGCACAGTTCGACTCGCGCCGCCACAGCTCGCACCCGACAGGCGGTCGCCATTGCCAACGCCACCACCAGTAGTCGCAGCAGCGGCAAAAGAGCAGCCAAAACAGGAAGAGGAAAGTGAGGCGGGAGAGGAGAGCTCAACCGCAGACTTGACCATGGGCCAAGCCCAGACCCAGCAACCGCAGGAGGAGCAGGAGGAGCCTGGAGGGGGGGAAACGAGAGACAGAGGGAGGGGGAACAAGAGTACAAAAGTTCCGCTCGGTCACGCGAGCGAGCCACAGACGAGCGGCGCACTCAGGACGCAGGAAACAGAGCCCGACTCAGCCGCCGCCGCCGACGACAACGCCATGCAGCCGACGCCTCTCACAGCCACAGCGGTCGGCAACGGTCACCAGGAAGACCCGAGCACATGGAGAATCGCTTCCAGAGGAGCAGATGACGTTCGTCTCGGTTCTCACGCCGACCGGGCGGACGGCAAGTGGCCAGAGGAAAAGGAAATGGCCGAGGAGGAGCGGGCAGACTTGGCCGATGCTCATGAGGAAAGCACAGAGACTCAGTTGGTGGAGAACTGGACAGACATGGGAAAAGAGCCGACTGGAGCGGCCGAGGAAGGGGCAGAGATGGCGGGGGAGCCCGGTGAGACGGCTGGTCAAAGGACTGAGAGATTGGACGCACACACAGAGGACAGCGGCAGAACAGAGAGCGACACACTTAGCCGCGTCTCCAGATCTCCTAGCGGGCAGCAGGAAACGGCCTTGACCGCCAGCCTCAGCGAGAAGCCCCTTCTCAGCACTGAACCTTCGCCTGAGATGGGATCGAACAGCGCAAGCCAACATGCCGTTAGCAACCAAGGAGACGCACTCAGCGACGACAAAAGCTCTCACGGACTCACAGACACACGCACGGACAGAAGCCTTAAAGAAACGTCGTCCAGTCCAGTTGAGGAGCAGTTGGATCTGTCTGTCAGTCTTGGACCCGGAATGGCTCCTGGACCGGACCACTTGCCTGAACTGGATGGTACCAACCGGGCTCCAGTGTCCTCACAGGCCTGTGTGAGTGGACAGGAGAGTCCGGGGAACCTTGGTATCGCCGAGACAAGTGACGGAGACGTGTCCAGTGAGGGAACTAATCGGATCACGGGGACTGAATGCGCAGAGACGACACCCACAGATCGAAATGCAGACAAGGAAGAGCAGTCCAATCACAGCCTGGAGGGGGAAGAGCAGGGCTGTGATTGGTCTGTTCCTGCACACCTCTCAGGTGAGGTGCAGGAGCTGTCGTACGCCGCAGTGGTGAAGCGGTGCTTGACATCTGAGCAGGAGGAGGAAAAGGAAGAGGGAGAGAGCGAAGAGGAAAGAAAACAACAACAGGACAATGAGGAGGAGAAGTGCACAGTTCCGGAGGAATTCCCCCTCTCGCCTGTACCCTCAGGAGAACCCGGAAAGCACTCTGAGCAGGACTCCTCGGCAGGCTCTGAGTCGCCCACACACACGGAGCCGGACGCACACACAGGTGCTGGAGCTTTCACACACACCGAGCAGGACAAGCACGCAAGCGCTGGAGCTCTCACACACACGCAGCCACACACACCAGGTGCTGAACGTTTCACAGACTCTGAGCCACACACACCAGCAGGTGCTGAATCTGACACACACACAGAGCTGGACGACAGGGCGGTCACTGAGTCACACACCGCTCCCGAGACTGACCAGAGAGCAGAGATGGAGGTGGCTGTTTCCGCTGAAGAGGGGGAACTGAACAGACCAGAGCAGGCGACAGAAATCTTCGCAAGAGGAACTAGTCCTAAAGCACATGCAGCACAGAGTCAGGGGACGGTTCCTGAAACGCTGACCGCAGAGACCGAGAAAAAAGTTCCCGAAACACACACAGTACAGAGCGACTTAACGGTTCCACAAAAGTATCCGAGCGAAGGGATGGGTTCTATGACGGACAGAACCCAGAGCGAAGGGGGCCATCTTGGCTCTCAGCCAGGGCAGAGTGACGAGGCTCCTCTTGAAATTCTCCCAGTACAGAGGGAAGGGACTGAGTCTTTGGCACAGCCACTACAAATGGACGGAGGAGCCGCCGTCTTACCGCACACACAAGATGGAGGTACGGAAGCCTCTCAGGAACACACAGACTGGAGTTTAGGTCCGGATGCCAATTCTGGAGAGGAGGGGTCCAGCGAGATGCTCTCCACTCCTCTGTGGGAAGAGGATGAAACGACCGCTGAGTCCCAGGTGGAGTTGCGGAGTCCAGGGAAGCGGTTGGCCGAAGAGGGACGAGGCTCATCCGAGGACGCAGAGGACCACGGGTCACTCGAGTTTGGGCTCACCGAGACTCGACAGGGCTCACAGAGAACCGAAACTCTGGCCTCCTGTCAGCATGGACAGGCGTCTTCTGAGTGTGGGCTGTGTGTGTGTGATGATGGACCTGTGGCCCCAGTGGAGCAGCCGTCTCCGGAGGGGTCAAGGCCAACGGAAGGTTCCAGTATGGAATGGGTTCAGGTTGCTACAGAGACTGCAGTCGAGGGATGTAGTGAGGATTCTGAGTCACTCGATAGGAGTGTGAAGGGTATTGAAGATTCTAAAGGGGAGAGTGTATGTAGGGAGGCAGACACACACACCCTTGCTGGAGGTCTGCACCCCAAACCTCCAGAAGAGGCCTCCGGTAGCACCAGGGGTCCTGCTGTAGAGCCATGCCCAGTGGAGCTCACCCTTTCTGGGGAGGCACACACTGAGGCCCCCTGCCTCAAAGCTTCAGAGAGCAGACTTGAGGACACCCACGCAAACACAAGCCTAAATGAGACAAAGAGTTACGCAGACACAACTGTAAATGAGACTGAATCTCACACACACACATCCCAGACAGAGACAGAGACTCACACACACACATCCCAGCGCGAGACTTGCACACACACACTCGTGAACGACTCAGAGGCACATGCACACAAGAGCCCAAGTGACATGAACACTCACACACACTTGATCTCGAACAAGATGCAAACGGACACACACACGAGCCAAAGTGATCCCCAGGCACACACACAGCTGAACCCATGCAAATCAGAACCAGCAGCAGACGGTCCTGGCCCATACACGGAGGCCCAAGCGGATACTCAGGCCGACAGCTCTGTGGATGTGGACCTTGTTCCGGATGTCGTTGATGAGGCGTGTCCCGACGACTCCTCCCAGGACGTCACCCAGGAGTCTCAGGACACACACCTGAGCTCGCACAGGGAGCTGGAGACACACACACTCCCACAGTCAGGAGCTCACCTGGAGGCACACACCCATCTGGACAGAGACACACTCCCGGAGTCAGGAGGTCACCTGGAGACAAGCTCCACACTAGGAGCAGGTAAGACAAAGTTGATTTAACATGCTCACCTGTGTTTCTTTTGTCTTAAAGGAAAATTCCGGTATTTAGCACTTTGAGTCCCTTTTCTGGTTTGTTTTGGATGAACTAGAGTGGTGGACACCGAAATTTTGACAATTGGTCCTGTCTCGACTTTTCTGACTCGTTTTGAATCGCCTTTGACTTCTCAGAGTGGCTGCAAACAGGCATATTGTAGGCTACTCAAACATGTCCTAAAACAACCCTTAATGTTCGTTTTCAAAACTGTGCAACTCACCAAGTGGGTAGTGATGTTCGTTGATTATTAAAAGCAAATATATCGACACAATGTATGATTTCCAGCCGTCTTATTTGCTATTGTGGAACTATTCACAACCGCTCAATATTTGAACTTGAAGCATAGACAGTGGCGCAGTAATATCGTGCAATGAGTCTTCCAATAGAAATCAATGGGATTTTACAAAATGGCGAATAAAAGACGACAGAAACTGTATTTCGCTACGCTACTACGCTACCAATCGTCAAAATTTCGGTGTCCACCACTCTAGTTCATCCAAAACAAACCAGAAAAGGGACTCAAAATGCTAAATACCGGAATTTTCCTTTAAGTCAGATTTCATGGGTTTTGCTCAGAATAATTAGATCACTCCAGGCCATATTGGTATAGGATTAAGGGACAGTGAATGGGTTCTCTAGAGGTGTTTTGAGATTTATTTGTCTTTAGCGCAACAGTATGGAGGTTTTGTCTAAAACTAGCCAGCAAAGGAGCTAAAGGCCAGCAGACTCCCTTTGCAAAACACAAATGGCACTGACCAAACCTATCTAGCTTGGGAATTTGATTTGATTGTATTTCAGCAAATTATTATTATTATTAATATGAATAATAATAATAATAATAATAATAATAATAATAATAATAATAATAATAATAATAATAATAATAATAATGTCAACATGTAATTATACTGAAAAGCTGTTCTGACATTTTCCATGGTATAAGACCTGGATCATAAAACTAGAATAACCTGGTTGACTAGTGAGGAGGACAGGTGTGCTCACCTGTCTCTTCACATTACCAAATGCTATCAAAATGGATTTGAGGTATTTATAAAAAAAATAATGTGATCGCAGTATGTTGGTACAGTACTGTGTGTCAGTGCAGTGTTGGACTGGCTCTCACATTTGGTGTGTGTGTGTGTGTGTGTGTGTGTCCTGTGACTGTGAGCATGTGATCTTTACAACGGCCTCTAAAAGCAGCACGGTCGTTTGTCATGTCCACCCATTCAGACCTATTCACAGCCTCAGCCCAGGTCACTGGCGTGTGAGTGGGTGATTTGTGTGTGTGAGAGAAAGAGGTAGAGAGAGAGCTAGAGAGAGTGATAGAGGGAGAGCTTCGGCAACACTGCTGTGAAAGTCATGCTAATGAAGCTAATTTGAATTGAATTGAGAGTAAAGCTGTGTTTCTTGTGATTGTGTGGGGCTGTTTTAGCTACACATCTTCACAATTCATTTTGCGGAAGATTTAGCTGGGATGGAGGACATAAAGTGTGTGTGTGTGTGTGTGCGTGTGTGCGTGTTTCTGTGTTGTCATGGGTGCTATCAGTTATTTTCATTTTTGCTACTCAGTGGCCATGTGAGTAGGAAGTGCCGATGCAGGCCAATGTATATTTACATGGCCGCGTATCCAAGCAACAGGAGGTGACCTCATTGGAGCCCAGTAGCTGTAGAATAGCACAGACCAATGGGGAAGGAGAAGAAAGAGTGAGAGAGAGGATATAGTTGTGTGTGTTGTGATTGCGTGGGGTTGTGTTAGTACTGAACTGTGTTAGTGCTGCACTCTCAAAGACTTGGGGAAAGTCACAGGTCCATGCTAAGATGACTGTGTGGGCAACAGTGTGGGGAATCATACGATCTGCTGGCGATTGAGCTGGTCTGGGGGACTGCTGGCGATTTGAGCTTGACTGGGGCTGTCAGACACACACACAGGCAGTGTGGCACACTGTTAAATTGGTCCAGAGTTTTGAACAGTTTACTGAACAGTTAAATCAGTAAACTGCATGTTACTGAGTCTTGTAAATATTTAGGATGAGCTTTGAATCCAGTTTATAGTTGGTTAATAAGTGACACAGGTTTAAGAATACCATGGTCAAAGCTACTTTGATCTGGCTGTCTGCGTGAGGGCTTGATTCTATTAAAAAAATGATTTTTGTTGTTCCCTTATAAAGAAAATCATCTGATATCTCTCTCTGTGTGTGTACCCCTCAGATGTAGGGGACAGAGGATTAATTAACACTTTAGATGGAAGTGAGGAACCCACATCAATGACGAACACAAATGAGGTAAGACATTTTATTTATTTATTTATTTATTTATTTTTTCCTTGATTCCATCCTTCTGGATAGGAAGTGTTTGAGGGGGAAATGATGAAGTGATGCATCTTTAGCCTAATATTACTCACCCAGACTCTCAATGCTCCATCCCCCTTTGGTGTGTGTGTGTGTGTGTGTTAGAGGTTGAGAGTAATGGTTGGGTTGGGGTTGGCTAGGTGACACATGTTTCTGACCGGAAGGCCTGAGTTGGCTGACGGGTCAGACTGGCAACGATGGGAAAAGTCTTTCACAGTGTAGCTCAAAACAACAGTCATCTCACCAGACAGAGACAGAAAGACAAAGTGAGTCTAACTCTAAATGACTCAGTTAGGTTCCCCAATGCCCCTGAGAGAGAGAGAGAGAGAGAGAGAGAGCACAACATAAAAACAATGAAAGACATTAAGTCATAGGAGGCCAGGGGAAATGAAGCTGCTGGATATTCACAAAAGGTTTTATTCCAGAGAAGGAGGAAGCAGGGGAAAGGCAGACAGGGTGGGAGGGAGCTGGACTAGCAGTAGGGGGCAGTGTTGCCCAGGCCAGTCAGCTGCTCTTGAGTCCTTCCTAGAGTTCAGTGGGGTGACAGCCGGGAAGAAGCTTCCTTTGACCCTGATGGCTCGGGTGCGGAGAGACCTGTAAAGCCTTACGGAGGGGGACTGGGGTGAACAGTCTGTGGTTGGGGTGATAACAGTCTTTGATGATGCTGCCACTTTATGGTCGGAGGCAGAGCAGTTGCCATACAATATTGTGACACAGTTGGTGAAGGTGCTCTCAATGGTGCAACGGTAGAAGTTCACCAGGATCTGAGGAGACAGGTGGACCTTCCTAGTATCCCCAGGAGGAAGAGAAGCTGGTGAGCCTTCTTGATCAGGGTAGAGGTGTTGAGGGTCCAAGAGAGTTCCTCAGAGATGTGGACACCCAGAAACATGAAGCTGGTGACACGCTCCACCTCAGTCCCGTTGATGAGAATGGGGCGTGTATGCTAGCTTTTCACTTCCTGAAGTCCACAATGAGCTCTTTGGTCTTCTTGATGTTGAGAGCCAGGTTGTTGTCGGTGCACCACAATGTTAGGTGCTGGACCTCCCCCCTGTAGGCCGTCTCATCGTTGTTTGCATATTTCGTGAGGAGAGGGCGAGAGACATAGAGAGAGGAGAAAAAGAGAGGGAGGGAGAGAGAGAGAGGTTGAAGGAATGAAAGAGATCCCTCCTTCAGCCTTTAGCTGTGGTGTAAAATGGCTTTTCATAGTGTGGTGGTGTAGCGTTACAGCCCTTCACAGTTTTGGCGACATTGGCCTGTCTGGGGCATATGATGTAATCCCTGTTCTGGGTCTGTAATAGACGGAGACAGATCATTACTGTAATAGCCTGAGATGGATCAGAACAGCAGATGGACCTGCTCCCTGTCCAGAAGAAGAACTGGTTTACAGTCTCACACCGTGCCTACTGAATTACAGATGAACTAATCCTTAATTCAGAATTAGAGAGCTAAATCTGCTGAAGTCCACATAGCAACGTGATTGAGTTGCAATCTTATTCTGTGGCCAGCGTTATTGTGGCAGGATGTCCTGATAGTAATTCAAAACAGTGTGTGGTTGATATGTACTGAATGTGGAAGAATCACAGTGGTGGGTAAGTAGTTGTTATTATTATCTAACTGTGACATTCTTCAAAAGCACGTGAAGAATGTTCAGATTGTTTTGAGGGATTACCTTTGCTGTCAGTCTTACAGTCAAGGCATGCGAGAGAGGCAGCTGGGTTTAGAAGATTTGGCCTAAGGGGGGACCTACTGGGAGAAGAAAGGAACTATGGGATACATTTGTGATGAGATCACAGTAGGGTCATCATATCATCCATCATATGGATTGCTGCTGTTGGCGCTCAGTTGTCATGTGACTGTTCCGTATTTCTGTCTGTAATTTATCTGTTTGTTTGTTTGCTGGATCTACATGTATGTCACATGCACTCTCTCACTCACTCACTCTCTCTCACACACACACACACACATACACACACACACACACACACACACACACACACACACACACACACACGTATATCACCAGTGGAAAGTGAAGGTCAAATATTTAGTGCTGAAAGGTTTGTGCAGGTGGCCTCAGCAAGTCGAGCATTCCTGTGCTGGTTTTGGTACAGCACAACCTACTTTTATCAGCTGTAGTTCTCAGTTGTTTTTCTCATGAAGCATACCATTTATGAAAACAAGTATTTCCATGACACACCATTTACGTTTACACTCTTATAGCTACGTAAAAGATCCTGAATTAGACTACTGACAAGGGATACCTGACCAGCTCCTAAGCCATTGTGTGCACACAGTTTGATAACCAGTAGTCCATTGGGGGCACTGCCTTAGGCACCTATCAAGGTGTCCTGTTTTATGATGCCTCTCAGATGGTCTCTGGCACTCTTATTGGCCTCTAGGGGGCGCACTATAACTGGTACTCTCCACACGCTCACCCCTTCAGATGTGTTAGGTTTGTGTGTTTGTGTACATGTCTGTGTACATGTGTGTGAATGTGTGTATTACTGATATACTCTATTTGTTAATGATCACAGTCCACTAGCATTTCACCAGACTGCTCGCACTGAGAGAGTTTACCCTGCTGTCTAAAGAGCAAGCAGAGAGCCCTGTGCTGAGTGCACAGGCGCCCTCCGGTGGCTGGCAGGGGTATAACATATTCCAGATGTGCACGGGCATAGCTGTGGTTTGGCATTTTGGAGTGAGGGGGAAAGAGAGAGCAAGAGGGAGGGAGGGAGACAGAGAGAGACAGCAAGCGTGATGTGAAATGTCCGTTTAATACAGTGGCTTTTCAGAGCTCCTTCGTTAATGGCTATTGTTTTGGGTCCTCGAGGCAAATCTCTGTGCAGCCTCTCTCCCATCAGCACAGCCCACACAAACATAATACCAAGGAACACACACACACACACACACACACACACACACACACACACACACACACACACACACAGCCACACAGACGCATGCACACAGACACACTCACAGTGGTCTGTCTGGAACCATTGTGCCTTCTGTCTCCTCTCTGTAGTTGGGATCCAATGTGTCTGAACTTGTTTTGGGAACAGGGCTCTGTGTGTGTGTGTGTGTGTGTGCTGCTTCTCATTAAGCATGCACTTATTCACAATAAGGTGTGTCTAAGGGTAGCCTAGGGCTGGGGAAATAGAAACACGTTGTTTTGGGGTGCAGTCATTCCAGGTGTGTGTGGTTTGTATGTGTATGTGTGCTTATGTGTGTGTGTGTGTGTGTGTGTGTGTGTGTGTGTGTGTGTGTGTGTGTGTGTGTGTGTGTGTGTGTGTGTGTGTGTGTGTGTGTGTGTGTGTGTGTGTGTGTGTGTGTGTCTTTGTGTCTTTGTAGAAGGTGTCTTCCTCATCTGATTTCAGTCAGCTGATCCTCTCAGTCTAATGCCTGTTCAGTGTACACACACACACACACACACACACACACACACACACCCCCACACACACACACACACACACACACACACTTAACTACCAGCCCATCCATGTGTTGCACAATCAACTGTCCTGATTAGAAACACTTATTGAGCCCCTCTGTGTCTGAATTTGTTTTCAATGATAGTCACAAAGAAACGCCTCTTTCTTGTCCTCTTTCTCTCTCTCTCTTTCTCTGTCTCCTTCCTTCCTTCATTGGTCATTGACATCTTCATGTCGCCCCCGATGCGTTTCCCTGAGTCTTAGCAGGTCAGCTCTTAGGTCATCTGAAGTCCGGCGTTTAGCCTTGCGTCACCGGCCAGTATCTGTTTTGTGGCCGTTCCCATGGTGCCCGGGGGGCACTGTCCAGGGCGTCTGGCAGTGCTGGCCTGATGTCTTGAGTCATGCTCTGATTACTTAGGTCTTGCCTTGCGCTGATTGGCCACTGCCGACTCGGCGATGGGAAAACACTGTCCTGTGTTTTGAGAATGTATCCCTCATTTCCTGATCAATCAGTACAGAACTCCCAGCTGTGATGTGATGAGATGAGATGAACTTCCTCTTCCTGATATTCAGAGCAGCACCAGATCAGTGCTCAGAGAACTCCTCCTCCTCCTGTTCTCCTCCTCTTGCTGTTCTTTGTTGTCCTTCTTTATTTCTTTCTTATTCCCCCTCTTCTGGTTTGGAGAGGGCTGGGGCTGACCCAGCGCCCCCTGGTCAATGAGTGGCCGTTGTGCTCCCATCATAGAGGTTTCCTTTATGGAGACAGCCTACACAGTCCTTAGAAGAGAATGGGTGAGTGGGAGACAGAGAGAGGGAGGGAGAGAGAAAAAAAAGAAGAAAGGGAAAAAAAGAAATGAATACACAAATGAAGCAGGAAGCAGCGAGCTGGCCGACGGAAGTTAGCAGAGTAATGGAGCTGTGGAGAAGGACTAGAGAGAGAGAGAGAGAGAGAGAGAGAGAGAAAGGGGGAAAGACTTCTGGACAGGGATGTTGAGTGAAAGGGGGAGGGAGGCAGTGTGCATGTGAGAGAGGGAGATAGAGGGAGGGAGGGAGGGAGTAAGCCAAGCCAGAGGCAGACAGACGAGAGGAGGGGCTGCCTCTCAGCACAGATGTGATCAGGAGCTCTGGGCGGCTGCTGGAGTCCTCCTGGATTTAGTAGAGCGCAGAGAGAGTTTGGCCTTCATGTGGGGATCTGTCGTGGCTCCAAGCAGAAGATGTACGAGCGACACCGTCGGAGGTACAGCCTGTGTGCCCGTGGCGACACCGCTGTGGACGTGGTCCTGGTGAAGGTACGAGTGCGGTTTGTGCTCTCCGCTGCTCCCTATGGGCTTTTGCCGGAGATCTCTGGTTTCATATGGAAAGGCAGCGTGGCTTAGCCATTAGCAAGAAGCACTGAGAAGTGCCCGTTCTGGCTTCACGCATCTGTTATATGGCTTTGCTTCTTTTATTTGAAAGGAGAGGTTCACTTATCATTCTCGCTGACATATCATTGCTGTGAGGTGATCATGGCTAAGGCGTGCGGCAGCGGCACCATGCATAATAGTTTGCTGTGTCTGAAGGGAGTACTTTGTGGAGAAGTTTGATTAGTGTGCATGCCCCTGCATATACCTTTTGAGCGCCGTAAGGAGGATCGGCATTCCTGAAAATTATAGTCATGGGCTTCTGACTGTGTCAGTCTGAATTGCCAATAGTGTCTGTCTGTCGGCAAAAACAGTCGGAGTGGTCATCCAGCCTAATAGAAGTGGTGTGTGTGTGTGTGTGTGTGTGTGAGAGAGGGAGAAAGAGGGATGAATAGGAGTGTGTGTGTGTGAGAAAGAAAGTGACAAAAAGAGACAAGAAGAATGAAGAGTAGTGTGTGTGTGTGAGAGAGAGACTGATGGAGAGAGAAAAGAGAGAGAGAGCGAAGGATGAAGAATAGTGTGTGAGGGGCAGAGGGAGTGAGAGCAGGAGGCTGCACGTGCATGCTCTTCCTCCTCAGCGCTGTCTTGGCTGGCTGCATTGGGTGGAGCTGTTCTCTGGACGTGGGGTGGAGAAGTGTCTGTGCACATGGCTGTGTGTGTGTGTGTGTGTGTGTGTGTGTGTGTGTGTGTGTGTGTGTGTGTGTGTGTGTGTGTGTGTGTGTGTGTGTGTGTGTGTGTGTGTGTGTGTGTGTGTGTGTGTGTGTGTGTGTGTGTGTGTGTGTGTGTGTGTGTGGTGCCTGTGTCCCCCATCATTACATCATGCCGCGTAGACATTCCAGTGTTGATTCTTTGCTAAGTGTCTTCCTTGCTGCTATGACCTGCTCTCCTGCAGCTGTGACGGATGTATAGACATATAGGGAGGTTCCACTATAGTTAGTCTGGCAGGAATTTGATGTCTGGCTACACCATTTAGTAATTGTAGCTTAGCTATTCAGCAGACACTTTTTTTCTTCTATACAATGTAGCTGTTCCAGAAGACAGGAACTCACACATACTGTATCATCTACAAAGTGCATGCAGACTGTGTGTGTGTGTGTGTGTGTGTGTGTGTGTGTGTGAAACTGTAAGAGAGCATAATGAAGTCCACTGATAATGTAGTCTCTCTGTATCAGCATACTGAGGTCACTGGGCAGGTCAAGCTCCCCCATATTCACACCTTCTTGTTGATTGAATGTGGAGTGCTCAGCTTCAACCACTGAATGCTTCCTCCACCTCTTTTCCTTTTTGTTATTATAACTAGTCAAAAACAACAACAAAAACACACCTCACACTGTTGGAGGTTTGGGCTTCTACTGCATCTCTGCTTAGGCAGATGGCAGCAGGGTGATGGGGGGGGGGGGGGGGCTGAATAGGTTTCTGTGCTATGCTGAGTCTAGCAGATGTATATGCATACAGACTTGTGCATCTGTTCAGTAGGTGCTAACAGTTTCTGAAGACACATTAGGTGCTAACGGTTAACGACACCTCTGAATGCACACAATGCATTTGCACTGTATTAACAAAGCTTGCATTTTACTAATGGGAAAACATGATGCAAATGGGAGCTCAGTTGGCAGGACCTGATGGTGCTATTGTTTGTTGTTAGCATAACAACACTATGCACTACCAGACATTACAGTGTAGCATGTCCTGATGAGGCTCTGTTCCCAGGCTTGTATGCTAACTGCTGCATGCTAGTGCCGCTGCAAGTCTGTGCTATGGGAGCTGACCTGTTGGCTCAGTTTGTAAGTATTTGAGTGTTAAGTCATGGTGTATTTTTGGAGCTCTTGTTAATAGTTATAAGCGGATATCTCTGTTGGGGTCTGTGTTTTACTTTGTGTGCTTTTTTGAATGTGTGTGTGTGTGTGTGTGTGTGTGTGTGTGTATGTGTGTTTATATCCGTATGTGTGTGAGGGCATGTGGGCCATTTGTGTGTGTGTGTTTAAGAGAGCATGAAATGTGTCCTGTGTGGTGTGTGTGTGTGTGTGTGTATATGTGTATGTGTGTGTGTGTGTGTGTGTGTGTGTGTGTGTCTGTGTGTGCGCGCTCTGCATGTTGTGTGTGAGAGGGAGTCTGCATCTTCTCAGGCTGTATCTTGCCTCAGAGCCATTGGTATGCGTTCTCAGGGGCTAGAGGGTAAATTTAGATGCCAGCTCTGGACGACCACGGCCACCAGCACCACGACAACCACAGAATATTCCGGGTGTGTCAGTGAGGATCTCACAATTCCATTGAACCTTAAACCCTTGGGGTTCTGCTTCACATCAGATATGCATGCAATGTGTGTGCACTTTTGTTCTAATAGTTCAATTATGCGTCACACAATTAAGTGTGACCTTTTCTGTCGTTCTTAGGTCATGACATATTTTTAGGCCTTGCACTTGCCTTGCATTTGTGTCCAGCAACCAAACATCTGATAGTTGTGCTTTTAGTTATAGTTCTTTTATAGTTGTTTTTAACTCTCTCATCCACCCATTAATATGGTAAATATGTAAAAAACTACATGTAGCCATTCACCTTTGGTCACATATCTGCACAGGATAGACCAGCTTTGCACAGCTGTATATGCAAATGGTCCAATAGTTGTGTGTGAGTGAGACACAATTAAGCTGACCTGAGTGAATGAGTGACCCTAATGATGGTCACTCATCAAGTGAATGTTGATTCAGACCTGTGTGCACACAAACACCCCGTGCATTTGTCTTCTCCGTCTTCCCGTGTGTTTCCAGCTGCTGGTGTGAAAGAAAATCAGCCACCAGGTCAAGGAAGTACTTCCTTCACGAAACACACGCGCACACACACATATGCATACACACACACACACACACCATCCAGCTGGAGGTCATTAGCACACAAAACCTTCATGCATACTTCCCTCTGTTTCACCATCCTTCTCTCTCTCTCTCTCTCTCTCTCTCTCTCTCTTTCTTCCTCTCTCATTCTTTCTCTCTCTCTCTCATACACATTTAAAGACTGTATATATTTTTTCTTCAGTAGACTGTCGCCCCAGTCATTAAGCCAGCTGTACATTTTGTTCACGCGTGTGTGTGTGTGTGTGTGTGGTAGAGGAGGAGGGTGACTTCATCGCCTCATTTGCTGCTCATAAAAAAATAGTCAGCAATGCCCCCTTTGTAGAGGCTCTTACTACAGCCATTGTTCTGGCCAGTCACACTCCCACTGTGTGTGTGTGTGTGTGTGTGTGTGTGTGTTTCACAGACATGGCTTTTGTCCCAGGACATTATGGATGTGTATTTGCCTCTCTGCAGAGACTCCTGACCCCTCCGGACTTACAAACCGATCGGGCCATACATGTGCCCAGTGTGTGTGTAGTGACTTCTGTCTGGAGAGGCTATCAGGTCTGAGCCTGGACCCTCAGGCGCTACACAGAGCAATGCCCCCCCCCCCCCCCCGGTCCAGTCACCATCAGCACTCGGTGGCCCAACACAGCCCAGTTCTTTGTAGGAGAATATTAAAAAAAAAATGAAATATTAATTCATTTAAATAGTTTGTTTGTAGAATGCTGCAGATCAACGAGATGCTGATCTCTGACATGCAGTGTATAGTGTATAGTGTTTATAGTCTTACAGGTCAGTCCAGGATCAGTATTGACACGCTAGCATTTTGAAATGTCAAATCAATTCAAGTGGACTTTTTTTGGATTTTACAGTGTGCCTTTGGCAATGAGCTGTGTATGTTTCCAGTCCAACCTTAGAAGATGACACCAGAGTAGAGAGAATTCCATTCATCTGGACTAAAACTTGTCTTGTTGTCTTATTTCTTATTGGACTGTTAACTCTAGTGTAAGCACTATGGTGAGCTGCTCCTCAACCAAGCCGCCTATTTCCCCAAGAGCCCCAGGAGTGATCTGAACTCTTGTACTGGATATACTGTACTGCTCAGTACACATTACATGGCAGCTCTGTGACTGTCTGTTGATGTGCTTGAGAGACATTGCTTCTGTTTGTATGTTCCTGTGTGTGTTTTCATGTTCGCGCGCGCGCGCGTGCGTGCGTGCGTGCGTGCGTGCGTGCGTGCGTGCGTGTGTGTGTGTGTGTGTGTGTGTGTTTACATGTGTCTGTGTGTCCCACAGCAGCTGCAGACCTGTGACCTTTGGGTGTTTAACAGAGTTAGTAGGGAGCACCCCCCCCCCCACACACACACACACACACACACACTTTGCTACACACACACACTTTGCTAAACACACACACTCTCACACACGTACTCACTCACACACACACACACACACACGCTCCCGAGTTGTTTTGTTGATGAACACACACTTGAGTTTGTACATTCACACTGACACTGAGTGTTCCTGAGAAGAGGCAGAACAACACTAGGTCATCTGTGTGTTTTTACTAGGTTGCACTCTCTCTCTCCACACACACACACACACACACACACACATTGCAGAAGCATGTCTAAGTAACAAGCTTGATTGTATATGGAGTCTAGTGCTGTACTATTACCAGAGTAAATCTGTGTCTTCATTATGTGTGTAAACTATAATTTATATGTGTGTGTAGGCGTAGGGGAAGCGTATTCATTA
>NW_027468565.1:31313300-31325800 GCF_046254945.1 Alosa pseudoharengus | reverse complement strand
CACACACACACACACACACACACACAATGATGTTCACACACACTCATTCACTGAGAGTTACATAGAGTTCAAGGTCTTTATGTTCTCATTATAATGCCCCCCCCCCCCACACACACACACAAACGAACAAACAAACACACACACACACACACACACACACACACACACACACACACACACACACATAGAAAGAGAATGTGCTCATGATGGTTCTGTTCTCTCCTGCTCTGGTGTAATGATGGCAATGATGTGTTCCCTCTGCTCCCAAATGGGTGCGCCTGGCTGTTATATAACCTTTATGAGGCTGGAAACAACTCTTACAGCATGTCTGTGTGTGTGTGGATGTGTGTGTGTGTGTGGGTGCGTGCGTGCGGGTGCGTGTGTGTATGTGTCAGAGCTGGTTGCCAGTACTTATTTTGCCAGTAAGCCAGTACTTGGTTTGCCAGACCCAGAGTAGGCCATTTAGAGTATTGCATAAAGCATCGGTGTTAACTCTTTATCTAAAGTCAACTTTAAACGACCGATTAGTTTGTCATTCTAAAAACAATTAGTTAAAGCCAGCACATTTATCATGCCATTGCCATTATTGCACCTAGCTGTGGTTGTCCACTCCACTTCTTTTAATAGTTCTGATCATTCATCACGGCATTCTCTACCCAGTGCTGTTAGTTCATCCCCCAACTCTTGTACCAAGTTCTGATAGTTCACTCTCTGTCAGCTGTATAAATTTCTGATAGTGTACTCTCTGTTGTATAAAGTTCTGATAGTTCACTCTCTGTCAGCTGTATAAAGTTCTGATAGTGTACTCTCTGTTGTATAAAGTTCTGATAGTTCACTCTCTGTTGTATAAAGTTCTGATAGTTCACTCTCTGCTGTACCAAGTTCTGATAGTTCACTCTCTGTCAGCTGTATAAAGTTCTGATAGTGTACTCTCTGTTGTATAAAGTTCTGATAGTTCACTCTCTGCTGTACCAAGTTCTGATAGTTCACTCTCTGTCAGCTGTATACAGTTCTGATAGTGTACTCTCTGTTGTATAAAGTTCTGATAGTTCACTCTCTGCTGTACCAAGTTCTGATGGTTCACTCATTGTCTTCCCTCACAGGTGGAAACTGTGGTTCCAGCTGTGGACAGGTGCAGTGAGGTGTCCTCGCCAACTCCCTCCACAGATGACCCTCCCAGCGTCCCCCGCCGCGACCCCGCGGACGCTCTGGCCAGGGCCAGCTGGAGCTCGACGGACTCGTGGCAGGGCACGGCGGCCACTGTGTCCTCACCCATCTCCACGGAGTTAGAGGAGTCTGAGCGCAAGGACCGCGTGACTGAGGTGCCCGCCCTCTCAGCCCTGCTGCGCCCCGCCATCCGACCGCTCTCGCCCTTCCGCCGCCATAGCTGGGGGCCGGGCAAAGCGCCCGGGGGCGAGCCGTCGGAGCCTAACGCCGCCCAGCGCAACAGGTGAAGCACATGTTCACTTGTACATAGAAACACGCCCCAGAGACATGCCCACGACACACACACACACACACACACACACACTAAACCACAGACCAAATCACACCTGCTTGAGGCTCAGTCAGGGCGGCACCTCTCGGAAGTGTTTGAGTCAGCCAGATAACTGTGTTGAGTCAGTCCTGGAAAGCCCTTTTGAACCCGAGGCTTCAAATCCGAGGTTGGAAAAGGCTTGCTTTGGGATTTTACTCTGTATTTTCATCATCACCTTTGTGTACACTGACAGGATAAACCTACAGAACACAGTTGGTTCACACCTTCCTCGCATACCCAGCAGAACCACAGACCACAATACAGGAGGCACATATGGTCCATAGACATCCATAGTCCATAGACATCTCCTTGACAACACTGTAAACGGTGCCATCCATAGACAGTCCTGCCTAAGCTATATGTGATGATGCTTGGCTATGTATATTACGTTAGTGAAAGTGTTGCAGCTTCAATAGGGTGTGGCGAGTAGAAATCACTGACAGCGTTAGAATGCATTGGAGAGAATGGATCTGCTAGACATAACTTGTTTGATGGTCCCTTTGGCAGCACCTTAAATCTTTTAATCACTTTGTCTGATGCAACACATTATACTGAGCTTGCATTTGCTTTGTTTGAACTATTTCTGTGGCTCAGGCTAACCACCCTTTATCTCTCATTTCTAGCTCTGCCGTCCGCAGCCCTGGTGGAGGCAGGGCTACAAAGACCACAGGCCACAGAAGAAGGTACAACAAAGCTTTCTCTTTCTCTGTCTCTTTCTCTCTGTATCCTCCATTCCCTCCCCCCCCCCCCCCCTCTCCATCGTTGCCTTTTTCCATTCAGATTTTACAGGGACGGAGGAAATGTCCTTGTAACCCTTCGGCCCTGTTGGCACAGAGATTTTCCAGTATTCTCTTAGCTTGAGGCCCCAAACCTGCTTCACACTCCACCAGATCTGCTCTTAGCAATGGAAACATTTTTTTTTCTCAAATGCTTTTGTTAGAGCTTGTCAGACTTACTGCTGTCGATCTCCAACATGTACCGATAGTTGTCCGCCGTGTAGATTTCCACTGTGTACAGTAGATCTCCAGTATTCAGCATTCAGTATTCCAGTGTTCTTATCTCCAGTGTGTAGATATCCAGTGTTCTTATCTCTAGTGTTCTTATCTCCAGTGTTCTTATCTCCAGTGTTCTTATGTCCAGTGTTCTTATGTCCAGTGTTCTTATGTCCAGTGTTCTTATGTCCAGTGTTCTTATCTCCAGTGTTCTTATCTCCAGTGTGTCGATATCCAGTGTTCATATCTCCAGTGTGTAGATCCCCAGTTTCTAGAAGCTAGTGTGTGTACCTCAGCCCAACCACCTGTCTGCATGCCTGCCTTGTTCCCACTGTGGTTTTACAGAGTTCTGTTTGTTTCTCCCCTCACCCCCCCGTCTCTCTCTCTCTCCACTCCTCTATCCCTCATCCTCCTGTCTCTCTCTCTCTCCACTCCTCTATCCCTCATCCCCCTGTCTCTCTCTCTTTTCACTCCTCTATCCCTCATCCTCCTGTCTCTCTCTCTCTCTCTCTCTCTCTCTCTCTCCACTCCTCTATCCCTCATCCTCCTGTCTCTCTCTCTCTTCACTCCTCTATCCCTCATCCCCCTGTCTCTCTTTCCACTCCCCTATCCCTCATCCCCCTGTCTCTCTCTCTCTCCACTCCTTCATCCATCTATCCCTTTGCACTGGCCCCATTTGCCACCACACCTCACCTCACCTCTCCTCTGTCCCCTTCCATCCATCTAACTCTCCATCCTCTCCCCTCCTCTCCTCTTCTCCTCTTATCCCGTGTGTAGTGTGAGCTGGTGTCCTTCAGATATCCTCCGTCCAGCGGTGGAGGAGATTGGGAACAGAAGGTAGGACACACACAGAGAGAGTGCACAGACAGTGAATGTAGATAAGCACTGACACAGTTCAGTGGAACAGTTCAGCCAATGAGAGAGAGAGAGAGAGAGAGAGAGAGAGAGAGAGAGAGATCGTCTGTGTGTGTGATTCCTGTTTCCTGTACACACATGTCTTTGAACCTGTACATTTTTAAGTGTATGTTTGTGTGTTAAAGGTGTTTAACTGCCTGTTAAACAGTGTGTGTGTGTGTGTGTGTGTGTGTATTTGTGTATGTGTGTGTGTGTGTGTATGTTCTGTATAAACAGTATGTAGTTCCGATGTTAGAGCCTGCATGAGCAGCTTCACCTTTTAATCTACTTTGGTTAACCTCAGTGTGACATAGAAGCACGCTTGCTTCCTGCTCTGAGCTGCTGCCATTAGTTTGCTGAGGGGCAGTGTTCTAGTCCATTACACAGAGAGGACAGAGGCCCACCTTGTCCTGGCGAGCAGAATTAACTTAATAGCTTATTTACCATGACCACAGGATTTACTCGCAGGTGAGAGTGCGCGCTCGTGTGTGTGTGTGTGTGTGTGTGTGTGTGTGTTTGTGGATGACTGTTTCTGAATTTGGTGTGTGTGTGTGTTGTGTTGCCTGGGTGACATTGGTAACAGAGAGGAAACTCTCATCTACTCGCTATACTGGATTTGTGAATAATAGTATGGTTGGATCAGATTAAAGGTTTATGTATGTCGGGGCAGTGGTAGTGTAGTGGTTCAGGAGCTGGGCTAGCGTGCAGTAGCCACGGAAGTTGTGGGTTCAATTCCCAGATTCCACCATTGTGCCCTTAAGCAAGGCAGTGTAATCCCTTGTAATATCGTTGACTTATGTACCAGTAACTTACTTTGGACAACAGTGTCTGCTAAATTTAAATTATGAAATATAAATATAGTGTAAATGTAAAAATGTATACGTGTGTGTGTGGCCATTATTGCTTTGCTCATGTGTGAGTCAGTCTGTGGATATAACACTGATATTATGTGTGTGTGTGTGTGTGTGTTCCTCTTGACAGCAAGTTTCCAGCGCTCTCTGCTGTGAAGGACCATCTGCGGCGTGTGTATGTCTGCCAGTTATCATGCGTCTTGCGATAGATATTGTGTGTTCTGACTAGTTTGATGTCTCTAGATTGTGTGTGTGTGTGTCTGTGTATATACAGTACCGGTCTGTGTATGTACAATATGTGTGTTGTTTTTAGTGTGTGTCGTATCTCAGTTGTGCTCTATATTGTATATTGTAAATATTGTATTTATTTCCAATGTTTCCATATTGTGTGTGTGTGTGTGTGTGTGTGTGTGTGTGTGTGTGTGTGTGTGTGTGTGTGTGTGTGTGTGTGTGTGTGTGTGTGTGTGCGTGTGCGTGTGTGTCTGTCCCTCCACAGCTCCAGTTTAGAGGGCCTGTCTGCGGAGCAGGAGGACACAGGTGGGGCTCTATCCCCAGGTGAAGTGACGGAGACGGGCCGTTCCCGGGATGCGGTGCGGGCCGACAGGGGAAGCTCTCTCGTCTCACTGACCGAGGAGGAGCAGGAGTCAGACATGGGAGAGTGCAGTAGCCTAGACAGCCAGGTAACACACACACACACACACACACACACACACACACACACACACACACACACACACACACACACACACACACATATATACACACACACACACACTCACTCTCTCTCACACACACACACATACACAATTTCACTCGCTCATTTCAGATGCACACGTTTGTCACCAATTTTGAGACTCTGAAACACAAAAAGGCCTAGCAGTTATTTTAATTAGTGACTCAAGATTGATCTGTATGCATCATTAAGACCTTAGTATTTGAATGCAGGATAAATACTTTGAAATATTCTCTTTTTGAATGTTCAGTTATGGCTTACAGCACAGACCACTCCTTGAATAAAGAATATAGATATATTTATATTTTGTCTAAAACATATATTTTATACACTTTCAAATCGAAATGAGGACTCAATAGGAACCGGAATTGTTAAGCAGAATCGGAATCGGAGTCGATCAAATTTGAAACGATACCCAACCCTAGTTTTGAGTGGGACTCAGACTCTGAATTTAATTGTCTTGCCCACATTCACATTCACAAACATTCACATTCACTCACACACTCATTGTATCCGCGCATTTGTTAATGCCTGTGTGTGTGTGTGTGTGTGTGTGTGTGTGTGTGTGTGTGTGTGTGTGTGTGTGTGTGTGTGTGTGTGTGTGTGTGTGTTTCAGAAGTCAATCGGACTCCTCAGAGCCTTGAAGAGACCTCCTTCACACCCACTTACCAAGTCTCGCTCCCTGGTGGCTATTAGTCCCAAAGATCTTGACGGTGAGTTCCTATCCCAACCTCATCCCCCAGATCGACAGTCTCACACACACACCCACAAAACACCCACACAACTGGGGGATTAAGTGCCATGCTCAAGGTCACTCACAGTGGTGGCAGCGAGGAGTTAAACCTTCAACTGTTCTGGCTACTGCATGCTAGCCCAGCTCTATAGCTACTATGCTACCACCATCCTGAACAAAGTGTGCGGGGTCATTCTGGAGAGAGGGCTCTCTGTTTCACCTGCCTGTTTAATGCTATGGTTTTCTCTCTTGCCCTCCGACCCTGGGGACCCACTCCCAGTGATGGGACACGTGCGACCAAAGAGGCGAATCTCCTTCTCCTTCAGCATCTCTCCACTCCTCCCCAAATCTAAAACACTCTTTTCTATTGGCTCTTCATCCAGCGATGAGGAGGAGGCAGTCAGTAAGTAACGCCCTAGACTGCACGCCTAACCCCCAAGCCCCCCCACCCCACCCCTCCACAGCTGTACCCCCCCCACCCACCCCACACTGACATCAATGATTTTCATGTGCAGGAGCGTGTGCCGCACCATTCCCAAACACCTCCTTAATGCCCCAGCACCCCACCCCCGTCCTGCCGCCACATCTGCCCCTGTGTAAGGGGCCACTCCTCCTAACTGCCCCTACTGCCTGCAGTGTGTACTACAGCATATACCCCTCTGGACTGTTTGGTGTGCATCACTATGCCACTGAAGTATCACTTTCCACCAATATACACACAAATCTACACAAACTCATACACACACTAACACACACATATGCATCGATACACACACATGCACCTGTACACACACAAACACTATGCACCTATACAGACACACACTTAATATTTCTTGGCTTGCTTTTGAAGTGTGTCCTGTGTCTGGTTTGGTGTACTACCACCACTGCCACTAACTACATCTACATGATCATTCAATCTCATATAGAACTAGTTCAAATAGAAATTAAGTATAAGTATATATACTCTTTTGATCCCACGAGGGAAATTTGGTCTCTGCTTTTATCCCAATCCGTGAATTAGTGAAACACACACAGCACACAGTGAGGTGAAGCACACACTAATCCCGGCGCAGTGAGCTGCCTGAATCAACAGCGGCGCTCGGGGAGCAGTGAGGGGTTAGGTGCCTTGCTCAAGGGCACTTCAGCCGTGCCTACTGGTCAGGGTTCGAACCGGCAACCCTCCGGTCCGAAGTGCTAACCAGTAGGCCACGGCTGCCTACTCAATGAAATGTAATATTTCATTCAGTTGAACACAAGCATGTTGCTGCTGTGTGTCTCACTGCGCCATGGTGCTCAACGCTTTGTTTTTGCAGTCACCATGCATGCGATTTCTGTTGATCATCTGCCTGTGTGTGGGAGTGTACATTGGTGAAAAGTGATGGAAAGGAACCGTGGCAAGAAAAGTGATACCGTACCGTGGAAAGCATATGTGGGACAGACTGTGTTTAGGTGGAAGGGGAGAGCTATTACTCTACCCCAGGCTGTGTTTAGGTGGAAGGGGAGAGCTATTACTCTACCCCAGGCTGGGGCTGTGCTCCTGAACTTCTGACTGATCAGGAATCAATTTCCTCCTCCTCATCCCCACCCTCGTCCTCCTCCGCATGGTCTAGCTGGATCTCATTTTAAAACAGTCATCCATCAGGCTGCTGTTCCCCTTTTCGTGTGTGTGTGTGTGTGTGTGTGTGTGTGTGTGTGTGTGTGTGTGTGTGTGTGTGTGTGTGTGTGTGTGTGTGTGTGTGTGTGTGTGTGTGTGTGTGTGTGTGTGTGTGTGTGTGTGTGTGTGTGTGTGTGTGTGTGTGTGTGTGTGTGTGTGTGTGTGTGTGTGTGTTAGTTTTCCCCCTCTATATATTTCCATGTCCTCCCCCGTTTCCCTAAAGTCACCCCAGGTCCTCATAAACACCTTTCAAAGGCTCCTTTTAGTCTTTGCAGCTGGCAGCCGAGATGTCAGAACCCCCTCTAGCACCCTCCCTCAAGCACGCTGGAAACAGACAAATGGAGGGAGTAATGGGAAGAAAGAAGAAATGGGGTGCTTCAATTTCAACCCCAAAAGGCTGTGCGTGCATGCATGCGGATCGTCTCTAGTATTGGCGAGGAGGTGTTAGCGCTGCGGCTAAGGAGCTGGGCTAGCATGCAGTATCCTAAAAAGCTACGGGTTTAATTCCCAGCGTCTACCGTTGAGCAAGGCACTTACCCCCGAGTTGCTCTGGGGATGATGGCCCTTGTAACATAATTGACATATGTAATATAATATATTGTAATATGATTGACATGTGTAATATAATGTATTGTAATATAATTGATGTAAGTCGTTTTGGGTAAGTCAAGTCAAGTTTATTTACATGGCACATTTCATACATAGGGGTCAGTCAATGTGCTTTACATAAACAAAAGCAAAGAGTAATAGTACATAAAAGTATAAAAGGGCAATAGTTTAAAAATAGTTGAAAAAGCAAAGTACATAATAATTAAAAAGAAAACAAAAGACACAAGGTAGAATAATTAAAAGAGATTCAGAATTTGGAACTTGGTTATATATGGTTGTTGATGTTTCTGTCTGATGTGCTGTAGGTCTGGCGTCGTTCAGCAGCGTGTCTGGATCACTGGAGTACAGGTGAGCTGGGGCTTAGTCAGCCTCCACTAATCATTCAGCTGCACGCTGCTCAGGAGTTTTAAATGTTTTGGAGCATTACATCTCTATTTGCATTAAATCTCTATTTGAAAATAAGATGAAAGATAATAAGATAATTTAATCACCTCTCTCCTTCTCTCTCTCTCTCTCTTTCTCTCTCTCTCTCTCTCTCTCTCTCTCTCTTTCTCTCTCTTTCTCTCTCTCTCTCTCTCAGTATCTCGGAGGAGGACCCAGGGCCCCTGCGGAGTGATGGTGAGGGGAGACAGGGCACCAAAGTCAGTCGGACATTCAGCTACCTCAAGAGCAAGATGAGCAAGAAGGGCAAGGTGAGTCCCCGATCAACACTCCTCTCCGTGCCCACTGGCTAGAACCTGATTTCCCCCATCAACACACTGAACAGTGTCAAACCAAAACTACCCTCCTCAGGGGGTGTTGTGTGCTGGTTGTGTGTGTGTGTGTTTGTGGGGGTGTTGGGTGCTAGATGTGTGTGTGTGTGTTTGTGGGGGCGTTGGGTGTTGGATGTCTGCAGCTGAGCTGAGCAGAGTTGAGAGCGGAGCAGAGAGAGGAAGCCAAACAGGAAGTTGGTGTTGCCTGCTGCGTGCAGACTCCTCTCCTGCTCAGCCATGCTCCGCACCTTGTCTTCTCCAAACTTACGGGATGGTATTCATAGCACTCGGATACTGATTACAGGGAGTTCTTCAGTGGACAGGCTAGCGCTACCAACAACATTTTTTATGTTTTGTTTTGTTTTGTTTTTGACACAACGTTTACACAATTTAGTCACGCATAACATTTATTTTAGGGTCAACAAGGGGAAGTGACTTGGGGAATATAGTCACGAGTGATTGGCTGCTGTTTTCTTTTTTTTCAAATCCCTTGAGTTTTTGTAGGCAGGTAGCACCAGTCTGAAATCAGATCTCCTGATTAGTCTGTTATGACTAAATATTTACCACCATAATGGAGTCAGAAGGCATCTTTAAAACTCTCCTCTGGAAGCATGTACTGTCTCTTTAAGACCGACCGGAATGGCAGGGGAACGTGGTGGTGCACACACACACACACACACACACACACACACACACTTGCTTCTTTAACTCACTTCCTCCACAGACTGCTGGGTGGCTGGTGTCATAGGAACATCCACACACACACACACACACACACACACACACACACACACACACACACACACACACAGATAGAGACGGTGCTTTGAGGCGCACTACTTCCAGTGTGAACACTGGCGATGTGGAGTGATGTTGGGTCGCCGATTTCTGCCGCAGGGTCGCTCTCTCAAGATCAGAGCCACTGACAGAGCAGTTGAGGTAAGGGTCAGGGGTTAGGGGTTTAAGGTCAGTGTCCTGGGGGAGGGGGGCATCACATCTTCAGTTAGTTACTGGAATGTGTTGGTTCATTACTGTAGCATTGCAGACTGAAGTGTGTCTGTGTTACTGTGTTAGCTACTGTAGTGTCTGTGGTTTGCTATTTGTGTGTGTGTGTGTGTGTGTGTGTGTGTGTGTGTGTTTATTTTGTGTGTGTTTATTATTTGTGTTACATTCAGTCGACCACTGTCGTGGGTTAATGTATCTGTCTTTAGTGTAAGTGCATTTGTCAGTGTGTTTGTGATCTCAATGTGATGTTTATGTTTGCTATTCATTTTCTTAGATAGGTAGTGTTTGCATTGGTGTGCATGTCTTCATGTGTCCACAAAACCTCAAAAAGTGTTGTGTGTGTGTGTGTGTGTGTGTGTGTGTGTGTGTGTGTGTGTGTGTGTGTGTGTGTGTGTGTGTGTGTGTGTGTGTGTGTGTGTGTGTGTGTGTGTGTGTGTGTGTGTGTGTGTGTGTGTGTGTGTGTGTGTGTGTGTGTGTGTGTGTGTGTGTGTGTGTGTGTGTGTGTGTGTGTGTGTCATACCCAGCTCTGTTAGCATTGCTCACAATGAGCAGGCATGCAGGCTAATGATAAACACGAATTACCTCATTCTGACCACTGTCTTTACAGTGCATTAGGCACTTGTCATCACTATAAACAGGTATTGAGGTGGCCAGTCAAGTGGATCAGTAGTGTATCGGAAAGTTACCTATTTCCGCCCTTGCCCTATTTTTGCCCTATATGTCACTTGGTATTAATTTCTATACAAACCAAAACGGCGGATTCCTAAAGAAACGCAAGCACCCACCCCATAAGGGTATCTATCTCTGTACCATAAATTATATTGTACAGTGACTCGAAGAACAGTGTTGTAATGCTGCATGTACAAAACCGCTTGGAGCTCCAGTGGAATTTTGATTTCCTGACGAGAATTCTCGTTAATGTGTGAGTGAGTGGGCGGAAATGGGGCACCCACCATCCCAGCACCAAACTCCGAGCACAATAAACAAAATCGGATATTTTAAAAACCAAACCAGATTTTGTTTAAATCTACACACTTATGGCTACTGAAAAATGTAAGGGTCATCAATCAAATATTATTTTGAAGTGAAACAAATCATTTTCAAACAAAAGGGGTGGAAATTGGTACTTTTACGATATGTACTGTATTGAGAGATGCATTATTTTGAGTGTGCCTTGCGTGGCTGGAGGTGTTGTCCTCCAGTGGAACAGGTGTCTATAATCTCTCCATCCTGCACTTCCTGAAAGCTTCATGTGGGTGTATTTTTTGGAATTCATCTTTGACATTTCTGCTGAGTGAAACCTAGGTCACTACCCCAACACAGGTTCTGAGAAAGGGTGACGAAATATGCTGTAACCTACATGTTTTGTGGTTAGCTTTGCAACAATTTGTGTGACCAGGAGTGTAGTGGTAAAATAAGAGGTGGGTAAACTATGAATTGTGTGTTCACGGTAAGGTGGACTGCACCATACGGTATCGGATTTTTAAAAAAGGCATTCAGAACATGTTTGATGGTGGAGGTTATTGTCCAATGTTTATAACAATACCAGTGGTGTCAAATGGTTCCTAGAGTGTTGATGAGTTTACATATTGATGAATGCACACACACACACACGCACGCACGCACACATGCACACACCCTGAAGTATGCAAGCACTGAGCATAATTGCTTTCATCATTGTTTCATTGTAAATATTGTGTTATTAGCTTTCCTCATCAGAAGAGAATGTTTTTTTTATGAAATCGTTGTCCCTTTTAGCTGATAAAAGTCACTGCACACAGTAAATGCCAATGCTCTGAAAGGCTCTGAATGCTGTACGCTGACCTTTGGCGTCCACTGTGTGGTTTCAGGAGAAGGACAAAGAGAAGGAGCGGCTACGTGAGCGCGAGAGAGATGCCAAAGAGAAGGAGAAAGGCTTGGTGAACGGGCACCTCTTCAGTGCCATCGCCAACGCACCCTCCACTCTGTGCCAGTACTGCAGCAAGCCCCTCAACACTAAAGAGGCATTAATCTGCAACAGTAAGATACTATACAACACACACACACACACACACACACACACACACACACACACACACACACATCAATACACACACATTAATAAACAAACACACATTTGCACACACATATACAGACATGAGTCTGGTGTTTGAATCACATGACATAGGGTATGCGATTGGCATGGAAATGGCTGCAGATCCTTGCAGGGCTTGTAGCTTATAACTAATTTGTTTTTAGCAAAATATGTTTTGTCCTTTTTGTTCCTGAGGAAATGATAGAGGTGCATGCTGCTTATCGCGGCACCGTGACCGTAGTCTGTCTGTCATGATGTGATGACACAGTTCTGCTCTGTGCCTGAGGTTCTGAGAAGTGAGATGACTGTTCTTTTTCTGGCCTTCTCAGCATGCGCAGCAGACACACACACACACACACACACACACACACACACACACACACACACACACACACAGGTTCTCACAGTGTGTCACAGTGATGATGTCATGATGCCTCTCTCATGTGTCTGCCCACTGAGTACTTGTTTGCGAGTTGTTTACGATGTAACACTTAAGGATCGGAAACTGGAACAAGAAACCAAATTATAAGGCCACTGCTCAGGAATGTCATGATTTTGAAAATGCCCCCCTTACTTCAAGTGTCAGTCCTTTTGCGAAATATATACAGTATGTTCCCGTTTATATTAAATGAATGAGGTCACAAAAAACCCAAACAGCCTTCATGC
>NW_027468565.1:31288300-31310800 GCF_046254945.1 Alosa pseudoharengus | reverse complement strand
TGTTTTTTTGGTAAATAATGAGGGTTTTGATGAGTGAGTGGTAGTGTGTATACAGTATGTGTGCACTGTGAGTGTCACGGTGCATGTGTGTGTGTGTGACCCACTCACAGCTGACTGTTGATGTTTAGCAATGACAAACTGAGAGTGAAACCTATGATTGATTGTTTCTTTTCCTTACGGTGTTGTTGCTGCTGTTGCTGCTGCTGCTGATGTTGTTTTGGATGCCCATGTCTGACTCAAGGTTTGTTTTTGTCATGTCCCCCTTTCACACGCTCACAGATTGCAGTGCACACGTCCACAAAGGCTGTCGAGAAAATCTGCCTGTGTGCGTCAAGGTCAAAATGAAGGTAGTGTTGTCTTTCTTTCACTTCCTCTTCTTCCTCTGTCCTGCTCACTCTCTCTCTATGTCCCTCCATATTATCCAACAACACCAGACATGTGACTTTCTGTTTGTGTAATTAAAACACACCCTCAGCTGCAACTGACCACACGTCACATTAACTCAAATTAAATCAGATGTGTGTGTGTATATGTGAGGTGTGTTAAGGCTTGAAAGGAGGAAGGACACACCCTTGCACATCAATCAGTGTGCATGTGCATGGTGAATATCTGTCTGTGGTCACAAACTGACACCTGTCTCACTCTCCCCAACAGTCAACGACACTGCCTGATTCTGGACCACCATCTGGTGTCATCATGAGAAACAAAAGTAAGAATGCCTTGTGCATATCCTGGGTTTGGGGGTGGTTGGGTCAGGTGAGACGTGCTGATGTGGATGTTCTACTGTGGTGGTACTAGGTGTGTGAGTATCCATTCACACACAGGATTTGTGGGTGCAAGCTCTGGTAGACACGTGATGATATGACTGTAATTAGTCCCTTTCCCAACGGAGGGATTTTTGCAATTCCTAGAACATAACGTACCTAGAACCTTTTTTTGTGTGTGTTCCGACTGGACCAATTTGGGGATTATTACGTTCCTCTGACCGCAGTTCCTGTAACTCTTTCAGCTCCTACTTCAGGGCATGGTCATTTCCCTTTACCCTTTGCTGCATAGGACCCTTAGTGACCTAGGTCTAGGTTGATTGGTTATAAGTCATGCCCACTGTCAACCCAAATTGAACGGGCAATTTGAAATTGAATGGGCAACCAGTTCCTATGGCCACTTGGCCAGGGCAAATGCAAACGCAAAACCGGTTTTGGGGGAGAGTAGTTAGTAGAACTGTTTAGAAAGTGGACAGTTCCTATAACTATGTTCCTGTAACTACATGGTGGGAAAGTGGCTATTGAATTACTTTGTGAAATTGTTGTGAAAACTCTTGAGCAGCCCCTGCTGGTAGGCCCGGGATCTGCAGAAAATATTACTTCTTACTTTCACATTCTCTAGTTTCCCTGGTCATTGATTCATCGATTGACCCTGACTGTTTGTTTGTTTTGTTTGTTTGTTTGTGCGACTCTCAGCCCCAGCAATAGCCATATCTCGGGATCGTCCGAAATCAACCATCTCCATACCTGATGATCAGTTTGGTCAGATGCCAGCTAATCTGCCACGGAAAAGCACCAGCAGTATCATGTCTTTTAGTGGACACAACCCACTGTCCAAGAGTATGTCCATTTCCAACATTACTGGGTAAGACACACACACACACACACATACACACAGGATTTTTTACCCCGACATCTTTTCTATCCACTTATACTTATATCAGGAAGTGAAGGAAGGATATTATAATTCATAATGGCTAAAGAAAAGACAACCAAGGAATCCAACTCTACTTACACATAGTAATGGGTGTTATTGATGGGGTGATGTGTCACACTGATTGGCTGTTGTTACCTGGTGAAAGGAATTGTGGTCTCTTGTCTCCTCTCCTTTGGTAAATGCTGCACTGTACTGAAGGAGATTTTTTTTAGAGTAGAATGGAAACACCTTTCCTAAGCATAATCGAAAATTCAAGCATCTCTTATCACTGAATTATTTTTTGTTCGCTTGAGCCCACGCACACACACACACACACACACACACACACACACACACACACACACACACACACACACACACACACACACACACACACACACACACACACACACACACACACACACACGCACGCACTCACACTCATACTCACACACTCAACACCTATACACTTACACCAATGCACAGGATATTACTACACAGCACAGAATTGGGACACTTCTATATCTGTTCAGTCTCACATAAGTCTGTTCTTTTTTCTTTCTCTCCCTCCTTCTCTCCCTCCTTCTCTTCCCTCCTTCTCTTCCCTTCTTCTCTTTCTCTTCTCTTCTGTAGCCCTGGGCTTGACGACATGCCGTTGAGGAGAAGTATGTCCCAGTCCACAGACTCCCTGCACAAGACCAGCAAGGTCAACGAGTCAACAGAGTCTCTGACCGATGAAGGTATGTTACCAACTGCAACACACACACACACACACACACGTCCCACGTACACACAAGCATACATGTATGTTTTCAAGATCAAAAATACACACAAATACACATGTACGTTTTCAAGCATCCACATGCACACAAACACACAATGTACACACACACACTCACACACACATAAATTTTCAAGCAAACACTTGCGCACAAACTCAGAGTGGGTTATTTGCAAAATTGTCATTGTGATCTTTGATGTGTTTTGATTTTTGTGTGTGTGGTATTTGTGGCACGCTCGTGTGTGTATGTGTGGTGCTTGTGGCGTGCACATGTGTGCGATTCTGAATATATGTGTGTGTGTGTGTTTGTTCTGCAGGTACGGAGATGATGGACGTCCAGCTGATGTGTGAGTTCGAGCCTGACGTGCGGGAGCTGGAGGCGGACTCGTGGAGCGTAACGGTGGATAAGAAGCAGCTGAAGCACCTCAAGAAGGACGTGGTCAAGAGACAGGACATCATATACGGTAACCACTAAAAGGTCTTTGCCTACCACTGAGGCCTCGCTTATACTCACTTGTGGACAAGCCCACAGACAACTACAGACGCCAGGGCATGCTATTGTTCTTATTGTGGACAAGCCCACAGACAACTACAGACGCCAGAGCATGCTATTGTTCTTATTGTGGACAAGCCCACAGACAACTACAGACACCAGGGCATGCTATTGTTCTTATTATACGTCTTAGTCTACTTAAAAGGTCATCCATACACAAAATCTCTACATGTCCAATGAGTCAATCACATGTCATCAAAGTACACTCGACCAGAACAGCCGGGTAATGTTAAAGTGAAATTCCAGCAAAAATTGACCCAAGGGTGTTTTTCTGCATTAAAACACATCAAATAACCCCGTGGAGACAGTAGCTAATCCACTGTTTGCGATTTTGGGCTACAGCTTATACCGGAGCAAGCTCTGTAGTGGTTGATCAACGAAAAATACTGTCTCCACGGCTTATTTGATGTGTTTAAATGCAGAAAAACACCCTTGGGTCAATTTTCGTTGGAATTTCACTTTAATGTTAATGTTAGCTATGTCCACAGAACTTATAAGTACCAGTAGTGATACTTGTGTGTGTGTGTGTGTGTGTGTGTGTGCAGAGCTGATGCAGACGGAGATGCACCAGGTGCGGACGCTGCGCATCATGGGGGAGGTCTACTGCAAGGGTCTGGCGGGGGAGCTGAAGCTGGATGCGGCCGTGTTGGAGCGCCTCTTCCCCTGCCTGGACGAGCTGACCGAGCTGCACGGACGTCTGCTGAGCGCCCTGCTGGAGCGGCGGAGACAGACGCCACTCTCGCGAGACGCCACCGCTACCACCAACGCAGCGGGAGGCTTCCTGGTGCACCGGATTGGAGACGTGCTGGTCTCTCAGGTGTGTGTGTGTGTGTGTGTGGATATTAATACTGGGAGACCGGAGAATAAATATGTTACGTATATATGTTGAAATTGAATGAAACATGTATATTGAACTTGTAAGAATCATGTTTATTGAAATGACCAGAGCTTTTTTCATGTTTCAGTCGTGCACAACTGACCATTAGTCAGAACCCCGTAATTGTATTACATGCAGACTGTGGATGTTCTTCAGTTCAGAGAAACGTAGTTAGGATGAATGATGGGGAGTGCAACGCTGAGAAGGATGCAGTGCACTGTTTTGATTTATAATGTGGTGGAGGGCCTGGATTAGGTTACGCATTAGCACAGACAAACTGCCAAGGGGAGCTAAAGGGCATAGAGTGGCATAGGCCTCAGTACTGAGGACTTTATCTTTGCGTTGGGGGAAGATGGTGTGAAGCATAAGGGAGGAGGAGAATCCATCACTCTGTCACCCACTCGCTCACTCACTCACTCACTCACTCACTCATTCAACTTCCCTGGGTTCCGTACAGTTCTCCGGATCCAGCGCAGAACGCATGAAGAAGGTCTACGGGAAGTTCTGCAGCCGCCACAACGAGGCGGTAAACTTTTACAAAGAGCTCCACGCCAAAGACAAGCGGTTCCAGGCGTTCATTAAGGTGAGTCTCCGAGCAGCCCCTCGACTCTCTGGAACACCTGGGAGTTGAGTTCAGACAAGTACCCAGCAACCCAGTGGTTTCCTCTGTTGTTTGGAAGTGTGTATACATATAGGTGTGTGTTTGTCATTCTTCCAGAAAAAGATGAGTAGTGCGATCGTTCGGAGGCTGAGCATCCCGGAGTGTATTCTGCTGGTCACCCAGCGCATCACCAAATACCCCGTCCTCATTCAGAGGATACTGCAGCACACCAAAGGTGGGAGGAAAGAAAAAAACACATTTCTCATGTATAAGAGAAATCTCGTTAAGATCTGCATGTTGATTTACTCAGAAGTTCAACCACTCCATGATCCACTGATGTCTGCTGAGATGCTGATGTAGAACACCACATCCTGTGGCATTATCTGGAACATCTACTGATGTCCCCACGCAGCATCCTGTGGCATAGCACATACACGTCAAGCTAAACACTTCCCTCTAAACACTTCCCTCAGCCTGTTTGTAGTCACCACTTGACCCTCTGTTCTGGGGATGAACCATCCTCTGAAGGAAGGAAGGTTAAGATGTATTATCACCCGGAGAGAAGAAATACTCTTTTCTGATTGGCTGGTGGGGTGGCTATTAATTCTGAATAACAGGACACCGTTCCATATCAATGCTTAGGAATGGTAACTATAACAACCATAGGAGGACGACGGTTGCAGCGCTCTACAATCTTTGGTTGCAGGCTTCGCAACAATGTAATCAACTGTAAACAAGCTAACTGGGCCAACGAAAGTTGTACAACAAGCTGAACTAGTGAGCTTCTTTTTAAACAGAACTGCGTGTTTCCTTTGCTTTACAGTGGCAACCGGGTGATAAGCAGGATAACGGCCTTCGAAGTGTGTCCAGTTATACGGAATTAATGGAGTTTTTTGCCCCTCGCTCTCGTCCATTAATTCCGTATAACAGGACACCTCGGCGGCCGTTATCCCTTACATATTGTTTCTCCATCGTTGTCATGGTTTTTGTTTGTTTGTTTTTGGTGTTGTTTTGTTTGTTGTGTAACATGTATGTTGTATATGCAAACATAATACAGATATATCACACAAATGCATTTATGGCAGGTGTAGTGAAGGCAAAGGCATCTCTCTACATTATACAGAAACGTTAGTGCACCTGCTAAGGATCTGACTGTGAGTAACTCTCCCACCCTTATCCCCTGCCCGGTAATTGCAGACGGTGATGAGGAGCAGGAGGAGGTGTCGCGCTCGCTCCGCCTGGTGAAGGAGGTGGTCACGGCCGTGGACAACCGCGTGCACGACTACGAGCGGAAGCGTCGGCTGAAAGATGTGTACGGCCGTACCGACAGCAAGTCCATCATGCGCATGAAGAGCGGCCAGATGTTCGCCCGCGAGGACCTGCTCAGAGGGCGCCGGCTGCTCCACGACGGCCCACTGCAGCTCAAGACCTCCGCCGGCCGGTTCAAAGGTCTGACTCAAGGATTTCATCTTTCGTTCGAAAATTCTAAAAACAATGATATTTTTTAATACTTAAAAATAACATTTGATAAATGAACCTTACATTTTTCAGTAGCCATAGGTGTGTAGATTTGAACCAAATCTGGTTTGGTTCTTACCGGGGCTTTTTCTGCCTGAAATATCCGATTTTGTTTACCACGCTCGGTGGTTAGTGCTGGCCTGGTGGGTCGCCTATTTACGCCATTTCAATGGCACATGAACGGTTAGACCGAGAATTCTCGTCATGAAATTAAAATTCCACTGGAGCTCCAAGCGGATTTGTACACGCAGCCTTACAACGCTGTTTACAGCTCTTTGAGTCACGGTAAAATGTAATCTTTGGTACATAGCTAATTTAGGTACACCTATGGTGTGGGTGCTTGCGTTTCTTTAGGAATCCGTCCTGGTTTGTATAGAAATGGATATTAAGTGACACATTCACACAAGACAGCGGAAATACGGGACCGGCGGTAATAGGGGAGTTCCGATATAGACCTTTTTGACAGCCACTGTTTGGGCATGATATGAAATAGTAGGACAAGCACAGGTGTTACTGTACTGAAGTCTCAAGTGTTCAAATTAAGCGTAGCAGAATCAGAACCTTAATGTAATTAGTGACACCTGAACCTGCCTTATATTTCATATAAAAAGGGCTGCTGTGAAAAAGGTCCATTTCAAGGGGTCCACTTAAGACTGATATAGCATCATCATAACCATGATATGACACCATTCATGAACATTAACTCTTTCCGACAGGGCCAAAATAGGCCAAAAATGACTTCTTTGATATTTCATTCTGCTGTGGGTGACCTAAGCATATCTCAAAGAAACCATCCATTTTCTCTTGAAGCCAGATAGTTAGGCTACACGAATATATGTTTGACATGACAATTATGTATTATTTATATATGCTAATTAGCATAAATTAGCATAACATTTGCATATTCCGGGCACATTTATTTAGTTTGTGAAGCTCTACAGCTTCAACACAGCATGTTATAAAAAAAGTGAAATAGCAGAAAGTTGCATTTACCTGTTGGCTAAATAAATACCAAGTTTAGTAGCAATTGGGTGAAAGGAACTCTAAATAACTAATTTTTAAATTATGTATACAGACGAGCCTAAATAACCATTACATAGTTTTATTATCAACATTAGTTGCAATATCACATTTGTATCAAAAACATAACTTACAATTTCATCTCATACATATTATTTTGGTTAGTAATCATGTTTTTTTTTTTTGGTCAATGTGTAATAATCATGTTAACACAGTTTAGACTGTTAAAACAGATGAACAGTTAAAATGACCCAACAGAGTCAGTGTTGCTGACAATGACCCAACAGATTCAGATACCTCCCACACGGAGTTACACTACAGATTTGGCCCCTACCCTCTAACACCACACAGTTTCATATCACTAGACAACATGGGCATATGTACTTTTAAAAACAGATGAACAGTATGTCATTACTACCACTGAACCTCGGTCGATTGTCATTACTCGCCATGTTGAAATATCGCGATCGGCGCTTGACAACCAATCACAAAATATAAAATCTAACCAATAGCAAAAATTCAACACATATCCAAGGAAAACCCATTTATTTGATTAGCTTAGACACTCATTGACATACAAAGACGTTTTCACAGGGTTTCAGTGAAGAAAAATGATGCTTTTATTAATTTCCGTCATCAGTACGTACGTACTGATTTCTCTATGGGCTGTCGGGAAAGACTTAAGGAGCCTAATGCCACGACAATGACTGTTGTTAAGAGCCATTTTTGTTTTGTTTTTTTTTGTTTTTTTTTTAGGATAACAGTAAAAAATCTCTGCAGGGGGAGTGAGGCAGTAGTTTGACCCTCTTAGGGATGGACACAATCCTAAACACATACTCACCGTTTATCTGTTTGTCCCCTAGATGTCCAGGCCCTGCTGCTGTCCGACGTGTTTGTCTTCCTTCAAGAGAAAGATCAAAAGTTCGTCTTCGCTTCACTGGTATGCAGTTCCCAGACATGATCAACTCTCTGCAGTGGCTGAGTGTCCATGCGCTCCCAGCTTATCTGTTTCTGATGTAATATTCACACAGTGTTGAGACATCCCACACAATTGGGGAACATTGGCTCTCTGTGTAACCGTGTGGTTTTGAATACATCACAAAGCTGCTGTTTTATTTAACGTTCCTCATTTTCTCTCTCTCTCTTCATTCTTGCAGGACCAGCGGTCTACGGTCATCTCCCTGCAAAAGCTGATCGTGCGCGAGGTGGCTAACGAGGAGAAGGCCTTGTTCCTGATCACGGCGGGCATCGAGAGGCCAGAGATGGTGGAGGTGTACGCCAGCTCCAAGGACGAGCGCAACACCTGGATACAGCTCATCCAGAACGCCATGCAGTCCATGTGAGTAGAGGGGCGTGTGTGTGTATAGTATAGTATATATACTCTTTTGATCCCGTGAGGGAAATTTGGTCTCTGCATTTAACCCAATACGTGAATTAGTGAAACACACACAGCACACAGTGAACACACAGTGAGGTGAAGCACACACTAATCCCGGCGCAGTGAGCTGCCTGCAACCACAGCGGCGCTCGGGGAGCAGTGAGGGGTTAGGTGCCTTGCTCAAGGGCCCACTGGTCGGGGCTCGAACCGGCAACCCTCCGGTTACAAGTCCAGAGTGCTAACCAGTGGGCGTGTGTGTGTGTGTGTGTGTGGAGGGGGGTATCGGAGAGAGATGGTGGCGGAAGGAAAAAAAGAAAGACAAATTGTATCCATACAAATAACACTTTACTCTCATTTTCATTTTCACTCTCACACACACACACACACACACACACTCTCTCTCTCTCTCTCTCTCTCTCTCTCTCTCTCTCTCTCTCTCTCTCTCTCTCACACACACACACACACACACACACACACACACACACACACACACACACACACACACACACACACACACACACACACACACACACACACACACACACACACACACACGAGAATGACCTGATTGGATCTCATGTCTCTTCCTCCCCCCTGTGCACTCCAGAGAGAAGGATGAGGATGAGGGCATCCCCAGTGAGAGTGAGGAGGACAAGCGGCTGCAGGAGAGCAAAGCCAAGGAGATGCGAGGTAGGCTGACCTTTCTGCCACCACCATGTGCATTACCATTCAGTTCTATTTTTGTCTGCGCCACTCAAAAAAAAAATCCATTGTTTATCGAAAGATTGTTAGTTGAAAATTCCAGTTCTGGTGTGGCCAAGTGTCCAAAAGTGTCGGAGCACCCCTGTCAACGGCATTATATGGTGGGGGGAAGATTTTCCCTGAGGGAGCTGAGCGTGTGTTTATCCTACATTCTTATATCCTCTCTCTGCCTCTTCCTGACCTTGACCTCTGACCCATAGATCTCCTGCACCGGAAGGATGAGCAGATCCTGGGTCTGCTGGAGGAAAAGGTAAAGCTGTTCCGGGAGCTGTGCGACTGCGCTGCGCCAGATGACCTCATCCATGCGCTCCGCTGCCGCATGATGTTCCGTGCCACGCCCAGCGATGTCACCAAGGGCGAGCCAATCATGAAGGACGCTCTGAAAGAAGGTGAGGGTTTCAAGCAGGGAAAGACTGTAAAAAACAAAATCTCCTGGGCTAAATGGATGGTCTAAACCAGTGTTTTTAAACCACTGTGCCGGGGCACACTAGTGTGCCGTGAGAGATCATCAGGTGTGCCGCAGACAATTACCCAAATGTCACTCACTGGCCTAGAAAAGCAACTGTTGCATTAAAGAATTTATAACCACATGCTCTCATTGATGGTATGATTGCACTATTTGTGGTATGCAGGCATTGTACAATGGGGGCCCCATATCCAGTATTCACAGAATCATCACATATCCAGTTCATAACAACAATTAAATTAGATATAGTCACCTACAAATGAAACAGAGGGTGCCTGTTTTATTGAGCAGGTCTTGCATAGAAGCCATAATAAGGCCATATCTGTGTATTATTTGAATTGTTAGGCTATGGTATGTTTAGTTTTTTCTTCACACAGGATGTTAGTGTGCCGTGGGACATTTTAAGTGTCACAAGTGTGCCGTGGCACAAAAAAGGTTGAAAAACACTGGTCTAAACTGTTTGTTTCTCTGTCTCTCGCTCTCTCTCTGTGTGTGTGTGTGTGTGTGTGTGTGTGTGTGTGTGTGTGTGTGTGTGTGTGTGTGTGTGTGTGTGTGTGTGTGTGTGTGTGTGTGTGTGTGTGTGTGTGTGTGTGTGTGTGTGTGTGTGTGTGTGTGTGTGTGTGTGTACAGTGGAGACCCTGCAGGAGCTGGTGAACAGAAGTGTTGTTGGAGCTGTGGGTCATCAGATGTCGTCGTGTCAGGATCCACCAGGGGGCAGTGTGGGGCCAGTCTGCCTCCCCCGACGTGCTGAGACCTTTGGGGGCTTCGATAGCCACCAGATGAACATCTCCAAAAGTAAGAGCCAAACCAAACCTCCACAGAAACCACCTCAACTGACCCCCAACACACATCCTGTAGGTCTATGTTAAACCTGTACCTGTCCTGTCACATAGAAACAAAAACATCCTGCTTTTCAGCCACAAAATTGAAAGGTGACTTAGAAGGAGGTTTAATATCGTTTATACTTCTCTACAGATGGAGAGAAAGATGAGGGTGAGGACTTACGAAGAACCGAATCGGACAGTGTGCTGAAGAAGGTGTGTGTGTGTCTGTGTCTGTGTATGTGTGTGTCCGTGTGTGTGTCTATTATGTCTCTGTGTGTATCTATGTGTCTGTCTGTCTGTCTGTCTGTCTGTCTGTCCGTGTATGTGTGTGTCAATATAAACTTAATGTACAATGCAAATTAAATGACAAACATGCTTATTTATCATGTACATTGCAGAGTAGTTTGATGAGGGCTACACAGCAGGTTTTGATGCTGCAATTGCATCTTTTGTCCACAGGGAGGCAATGCTAACCTTCTGCTCCTACTCAAGAGGAATAGTGAGGTAGGACACACTCACACTCACACACACACACAGAAACACACACATAGACACACACACACACACACACACACACACACACACACAGACACACATACACACACATACTCACACAAACGCATACATAGACACAAACACACACACACTCTCTGATTTATTCGTCTGCCAGTTCTTTGACTAGTGGTAATCGTTAAATGTGATGGCCTGTAATTACTTTACTGTGGCTGATGAATAGAGTGCTGCTGAGATGTGTGTCCCTGTGTGAAAATGTCCTCTGCTCTCTTCCTCCTTCAACAGCAGGTGCTCAACAGCGTCACCCACCTGCACGATCTTCTACTCGCCCTGCAGGTAGGCCTACTCGTCTGTCATCATCACCTCATCATTTCTCTGCTTCTGCAGTGTTGTCTCTATCAACCCATCCTCTGCTTCTGCAGTGCTGTCTCTATCAACCCATCCTCTGCTTCTGCAGTGCTGTCTCTATCAACCCATCCTCTGCTTCTGCAGTGCTGTCTCTATCAACCCATCCTCTCCTTCTGCAGTGCTGTCTCTATCAACCAGTCCTTTGCTCTGTACAACTCAGTTTTCATCCGTCTTTGTTGTCATCACTCTCTTCCTCTGTCCTTCAGTTCTGTGATTGTTGAAGTACCATAGCAACTCTTATTCATCCTTAGAAATGAATGACTGACACAGACACAGACACACACACACACACACAGACACACACGCAGACACACACACACAGACCCAGTAGATTGAAATCTGTTATCTTATTCTCCTTCCCCCATTATGATCCAATTTCCACTCTGTGAGCCCTGTAAACCCTATTACTGGTGCTGGTGTTTTGAAGAGGTGGAGGTGTTATGTAGCCATATGTTTATATTCCTCTCTCTCTCTCTCTGTCATCTCTCTCTTTTTCTCTGTCATCTCTCTGTCATCTCTCTCTCTATTTCTCTGTCATCTCTCTGCATCATCTATTTCTCTCTCTCTCTCTCTCTCTCTCTCTCTCTCTATCTCTCTCTCTCTCTCTCTCTCTCTCTCTCTGTCTGCCTGCCTGCAGGCTGTGGTGGTCCAGCAGGACTCCTTCATTGAGAACCAGCGGCAGGCCCTCACCCAGCGCTCCGCGTCGTTCTCCTCCACCTCCTCCGTCTGCTCCTCCTTCTCCTCGTCCTCCCGGCCGGCGGCGACGGCGGCGGTCACCCCCACCAGCAGCGGCAGCAGCCCCGGCGCTGTGGCCGAGGTGGCGGAGCAGGAGCGGGCTCTGGCGGAGGAGCGGCGACGCTGGCAGGGCAAGTGCGAGGAGCGCGAGCGGACGCTGGCCGAACGGGAGCAGCGGGCGCGGAGGCTCGAGGGAGAGGCGGCCGCCGGCGGGCAGCGGCTAGAACAGGAGCAGAGGACGCTCCGCGAGCGCGAGGAGGAGCTGGAGAAGGACTTCCGGCTGCTCCGCGAGCGCGAGGAGGAGGTGCAGAGGGAGAGGGAGAAGCTGCGCGACGCTCAGGGCCGACTGGAGCGCGAGAGGGAGCAACTGAAGCAGCACACACAGGTGACCGCTGCTTCTGATTGGTTCTGTAGTCGCATGTTCTGATGAGGTGACTGCTCATTCTGATGTCTGTATGCTGCTGTGCTTGTGGTCTATCCTCCCCCACCTACCCCCCACAATATCACACAAATGCCCCTCCACCATAGGATATCACACAATACTCCATCACAGGATATTACACAATTCTCTTCCACCATGGGAATATTACTTAAATACCCCCCCCCACCAAAGAATATCATGGAAATACCTCTCCACCAGATCATATCACACAACTTATTCATGTTTTCATGTGTTCTTTCTTTATTATGAACACATGCTCTGTGGTGAGTAAAAACTTGGTTTTATCCACTAGAATTGTAGACATTTTTTGTGAGGTGTTACACCTGAATACACGTGTCTCTCAGAATTGATAAACCAATGCCAGTCTCATAGCAACCCCCTTCCCACAAACAGAGACACACACACACACACACACAAACACACACACACACACACTGGGTTGAGTCTGCTTAAGTTTATCAGTGTGCAGATGGTCTGAACAGTGGTGTGTGTGCGTGTGTGTGTGTGCGCTCTTTCTGTGTAAGGCTAGGCCAACAGCCACTGCTGTCAAGTCATCCCATGATGGTTTGAAGATGGCGCCATGACAAAATGTTGTATGATCTGTTGTTGAATGACAAAACTCCAAAGACAAGTGAGTCATTTACCAGAAGCAGACAGGTGTTTATCTGTCATAGTCACTTATCAGAATGACTTAATGAATCAGTCAGTCAGTAGGCAGATGTTAATCTGTCATAGTCATACTGTACATACTTCCTCGTCAACACACATGCTTGGCCTTGCTGCATACACACCTCTCAAAAACTCCTCTTTACTTTGATATCATGAAGTATGGAGCTTTGTGTTGCTCAGTTCCATGTAGTTCGGTGTTGGTAGATTGGTGTAAAGCATTTTTTTTGTTTTTGCCCTTTGCCTTTGTGTTTGAGACTCTTCCACTTTTGCCCTTGTGTCTGAGACAATTTTGCCCTTTTGTCTGAGACACTTTTGCGCTTGTGTCTGGGAGCGTGGTGGTTGGGAGGGGACAAGGAGCGTTGCTGTCTTCTGTCCATCCCAGGCCACCAGGGAAAAGGGGACGAGCGTCATCCTGCTCTTAAGCTCTCAGCCCTCCTGCGGTCAGGACGTCTCGTGTCCTCTAGTGCCAGGACGCCGCTGTTCACCCTCTTCTGGCTGCAGTCGCCGCGGCGATGTGCGTGTCATGCTGACAGCTCATGTGGAGGGGAACACCCACGGCGTGGGACGTTTGGGGCAGGAAGTGGATGCAAATCCACTCCGGGGGAACCGGCTGTACCACAGACACTAAGCCCGGCCGACCCGGTCTTTCCCTCCCTGTTCAGTGTTGGGGCTTAAGAGACTTAGTGCTGCTTCACTGCGCGTTCATCCTTCATCCTGTGTTGTTGGAGCTTTTTTTTTTTCATTTTGGTAATGATCTGCCAGCTAAGTGTGCTTTGGTATTACACTGTGCTTATGTAACCGCTCAGAGCCTCTGTGCTGCAGGTTAAGTGCTTTATGTAATGCTTTAACCCTATGCTGGCCTGCATCTTAATCCAGCCCTTGCACTCGCTGTGTACTCAAAACAACCTGCCCTGACTCCTTGGGTCTCAATGCTTACATACTTTTATGGCTCACTGTGACTGTGTGTGTGTGTGTGTGTTTGTGTTTGTGTGTCATAAACCTGTGGCTACCTGTAGGTTCAGTCAGGGACACATTTCTTTCTGGAATGACAATAATTAACAGCGTTGTGATGTTCTGTAATCACATAAATCAGAGAGTTCTCTTCAACACACACCTTGCAACCTAAGTACTTGCTCAGCAACCATACATCCTATACACACAGACTGCTTTGTCAGTGGCTTTGCTTTTCAGTCCAGGCTTTCCAGTTAATTAATTACTTCTTTTTTTTAACAATCTTCCATATCTTAATAATCTTCTTTGTTTTTAGTCATGCAGTTTACTTTTTCATGATTTAATTTTCATGCTATTTATTGCTGCACATAGATTATGTATTCCTGCTTATAAAGCACTTTTACCTGCACTTGGCATACGAAATGTGCTGTTGAAGAAAAGATGAATTATTCATATTTATTAATATATCTTCCCATGGCACCTGGGCTATAGGAAGTCATGGAGAATTCCACTGTAGCCTGCATCCTTGGGGCTGGTGTCTGACTTTGTTACTTCTTTGTAATTGTTGTGTTGAGGCCAAATCCCAGTAGTGTGTGCTCTTTATAGCTATTGGGTATCCTGAGGCTATCCCACTCTAGCTGAATGTTACAGTAGACAGGGTTTCCCTGGGTCCTTGAAATCACAGAAACATAAATTTGAAAGGCCTTTGAAAGTTTTTGAAAAACATACATGAATAATATAGGTAATTGAAATTGATGTATTTTGAGTCAGAAAAGGCAAAAAGACCACATCGTCTACAATCACTGTACAGTACAGCACAAATGTTAAGTAGTGTTTAAACATTCTCAAACTATGATGTTTGGATCCTTGCATTTGATAGAATTGGGCCTGGAAAGTCCTTGACTTTGAAGATGGTGTGGTAACCCAAGCTTTCCAGTTAATTAATGGTTACCCTGTGTTGAAACCACTTCTAATACTGATGGTTAACCTCTCTCTCTCTCTCTCTCTCTCTCTCTCTCTCTCTCTCTCTCTCTCTCTCTCTCTCTCCCCCTCTCTGTCTCCCCCTCTCTCCCCCTCTCTGTCTCCCTCTCTCTCTCACAGGAACAGCTGTGTCAGCTGCAAAGGACCCCTTCCACCACATCGGAGGACTCTATGAAGTTCCAGAGCTCCGGCTCGCTGGACCGATTCCCTGTGGCCGGCACCGGCGACCTGTCCTGCTACTCCACGTCCCCAGCCGCCGGCAGCGCCGCGGCCAAGGACCTGATGTCCAGGATGGACTCCAAGAAGCGGAAAGGGAAGAGCCTGAACCCCTTCTCATCTTCCTCCTCCTCCTCTTCCTCCTCCACCGTGTCGACTCCCCAGCCGATGCCCAGCCGCCTGCTGCAGCTCACCAAGCCCAAAGACAAGAAGGAGAAGAAGAAGAAGAAGGGCAAAGGTCAGGCCTCATCTCCCACAGGTAACACACTCACCTGACCTGCAGAACCACTCTCTGTCCAGCCACTCAATTTTACAGTGTCGCCTATCGCCTTTCAGCTTACTGCATAAGAAGGTGACGTTTGTTGCAGGAGTACCGGTAGTAGTATTGACCTCCTGTCTGTGGTCAGGACTGTTCATTTTAGGAGGCTTTTAAAAGTAAAAGGCCTTCAATTATGAAGATGTGTAGTGAACAATTCTGAAGGAAGACTGTTGCCATTTGAACTCAACAGCCAAACAAACCCATAGGAACATTTTAGTTGTCAAAGTGGGATCCGTGATTGCTCAGGAGACATAGATATGATCTTATGATCTTATTAGAAACATACATGGACTCTGGTTAAGATCACATTACGGCTGAGAGTCACAATCTGTGCTAGCATGATTAGATAAGAACACAGCTGTGCGTGCGTGCGTGCGTGCGTGCGTGCGTGCGTGCGTGTGTGTGTGTGTGAGTGAGTGTGTGACTCAGTGGCATCTGGTCTGCTGGGACCATTGTTGCTGCCGCCGTATCTGCCACTGCCGCTGGTTGGGGGACGTAACGCACGGCGACATGCGGTGGTGGAGCGGGAGTTTAACAGTGTCTACTTCCCCATGACAAGAGAATTATGTGAAGTAGACACGCAACATAAAGACTCGAACGCACTACTGTCGAGATGCTGCCATGACTAGCGCAGTCATTACTCTGGCTGTCATTTAGCATAACGCTTCAGTGGGCACGGTTTGGGTTGGGGAGGGTGGGGTTGGGGCGGGGGGGGGGACACGTGGCTGTGGTGCGGGTGGGATAAGAAAGGAGAAGATTAGTATCTCAGGCCTGCGCTGAGGAGTGAGCTCTTAAGCTGGTGTCACTTTCTTTCTTATTTTTACACTTCACCGAGTTCTCCAAAAAGTACTTATTCATGATCGATTCCACAAAACTTGCCAAGTTGCCGCCAATGACGACATCTGCACAGTTGGCACGGATAAAAGCTCAATGGCTTTTTAACTTGTATATGTTTGCCATATGTTTAGCTATGCATTGCCATCACATAGGTTCTTTTTAGGTGGTGATATTGTAGGAGGGTAGTGCCTGATACAGTGTTTTGTCAGTATCATGTGGTGGGACTTTGTGTGACCTTCTGATTTGTTTCCGTCTGCAGACGCTTCCAGCACTGAAGCCACAGACGCCTCTGGGGAAGGACCGGTTTTCTACTGCTGAAGTCACTCTAATCCAGGTCCTCCAGTATCCCACAAGCCCCCTCTCTCAGGATCAGCCTTGCAAGACCCCACCCCCAATACAGCACCTAAATGTGTGGGATTCCAGGCTGTGTTCTGCCAAAGGATTCCCACATCTGTCAGTGCACTAAACTCAAGACAACCACACACACACACACACACACACACACACACACACACATCCAGATGCAGCCTGACACACCCACTCTGGACCCTTTGAGAGTGTACTGATGAAGTGTGTGGTGAGCTGGTTGCTTGGTGATGTGGATTGGATTGGTTTGGACTTGACTTGGCGACATGCCGCTGTATGCCGCTGTAAGAGGGACTTGAGAGGAGTGGTCATCATGGTCATCTTCATCCCGAGGAAGAGGATGAAGACCATGCAAAGACTACAAAAGGGCACCTCTGTCACGAGGAGGAGAAAGAGACTTGCACCACCTGAGAGCATGATGTGGAAGAGACTGTCATCATCAGAGAGGCTCTCAGCCCCATATGATGGCCATGTTGTTTTTGTGTGAGACCCTCTGAGAGTGATTAGAGGTCTCAGATGACATTAAGGGCTAATTAGACCGAAGCGGGGGGGCCGGAGGACGTCTCCAAGGTGCAGGTGTGGGAGAATGGCCCCACAAGGGATGTCGTGAGCGTGGAATGGAATGGATGCATGGCACAATTTTTAACTCCTGTGTTTGCTTGAGATGGGAGAGGAAGCTGAAGAATGCAATGTTGAAATGGGCCATCAGGTGGCCAATCACACACACACACACACATACAAACACATTGCTTAGACATACACACACAATTGGAAGAGGCAGGAACAGACAGGTAGATTACCAAAATTAAGTAAGTGACAATTACACATTTATGAATGAAGGGATTGTAAAAGGATAGAAAGTGAGATTGAAAATAGGAAGTGAGTTAGGATGAAAAAGTTTGTGAGAAAAGGAACACACACACACACACACACACACACACACACACACACACAGTAATGAGTGCCGTCTTCAGCTATGCTTTAGTTTATATTCCCCTCCCTATTTTGGAAAGCCACCAGTCCTTTTAGCCTTATTTTACCCTAACTGCCAGCCTTAATGCAGTTTTTCAACACGTTTTGAGCACTTTATTAGCACACAGTTTCAAATGAAAACTGTCCTCTTGGAGTGGGACACAATCCATCAGCTCCACTAGGTTTGTGTTGTCAAATCAAAAATCTATCAAGGAGACGATTATGACTTTGAGACCGAGTTATTGTATTTTTTGTTTTTGTTTGAAATCATGTAATTTGTAACATGAACAGTTTGAATGATATGCGGAGCTAGCTTCCACATATTAAATAATATCCCAAAGGTCTAACTCTGGTACTGTCTCTGCAGGATATGTGTGTTCACGTGAGTGTGTTTTCATTGAGGTGCTATCAGATTAGGACATATCTGCAATGCAAGGAGTTATTGCATCACAACGCTCTCCTGTACAGAGAGCTGCAGAGGTGCAATTGTGTTGATTTGCATATCAAACCAAAGACCCATGAACAGTCACAAGTGTCCAGTTCTGTGCGCCCCTTTTGACCTGTGCTCAGACCGGCACACTTCTATGACCTTTTACCCCGAGCGGTCTTTAAACCGCACATATCCCATGATTCCCCTGCCTGCCGGTCAGGCCATGCCCAGCTTGAGAAGGTTGAGCCCACTGCACATGCTCAGATGCAGATGTGGGGAAATGTGCTAAACTGCTTTATCCATCTCTTTAATTCCTTTCTCTCTTCAGGCCATTATTTTAATTTACTTAACTTTTTTCATTTTATTTTATTTTTTTTAATTGCATGTGTGGAGAGGCAATGCCCCGCAGTACTGCAGGGATCTGTACTGGGACCCTGTATGGATTTATTTCCTTCCTGTCAGGGAGGCAGACTGTGATTCATTAGAGGCTGGACCCCCAGGGTTCCATGATAGGGTGGGGGGAGGTTCGATGTGGGTGGGAGTTGGTGGGCAGAAATTAAGCCATCCACTGGAGCACAGCCTCAGCAGCAGATCCAGGATCAAACGGATGGTTACAGGGGAGGCAGTCAAAATAGCAGGGCAGGGGCACGTGCAGTTTTGTCATTTCACCAACAGAGGGAGCTGCAGAAGTCTGTCTCCAACCATCAATGTGTGAGCACATCTAGAGATGGTGAGAAAGATAAATGCTGAAAGAGAAGATAGAATGCATGAAGGGGGGGGGGGGGGAACAGAAAGATTGCCATTATCTGAAAGAGAAAAATCTTCCTTTTTGGTAATGTTTACTCAATTCAATTCTTTTTTTTTTAATCCCCGGGATTTATGGGAATCTTGGCATTCCTGGCCTCTGGATAATCGGAAACTCAAATGTTGAGTTTAAATCCACCTTCACCTCTTCCTGTTTGCCTTAGAGATGGAATGTTTGCCATAATGCTTTCTTTATTTAAGAATCTGCCTTTTCAACCAGCTTGAATAATTAGGGCCTGGATACTCGAAGAAAATGAACCTGAATGAATAAAAGTCAAGCACAGTGAAATTTCTCCTAGAAAAAATTAATGCAAAATATTGAGTGCACTATTGTTCTATATGTCACATTGTGTGGGGTTGAGAAATTGAACCTTTGTGTCACAATTTGAAATGATTGTTACTAAACACAAAGCAAAAAGGTACAGGTTCATCCTATTTGTTTTTCTTTTGTTTTTGTACAAAAAAAGGGCAAAAAGTACTTTTGTAAATAGTTGTTATGTAAAAAATAAATTATGAAGTTTGAAATATGGATTTTTTTTGTTGGTGTTTTTGATTTAAGCTTTTTGTAACAAGGCTTTATTTATCTGTGTCATTTTCTGGACTGTACATTCGAACAAACCAAACCACCTTAATAAATAACATTTACTGTACATAAAGTGTGTTTGTGTTTTGAGTGACTGTATGCACTGATATGCTGACTGATGAGAGGTGGATGACCTTTGCTTTCAGATCAAGGTTGAAGTCCCTCCTTCTCTCTTCTCCCTGTTTGGTCATCAGGTTGTTGTTGTAACTGTTGCCATGGTTGCTCTGTCCAACTTTTTTGTCCTGGACATCCGTAACCAATGACATACTCATATTTACACACACACACACACACACATATAAATGTACACACTATTCTGCTGTCTGCCGCTGCTGAAGAACAAAGATGAGTGTACCTCGTCAACCAAGGTTCTATGGGTTGCATAAATGTCTTTGTTGTGTGAGCAGATCAGAATGCAGTGTAAATGAGTCCTTTTTCAGCGTAATTGCTACTCCACTGTTTATGTCCGCCCGTCACATTATGTTTCCATTTCAGTGAGTATAATCGCCTCTTCACATCTACTTTACATACCACAACCACACTGTCACTGAAGGCCTAACAGGATGTGTCCAGAGGACATTCCATTCTGTGTGGAGCCTCGGATCTGGGCCCTGCAGACAGTCGGCTGAATGACCACTTAGCAGATACTCCAGACAAACGGAGAGAGAGAGAGAGAGAACATAGTGATGTGCAGACCCGGTAGGCAAATTGTAAGAATACTGCCAAAATACTGTTATTTATAGGCTAATATGTATTCAAATGTAAGCAGATTCATATTTTTTTGTTTGTCACTTCAGATATTGGCTATGAAAAAAAGGTGCAGTGGAGAAAAAAATACCACTTACAAATACAGACCACCAGGTGAGAAAATGACTGTTTTTCACAGATATCAGCACTTAAAAGTGTTGCTCTGATTGCATTTACATTTATTTATTTATTTATTTCCAACATTTCTATCCAAAGTGACTCCCACCACAATAAATGCTTCTATCATTCTGTTGTTATTATTGCAATCACTAATGGAAGGAAATGAATCTGTTCCAGCCTTTTTACTCAGTGCTGTGATGAGCTGGGTGAGATGCTTCTGAGCCCCGTCCATCTGTCACCATGGCAACAGGAAGCAGGTGGCTGTAATGTGGTGAGTCACCTACACATCAATGTTTTTTGTTCTCTTGTCCAGGCTGTGACTGCCATTGTCCATCGACAGGTTATGGTCCATGTTGACCATGTCGTCTGGTGAGGCCCTTTCTAAATCCCCCAGCACATGAGATGCAAATGGCTCTGAGGAGGAGAGAGAGAGACAGAGAGAAAGGGGGGGAAGGAAGGGGGTAAGGGAAAAGAGAGGATGATGAGAAGTTGGAGAGCAATAAAGAGAATAGAACAGGAGAAGAAATGAAAAAAGAATGCAGAAAAAGGAGGGGGGAATGGGAGACTGATGAGACTGTAAAAAAAGATGTCCTTTTAGAAGGCTTTTCACGCACACACACACACACACACACACACACACACACACACACACACACTCTCACACACACACACACACACACACCTACCTTCAGGCAGAGACTTTAGCGGCAGATTCCATCAGTCACTTGCCCTCCTGCTAGAAAGGGTCACACACACACACACAAACACACACCTCCATCCTTGTCTCATCAGCATCTCATCATATTTCACCTAAGGTTGAAACCTCCTTCCCCTCCTCTCCTCCTCCCCTCCTCCCCTCCTCTCCTTCTCCCCTCCTCTCCTCCTCTTCCCTCCTGCCTCCTCCCTCCCTCCCCCCTCCTCCCCTCTCTCCCCTCCTCTCCTCCTCTCCTCCTCTCCTCCTCCCCTCCTCTCCTCCTCTTCCCTGCCCTCACTACCTGTCTCTCCTTCTCCCCTTCCTCTCCTCCTCCCCTTCCTCCCCTCCTCTCCTCATCTCCTCCTCTCCTTCTCCCCTCCTCTCCTCCTCTTCCCTGCCATCACTACCTGTCTCTCCTCCTCCCCTCCTCCCCTCCTCTCCTCCTCCCCTCCTTTCCTTCTCCCCTCCTCTCCTCCTCTTCCCTGCCCTCACTACCTGTCTCTCCTCCTCTTCCCTCCCCTCCTCCTCTCCTCTCCTCCTCACCTCCTCCTCTCCTCCTCCCCTCCTTTCCTTCTCCCCTCCTCTCCTCCTCTTCCATGCCCTCACTACCTGTCTCTCCTCCTCTCCTCCTCTTCCCTCCCCTCCTCCTCTCCTCTCCTCCTCACCTCCTCCTCTCCTCTTCCCCTCCTTTCCTTCTCCCCTCCTCTCCTCCTCTTCCCTGCCCTCACTACCTGTCTCTCCTCCTCCCCTCCTCTCCTCCTCTCCTCCTTCCCCTCCTCTCCTTCTCCCCTCCTCTCCTCCTCTTCACTGCCCTCACTACCTGTCTCTCCTTCTCCCCTCCTCTCCTCCTCTCCTCCTCTCCTCCTCTTCCCTGCCCTCACTACCTGTCTCTCCTTCTCCCCTCCTCTCCTCCTCTTCCCTGCCCTCACTACCTGTCTCTCCTCCTCTCCTCCTCTTCCCTGCCCTCACTACCTGTCTCTCCTCCTCCCCTCCTCTCCTCCTCTTCCCTGCCCTCACTACCTGTCTCTCCTCCTTGGTTTCTCTCTCTGTCTGTCTGCTTTGTCCTCTCTTCCTCCCTCTGTCCACCCCTCACCCCGTGTTGCCTCTCCTCCTCTTCCCTCTTCTCCTCCTCTCCTCTCCTCCTCTCCTCCTCCCCTCCTCTCCTCCTCTTCCCTCTTCTCCTCTCTCTCCTCTGGGTCCTGTTCCCTTCATCTCCTGCCCTCTGGAAACTCTATTTATTTCCTAATTGATCC
>NW_027468565.1:31268300-31285800 GCF_046254945.1 Alosa pseudoharengus | reverse complement strand
AAATAGAATAGAATAGAATAGAATAGAATAGAATACTACACTAGACTAACACTAGTGTGTTGTCTACAAAACCAGACACCAGGGAATATTCATATTAACTCTTTCTGGAACTTGTTGTTATTGTTGTTGGCCTGGGTTGGTGGATGGGTGTTTGGACAGAGCGGTTGTTGTTTGTTGTGGCTGAGCACAGCTACTTAGAAGCATCTAGACCGGCCGAGTGGATCCAACCTAACCACACAAGCCTGTGTGAAACTGTTCCAAAACTGTTTGCGTCAGCACCAGCCCTACTGCCCCATGCACCAGGGCACCCACACGCCTGACCCTCCCCCACAAAAAGTGACTTATGTGGGGTGAGGACACATTATTTCATCTGACTGCCATGTTTATTTGGGTTTATTCTTGTCTTCATGTCTAGCAAACATGAAAGGCCCAGTAGACAGAGCTGAGGATGAAGAACAGCACAGACCACAAGTAAAGCAGAGGAGATGAGATGTAGAGAGGACTGTAGCTGAAGCAGAGAAAGAGAGAGTGAGCGACACACACACACACACACACACACACACACACACACACACACACACACACACACACACACACACACACACACACACACAGAGAAGAGGAAACACGCCAAGAGACAGCCGCTTAAATGGGGAGCAGAGGAGACGTGCCGCAGAGAGACTGCAGCTGAGCCTGATAGAAGTGGAGGCACACAGCAAGACTGCCACTGGAGCAGAGAGAGAAGAGAGAGAAGAGAGAAAGAGAGAGAGAGAGAGAGAAGAGAGAAGAGCAAACACACAGGGAGGCTTCCTCTGAAACACAGAGAGGCAGAGAAAGGGAGAATTAGAGAGAGAGAGAGAAGAGATAGAAGAGCAAGCACTAGGAGACCTCTTCTGAAATAGAGACAGGGGGAAAGAGAGCTGGAGAAAAAGAGGTGGAGAGTGCAAAGCACAAACACACCAGGAGACCTCATCTGAAACAGAGAGAGAGAGAGGAGGGAAAAGAGAGAGAAAGAGAGTGAAGGGTAAACAGGCTGGGAGAGCTTATCTGAGACAGAGAGAGAGAAAGAGGGAGAGAGAGGCAAAGAGAGAGAGAGTGAGAGAAAGAGAGAGGGAGAGAGTGAAGGGTAAACAGGCTGGGAGAGCTCATCTGAAACAGACAGACAGACAGAGGAGGAAAAGTCACACAGAGACTGCAGTGGAGAGTGGAGAGGAGAGCAAACAGCTCACAGGGCTCTGTTTATTAACCACCTCCTCCACCACCTCCGTCCCTCCCAACACCACCCACCTCCCCCCGTCCCAACACCTCCCACCTCTCCCCGGTCCCTGTGCTGAGCTCCATGGTGACCAGGCTGTTGACACACTAGAGTTAAACTCTGTGGGCCTGCTGCCTTTTCAGCAGCAGCCATATGCCAAATACCACCCTGCCATGGTGAGGAGAGGAGGATATGGAGGAGGGGGAGGAAGAGAGAGGGGGAAGGGGACAGAGGATGAGAGAGGGGTAGAGAAGATGGAAGGAAGACAAGATAGAGAGATGATGGGGAAATCGGATGAGACTCAGAAAGGGAAAAGAGAGACAGAGAGAGAAAGAAAGAAAAAAGAGAAGAAGAGGGGGAAGACTAAAAAAAGGAGGAAGAAAGAAGACTGAAAAAGGAGGGAGAGAGAGAGAGAGAGAGAGAGAGAGAGAGAGGGTGGAAGAGACGACAGGGTGCTGACTCAGGACAGCACAATGGCACCGCCGATCATCGCCGCCACCAAGGGAGCGGAGAGCTCTGGTCTGGCCACACACCTGCCAGGGAAATAAGACGAGAAATTCAGCTGAGAAATCAACTTTTCTCTGCCTGCGAGACTGCGCCTGGTAGAAGAGCTGACTGGGGGAATATGGTTTAATATTGGTCATATATCAAAGAGCTTGGCTGACAGGCGTCTCGCATGCTGATTATTTAGTGCTACATCCACTGGCTAATATTATTAAAACGTTTTTTTTAATGCTCATTTCCTTTGCACAGCTTTAATAGACCAGCAACCTTTACACTGGTATTAGTGCTGACCTGGTTTGGGTGTTGACGCGCGATGATCCATAAAGCCAGTGAGCTAATGATGGGGCTTTGAAGAGAAAGGCCTGTTAAAAGCTTCACTCCATACATTAACCTGTCAATCGATCAGCTGGCCTGGCATGTATACTGTAGGTGCTACGAGAGAAAAACCCTCAGAAGCAATCAGCCCTCTAAATTACAGGGAGAGGCATCAACAAGAACAAAAGGACAGACAACTGTACAGGATGTAAGAGGAATAGAAAGAGACTGATTGAATGAATTTGCTTCCAGATTGTTGTACAGCCACCACTACCATATAGGTCTGTGTGTTGGTGTGTGTGTGTGCGTGCATGCGTGCGTGCGTGCGTGCGTGCGTGCGTGCGTGCGTGCGTGCGTGCGTGCGTGCGTGCGTGCGTGTGTGTGTGTGTGTGTGTCTCTGTGTGTGTGTGTGTGTGTGTGTGTGTGTGTGTGTGTGTGTGTGTGTGTGTGTGTGTGTGCTTTATCAAAACTACGTCCGAATCTGCAGGGGGATAGTTGAAGGTTGGTATGAGTGAGTGTGTACTGTATGTCCACGTGTGTGCATGCATCTGTGTGAAGTGTGTGTGGTATGTGTCTTTCTCGGGAATGGCACCCGAATATGCAGAGGAACAGTTCAAGGTTGGTGTGAGTGAGTGAGAGAGTGTTTGGCATGGAGGAGGGGTTTCTCTCCACTACTTCCCCCTGGTCACCCCCAAGCATGCTCAGCCCTTTTCAAATGGAAATGCGGATAAAGATTGGGAGTGGGGGGGGGGGAAGCATCCTGGCTCTAGAGAAGCAGCTTAGTGTGGGGCTCTCTTTCTCTGATTTAAAGCCTCTATTTCTGCCTCTCTCTCCCTCCCTCTCTCTCTCTCTCTCTCTCTCTCTCTCTCTCTCTCTCTCTTTCTGACGGATTGAGATTTTCGGACCAGAATCTCACAAAACTCAACATTTTAATTCCAGTAGACCTACTGGGTCTGTGTGAGTGAGAGAATGATATTATTTTCCCTAGTCATATAGATCAGTGTGAAAATTCATACTAAACTGCAGGTACTGTATTCCACCAGTTTTAAGTTTTAGCTAATGTTTTTAGGTCCTACCAATTGTAGGTCAATTATTCTATGGCTACATTGTGATTTTTGCTACTTGCTATCAACCACATACTTTCATTTGGCCCAACTTTGGCCCAAATAATGGGGAAGGGGCCAATGAGGGAAAAGGACAAAGTTAAGCACCACACCCCCCGCTCACCACTCCACTATGGTTCTAATGCACGTCCACTCACTGTGTGTCTCTGACAATTAGTTAGAAAGAGAGACCAAGACAGGACAGAGAGAGAGTAAGAAAGAAAGGGATGAAGAGACAGAGATAGAGAGAGTGATAGAGAGAGAGATGGAGAGAGAGTGAGATAAAGAGAGAGAGATAAAGAGAGAGAGATAGAGAGAGAGAGGAAGAAAGAGAAAGAGAGAAGAAAGCGCAGCCACACTGGTCCTGGTCTGTGGCCTCTGTCTTATGGGCTGTCTCGCCGAGACCACTCTCGTAATGGACCTTTCTAATAATAACATTCACCTCTTGCAGGATCCAGACAACTATGTTTTTATTTGGGGGCATTAGCAGCTGACCCACTGGTCACTGTGGTGGTGTGGTGTGTGTGCGTGCGTGTGTGTGTGTGTGTGTGTGTGTGTGTGTGTGTGTGTGTGTGTGTGTGTGCGTGTGCGTGTGCGTGTGCGTGTGCGTGTGCGTGTGCGTGTGCGTGTGCGTGTGCGTGTGCGTGTGCGTGTGCGTGTGTGTGTGGTTGTTTATGTGTGTGTGTGTGTATTGAGTGGTTTGTGGTTAGATTATATGGTCAATCAGAGGTCTAAAGGCTGTGACCCAAATGGCTCAGAGGGCCTCAGGGACACAGCCACATCATCTACAGAGGCCTGTCATCTAGAACAGTGTTTCTTAACTGGTGGGTCGCGGAACCGTTCTGGGTGAGTCGCAGAGCTTGTGATTAAAAATAAATTTAAAAATCAGCAATTTAAAATGATACCTTATCAGATCTAATATTGGACCTTTATTTTTTTGATAAACTTTATTTGTAGCCTACATATCAGTCATTGTCATGGACATAGACAATGTTTATGTGACAGGTCATGTTAGAGATCATTTTAGTGGTAAAGGAAGTAGGCTGCTACTCTGAATATTTGAAGTAGCCTACAGTAAGCTCAGATATGGATTCGCTTAAACTGAGGACAAAATAGGATAGAAACCCCATTGTGTGGTGTGCAGTAGATGGCTGGCACATGAGAGCATGAAACCATCAAAACTAAAATGCCACATAGAAACAAGGCACCTCTGTCAAAGTCATACCTGTAGAGTACTTTGAAAGGTGACATTAAGAGTTGAAGACTTCACAAATGTAGGCTAATGCCAAACAAGTAGGCCTACAGGCACTTAGCTTGTCTTACCATGTAGCTCACCATATCCATGGGTTGAACGCTAAAAAACACACAGCCTCATCATCAACACAGGACTTGAGTCATCTATAATACACAAACACACACAGTCTCATCATCTACAGAGGATTGTAGACCTCTATAAAACAATTACACAACACAAACACAGAGAGAGAGAGAGAGAGAGAGAGAGAGAGAGAGAGAGAGAGAGTCATCTACAGAGGCCTGTAGTCATCTATAATACACACACACACACACAGCCTCATCATCTACAGAGGGCTGTAGACCTCTATAAAACAGCTACACACATACAGTACACACACACACACACACACACACACACACACACACACACACACACACAGAGCCTCTTCATCTACAGAGGGCTGTAGTCATCTATAATAGAGCAATACACACATAAGCATACACACACATACACACACAGACACACACACAGACACACAGCTGTTCGGTGTGCTCAGGTTGGTGGTAATAGCTCTGAACCCTATGACTAGACACAGTCTGGGGCAGTTTTTGCGATGGAGCTCGTGGTTGCGGCCTTGTGCCATGAGATCAGGTTTGATCTGCCCACTTTTTATCCTCCGGTTTCTCACAGCAGTTTGATGTCAGAGAGAGAGAGAGAGAGAGAGAGAGATAGATAGAGAGAGCCTTGCGTTGTATGTTGCAGCCTTGTGCCATGAGATCAGGTTTGATCTGCCCACTTTTTATCCTCCGGTTTCTCACAGCAGTTTGATGTCAGAGAGAGAGAGAGAGAGAGAGAGAGATAGATAGAGAGAGCCTTGCGTTGTATGTTGCAGCCTTGTGCCATGAGATCAGGTTTGATCTGCCCACTTTTTATCCTCCGGTTTCTCACAGCAGTTTGATGTCAGAGAGAGAGAGAGAGAGAGAGAGAGAGAGATAGATAGAGAGAGAGCCTTGCGTTGTATGTTGCAGCCTTGTGTCATGAGATCGGGTCTGATCTGATCTTCTCCCTCTCCGGTTTCTCACTCAACAGTTTGATGTCTGATGCTGTGTGTCCTCAAAGCCGTCTCACTCTGAGGGTGGAGTGGCCACACACATCCAGCTGCCTGTAGCCTCGCGCTGACCCATCCTAGGCTGCGATGGGATGGGATATGAGCATGTGAAGTGTTTGATGAGGTGCTTTCGTTGGAGGACTTGTTGTGCCCTCGTGTCCCTAATGTGTGTGAGTCATAGGAAGGCCGGGCTATCAGGCACGGATCAGGTTTCTATAGCACTGCAGTGCTGCTCATATGAGTCAAAGGGCCCTGTCTTGGTGATCTAAAACGCAGCGCAAAGTGTGTTCTCATTACGACGCAAAGCATATTCCTATCTTAGACTCAAATTTTTGGCCACACACTTCTCTTTTATTAAATAATGCACCCAGGGGTGTGGCAATTAACGACCTAAGGTGCGGTCTAGCACATTATCTAAAAATTGCTATCTTACACCATCTAAAAAGCATTACGCCACTGACCAAGAAAAACCTGGTCTTTAGCGAAAGGCACATATGAAGCACAGCTGAAGACGCACGAGATGTAAGCAGCAACTCCTCTGCAGGATAAATGTCACTCAAACATTATTGGGGTAAGTGTTGCTTTTTTCAGGCTATGTTTTTGATGATAACCCATTGTCAGTCAATAGTGAAAGTAATTAACTGCGTATATCTGTTTTGTCGTTGACAAAGACACCACAGTAAAGTTAGTTTCACTTTGCCTATGAGTTCAAATAATAGACGAGTGCAAATGTGTAGCCTATACTGTGCTAGTCACAAACAGGTTTTAGTTAAACATGGTGTAGTGAAATACCTGTTCCATACAGTCTCGTGTGCAAGCAGATTCCTTCAAATGCGCCGGTGACCATCAAAATACCGATGCACTGTTTGAAGTTGCACTGCTTGCTGTTAAACGGAATGACAGATGTCACTTTCATTGGTTTAAAGGATGTTTCACCCAAAACCCACACACGACTGATTAAGAAACATAAGAACCGCCTTATTGCGCCAGGTGCCCGACGTTTGATAACAAAACCACCCCCAATGTGGAATGGACAAATCCCTAAATTTACTTAAGATATTCGCTAGTGACCATGCGTTTTAGATCGCCAAGATAGGCCCCACAGTGTCCATGAAGGGAATTCATTTAACCAGCGTCATTTAAACAGGAATCCCAGCCATTCAACATACTGTACACTCATGTATTGGAGTGGTGGACACACACACACACACACACACACACACACACACACACACACAAGCACACACACACACACACACACACATACACACACACACACACAAACACACACACACACACACACACACACACACACACACACACACACACACACACACACACACACACACACACACACACACACACTAACAAGAACACACACACACACCTTCAGTGGTCCAGTCAGTGTGAGCTTTCCTGCATTTAGCTTTTCTTTATGGCATTTCAATCAAACTGTCCTTGACATTGGAATCCCAGCTGCTCTCCCCCGCCTTCCTGGTGGCAGCTCATGAGTAAACACAGACATATTGAACAGGCCCCGCAGTTGCTCAAGATGTAGACTGGTTGCCTGGAAACCACATGTGACCAGGGTTCAACCCTACAAGTTTGCTTGCTGGATGTGTGTGAAATGGTCCTTGAGAAAGACACGATTTCAGTGAGGACAACCGGTGCTGCTTTCACTTCAGCAGTGAGGGTTCACATATAGGCTAGTGACAAATGGTCAGAAAGGGCTTTAGTTTTTGAGATACCCCTACCGGAGGTAGAACTAAACCCAACAATGTTTTTCCTCATCTCTAAGGTCTCCCATATATGAAATTGATTCTTGGCTAAAAATATTTTACTGCTAAGATTGTTAAATTAACAGATATTGTTATACACCCCAAAACCAAAAAAGGACTAAAATATAGCCTGTCCGTGTGGGAGTTAAGGCATATAAACTAGTGCAGATCAATCACACAAGCTCTGAGAACTTTGAAACTTGCCATGTTAATAGTCAGGAAGTTGCTTTACCTACTAGAAAAGACTGGATGTGAATATCTTGATGTATGGAATGAAAAGAGACATGTAAACACATACCTAAAATAAGCGGATATGCAAAAAATGAATATTTATGCAGAATGTTTTCATTTACTTTGTGGCTGTTTTACCAGGGATTATCATAGAAACACATATGATGGCTTGTTGGAAAGGTGGGGTTGTACTGAATCCAACAATACCAAATATGTAAATATAGTATGACAAATTAGGGTGTTCTGTCACTCAATGCAGGCTATGAGGTGTCCAAAATGAAAGAGATGAGGAAAAACATTGTTGGGTTTAGTTCTACCTCCGGTAGGGGTATCTCAAAAATGTGGGGCCATTGTCACTAGCCTAATATGGACGTGCTTTTTTCACCTCCAAAACAGTGTGTATCCCAAAGTAGTGAGTGTCAAAACCATGCAAGGTGGACATTGATTGTGTACATTTTAGAAGCCTCGCTTTTTCCCCTACTTCAGGGTTTCTCAACCTTTTTTGGCAGATGATCCTATTTTGATGTCACAAAACATTGGCAACCCCAATCATTCACAACATCTCTGTTGTACAGTCGAGAGTGGTACTTTGATTTCTCGTTTGGCTATCTTTGCACATCTGACTGTTTTGCTACTTTCTTTGAAACGTTGATCAAGCATGATTACATCAAGTTTATTTTTACGTAGCCAGATGTAATGAAGGATCCAAATAGTTAACTTAATTTGGATATCATGGGTTTTTAAATATTTTTATTTAATGTATGTATATTTTAATGTAATATACTGTAATATACTGTAAGATACCCAGTATCTCAGGCGACCGCACATGGGGTCCCGACCCCAAGGTTGGGAAACGATGACCTACTTACTCATCTAATCAGTGTGAACAGCCCCATACATGGCATTCTCATCACCTCCTGCCTCCACGGGCCTCTCGCTCATCAGCTGCAATGGGAGAATGGCCACAGAGGTGAAAGGTGAAAGGAGTTCAATTCAAGTTTGGACACATCTGGGCATTTGAGGTCGAAATTGGTTGATCACTGCCCTGTACTCGGAGTCACGGACTCCTCCGCTCCCACTACTCAAATAGAGGGCTAGGCCCAGAGCACCTGGGCAAAGGTCCTGGAAGCTCCCCAATACACAATCTTCTCCTACACAATCTGGACTGTGGTCATAACATTTACATCGTATAACTTATTCCCTGTTATATATTGTTCTTAATGTTTATAAATACTTAAAATTAAATACTTAAAAAGAAATTGTTTGTCAAGCAATTCTATTATGTTTACATTCTTGTCTTTTTATAGTGATAGTTAATATTTAATTATAAGCAAAGCTATTGCACTGTTCAATCCCTGCACTGTTCACTTTTGCAATACCACCATTGCACACATTCTACCATAGCACCTTATCATGGTCTATCTATCTATCTATCTATCTGTCTATCTATCTATCTATCTATCTATCTATCTATCTATCTATCTATCAATCAATCAATAGAGAACTAGCCCTATAAGAGCACCTGGGCAAAAGTCCTGAGAGCTCCCCAATAGTGATTAATGTCAGATTTCAGCATGGACATCCTGCACTTGTAGTGGTGAGGGCCGGGCATTAGAGTGATTTGATCAGAGGTCACCATTTCACCATCACGCTTTAAAATGCACTCAAAGGCTTCCTGGCATCGAGCAATTAGTGACAGATGATAGGAGCGGGAGTGCAGTAGTGTGTGTTAGTGAGGTGAGGTAGTGTGTACGATAACTGATATGATGATGAGATTATGTGTGGTGTGTGTGTGTGTGCGTGTGTGCGTGTGTGTGTGTGTGTGTGTGTGCGTGTGTGTGCGTGTGTGTGTGTGTGTGTGCGTGCGTACATAGAGGAGGGCTGTGTGACAAAGTGTATGTGTGTGTGAACAGAGGGAAATTATTACTCTAGAGCAGCTCACCTCGTAGAGTATTCACAGACATAGACAGACACACACACACACACACACACACACACACAATCACACACACACAATCACCCCAGCCATAAACACCATAGATTTATCAAGGCCTCTCCTCAGCCTGCAGTGACACACACACACACACACACACACACACACACACACACACACACACACACACACACACACACACACTTACCCCCAGCCAAGAACACCATAGCTTTCTGTAGGCCTACCCTCAGAGTGAGCCTGCAGTGACATAGCAATGAATGAAGCTCCTGTCACGCTCAGATTAAAGGGGAAATCATTTCTCATCCCCGTCATAAATCACCTCCAGACTGATGGACACAACCAGAGCACAGATCAGGCTAAAGTCACCTCCACGGCCACCTCTACACCACACACACACACAGACATATCACACAGTCCCCACAGTTAGTGCAGCTCTTATCTGAAGTGTAAAGCCTGAACAAACTGTTTATCAAGCCAAAGTCACCTCCACAGCAGGCAGACCAGACAGTCACCTCCCGCCAGTCAACTAATCCCAACCGAACACACACACACACACACACACACACACACATACACACATATGCAAACATTCACACACATACACACACACACACACACACACACACACACACAAAGGGAGAGAAAAAGACAGAGAGAGAGAGAAAGAGAGAGAATGACAGAGAGAAAAAGCAGGAATTTTCTCTGTCTGTCTGTCTTTTTCTTACAATGTGTGTGCGTGAGTGCGTGCGTGCTTGTGTGCGTGCGTGCGTGTGTGCGTGGTGCGTGTGTGCGTGGTGCGTGTGCGTGCGTGTGTGTGTGGTGCGTGTGTGTGTGTGTGTTATATGAATGATAGAATTTGCCACACCATACATGTGGATTGGACAGCTTTAGGGGGCAGTGGTTTTAACATGGACGGGAATAATCTATGGAGTTAACACCATGTGGTTACGAAGCCTCTAGTGATATCACTGTTTCAAAATGAGAAGTTTGATTGAAAAATTACATTTCTGTCAGAAAGTGGGCAGGGTTCGGAAAGAAAACACTGTACGTGTAAGTCCCACTGCGGCCATTTGGTTAAACCTTATGATGTAATTCCAGTTCCAGGGTGATGCACATTCATAAGTTGTTTTCACGAAGAAAAAAAAAATCCTTTAATGAGAAGTAACAGCTAGTATGTGTATCACTGCACCTTCTTCCTCATACCTGAAGTGGGATTAATTTAGCCCCGCCCCCTGTCTATACCTCTGACACAAAGGCCCGCCCCCCAACTTTGCCCATTCTAGAAAGCTCTACCACCCCAAGCCCCCAATGTGGCTAAACTGTAACTACATTCAAAATGCAATGGCAAGTTCAAATATTGGAGTAAATATAGGCCTTCTACACTTCAGCGGTTGAGAGTGTTCTAACTGGTAGCATCATCACCTGGTATGGGAACTCCACAGTTAGAGATTGTAGTACTCTGCAGAGAGTAGTGCGCTCAGCTGAACGTACTATAAGAACTCAACTCCCTGCTCTACAAGATATCTATTCCAGAAGAGTACTCCTAAGAGCCCAAAAGATTCTGAAGGACTCTTCTCATCCTAACAATGGATTATTCCTACCGCTGAAATCAAGAAGACGCCTATGTAGTCACAAAGCCAGAACTGAGAGACTCAGGAGAAGTTTTTATCCCCAGGCCATCCGAACTCTGAACTCACACTATACTGACTTTGCACACATTCACTCCTCAGCACTCTCAAACATTTCCCAACCCTGAACTCACATTATACTGACTTTGCACTCATTCACTCCTCAGCACTCATGAACCCCCGCCCCCACACACACACACACACACCTACATGACTTTTAGCACTTTTACATCCCTCTCCCTATGCTACAGACCTTTTATTTATTTTCTTATTTCATCACACATCAAAACACACACACACACACACACACATCTCACTTTCTCCAACTTTTGCACATCTCCATAGAACTTTTTTTTTATTTTTTTTATTTCTCCTCCATCTATTTACCCATGTCCTTGATTGCCTAGCCTTTCTGCCCCCCACCCCCACCCCATCCCCAACCCACACACAAAAACACACACACTTACATCATCACTGTCATCACCTCACATGCAGCACACTGCTTGCTACAGTAAGCCTCCTCTACATACTTGCTGCACACTGCCCCCCCCCCCCCCTACATACACAGCACATTGTCTTCAGGATCTTCTCCAACACACATCCTCTACATACTTACAGCACACTGCCCCCACCTACCCACACACACACTACACACACACACACACACACAGTCACTGCTCCACTCCCCTCCCGCCCACACACACATCTTCACTGTCATCACTCACATACATCATACATACAGTACTCTGCTTGCAATAGTAAGTCCCTTCACCATACTTGCAGTACACTGCCCCCCCCTCCCCTACATACAAAGCACATTATTTCATCAGGAAGCTTCTCCAACACACATCCCCAACATACTTACAGCACACTGCCCCCCCCCCACCCCCAATACACAGCACATTGTCTCATGACATATTGCACACTGCCCTCTCCCCACATACACAGCACACTATCTCATCTCCCTTGTCATCCCCCCAACACACACACCAAGATCCCTGGCAGTTGGGTTAGCCCCTTGAGCCGTGGATCTGCCCAAGGTTTCTTCCTTAGTAAGGGAGTTTTTCCTTGCCCCTGTTGCTCTTGGGTGCTCCTTGTTGGTGCCCCCCCCCCAATCCCAATCCTCCCCCACCTTTCTTATGCAGCCCTGGCAGACAATCTGGAGTTGCCTTGCCACAGCTTACCTGTGGACAGAGTTACCAACCATTCCATGAAGGCTACCTCGTTCCAGAAAGTAAAAACACCTGAGCTCACGCTGAAGGCGGGTCTTTGACGGCACACGAGTAAGTTGCCTGTGATTTGTCCTCCTACTTTGTGATGTCAGAAAAACGGGCATTTTGTTTTATGGAGACCTGAGTTCATGCACTGACAGTTCAAACCAGAAATCCTCACGAATTATCTTTACAGAGTGTTTTTCTCATAATATGTATTGTAACACATAAAATAACACCAAATGAACATGTCAAAAGGGTTGCTACAGTGGGTCTCTAAAAAGGTTGAAGAAATAATGAAGATGGCTCACGTGGAAGTTTTTGTTCTAGAACATCAGCCCATCATCCTCATTAGTGCTTATGTTAGTGATGTTAGTGGGTGAAATCGATGGGCTACACCTACACTGAAAACCACAAGCACCCCCCCCCCCCTCTAGCCATCACACACACACAAACACATACACATATACGTGTACACATACACAGAGACACACAGACACACACAGACAGAGACACACACACACACACCACACACACACTCACACACACGTGGAAGTGAACATTTCACCACAGGAAAATTCTGAAGTCAAGGTTAACACACAAAAAAGGATGGGAGACTAACCCTAAATGAACACAGAGCCCCAAAAGTGAGCCGGAGTGGACAGGGCTACACACCAGACAGAGACTTCACTGGGCTTCACCTGTCCATCAAACACTACACCAGATCTACATGATCAACCACCATCTTCTTCCGAATATGATACAATGACAAAAATGTATAAGTATACCCACCCAACCGCTCACACACACACACACCAACTCTCTCTCTCTCTCTCTCTCTCTCTCTCTCTCTCTCTCTCTCTCTCTCTATCTCTCTCTCCCACACACACACACACACCACCACCACCACTCACACTTTCTCTCTCTCTCACTCTCTCACACGCACACACACACACACACACACACACACAGTGTTAAATCTGTAGGTCTGCATTTGGCTGGGGCAGCTGTGTTGGCTCAAAGGTGGTGGGAGGTGTGTGTGTGTGTGTGTGTGTGTGTGTGTGTGTGTGTGTGTGTGTGTGTGTGTGTGTGTGTGTGTGTGTGTGTGTGTGTGTGTGTGTGTGTGTGTGTGTGTGTGTGTGTGTGTGTGTGTGTGTGTGTGTGTGTGTGTGGGTGGAGAAGGGCAGCAGACTGCAGGACAACATGTCTGTGTATTTCCTCTGGCAGGAATCTGTTGAATAAGCCCCACACATGACTAATGGACTGGCCTCAATCTCCCCCTTATCAACACAGGTCCAGACATCTTCTGTCTCGTTGGATGTGACAGCTTTACTGCAGAGGTCATAGGCCAGATTTGGTTTCCTTTCAGGACAGTTGTTTACATGAAGGTTTGTTTGTTCCAACTCACTGGGGGGAAGGGTGGACTTGAACTTTGCTCCTTCTATTTTTTTCCCTGTAATAACTGCATCATTCCAGGTCTTAAAAGAGGAATGTCTGTCTCCCAAGAGCTCACAACATTTTTTTGCACAGATTTACTGTTTGTTGCTGCATGCCTGCGGTCCTTAGCTCATATCCTCTTAAGTACACACACACACACACACACACACACACACACACACACACACACACACACACACCAAACACACACACACACACACACACACACACACACACACACTCACTCAGACACACACACAGATGTAGAGAGGCACTTGGCATATTTGTGCTCTCCATCCACTGAAATTACCCCCCATTCCCTTTACTAATCCAGAACTCCAAACTGTGTTGGGGAGAGGGGAAGGGGGAGGGGGGGCACAACCAACCACTCAAATTCATAAATCAAATGATGAGTTTGGATAACAAGAAATAAAAGGTATTAAATAAAAAGGTAGCATCGAGTGGCCATTATGTTGGCCAGATCAATTCAAAACACTTGTGTAGAAGTATTTTCGGTCCAAGTTGTTACTGATGCAGGCTGTTTCCGAGTACCTCCTCCATACATCGCATTTGCACCAGCACTCACTGATTTGCACTTATCTCCAGGGAGCGAGGGAGACACACACACACACACACACACACACACACACACACAAACACACATGCAATGGAGTGAGGGAGAGAGAGAGAGACAGCTCGAGGGGAGAACGTGTTCATGTTCATATAGCCAATGTAGGAGGTGCTTATAGCTTTGCAAACATAAGTAGCAACTAAGTGAAGATGGGGAGATGTTCTAGAAAAACTTTCATGCGAGTCATCTTCATGTTCAGTTGTAAAACTTTCATGCGAGTCATCTGTTCAGTTGTACCCAGTGGATATACCTGGGGTACATTTCTGCAATGAAGAAAAAAGTTAATATTTTTGTTGAAATGTTGTTGAAATGTATATACTGTAAGTCTTGGTGTGCTTGTATTTGGTATTACCACAGTTAAGCCTGTCTTCTCTCTCTGAACCTTGCCCACAATCTGACCGAATCTGCATTTCACCATGTAAGTTGAATCTGTGATGTCCCTCAAGGCTTTGTTTTCACAAGGTGGAAAAGTTCTTTAGAAATGACAAACTCTATAGATTATTCTGCTCATGTGAAAGCCAAAGTCCCCCAAGGCTGTCTGCAAATGGATGCTGTGGCATACCTGCCCCCCAGGGGAGTACAGTTATGAGCAGCATCAACCCACCCTCATGTAGGTCATTCTCACACTTTCTATTTTCCCTGTCACACACACACACACACACACACACACACACACACACACACATACCCCCCCCCCCCACACACACACACAAACGTGCATGTGCACATACACACACACACACACACACACACACACACACACACACACACACACATACACAAAAAAACACAGATACACACACACACTTACAAACACACTATCCACAACAGACAAACATGAGCAGTACCCACCTTCATCTGCACCCAAACACAACCTTGCGTAAGCTGAGCATTGGTGGGTGATTGCTCTAGTGCATCAGAGGTTTGGGCTTCCTCTCTCTACTTACTGTGAGCTGTACTGAAGAGCTCCCACTGGTTCATTTAACATGTCTCACTGGCCAGACAATTATGTAACTAATTTAGAAAAATAATCACCAAACAGTATCACAGTTATATTTTAATGTTTCACTGCTAAGCCTTGTGAGTTATCACTGTAGTCATAAGTACTATGAACACACATCAATGACGTGTCAATGAAAGCTGTGACTATATTGGTTGTCATGACAATGCAAATCATCACTATCGAGGGCACTTCAGGGCAGTGAGACAGCAAAATGGTAGAGCTGCTATTGTTGGCGGCAGCGATGCTGTCTGTAACAGTAACATTGTAACAATGTAATATTACTACCTAACTCTAAAAAATGCATGCTTTGTCAACAGTAACAGGGATTGCTGTAACAGGATTTCCATCTCTAAGTAGATGGTCAAAATCTCTCTCTCTCTCTCTCTCCCTGTCTTTGTCCTACGGTGCCTCAGGCCGTGAAGTGCGGTCGTGTCTGCAAGCTTGTTCTTGTTCATACTGTCGGTGGATTTAAAAAGATCAAATCCCTGCAGCTCTCCTCATCCCTGCCTCTCCTCTCCTCTCCTCCCTAGTCAGGGGACCTTGGTTACATAATACTCATGTACACACACATGCAAAAATGGCCACACACACACACACACACAAACACACACAGCAAAACAAGTCCATGAACAAAAAAAAAGCTATTCCCATGCCACAAAACAAAACAAAAACATCCGTTGTAGTAATATAGGCATCCACACGTACACATCCATCCCCACACATACATACTGACACACATACACATGAACTGTACTGTCCTACATTGGGTGGAGAGCCAGTGTGAAGCATAAAAGACCTGTTCGATCATTTTGTTCATTAGAGTGCATGAAAGTCCAATTTCTTCTTATCATTATTATTCTTCCGCGTTTAATGCGGCTTCAACCGTTTAACGTAGAAACTTCATTCAAACTGACCCATAGGTCTTACAGGTGTGGAATGTATTTTTCATATTTGTAACTTTTATACTTTTTGAACTATTAATTAAAACCTACTGAAAATGTCCCCATAGACTTAACATTGCCGATTATGGCATCAAAATAGGGCACTTGGAATTCTATGCCAAGTGTTCCGCCCACCTCCAGCAACTGTCTGTCTCAGGCTTTAAGCATACAATCTGGCCAGAGACGGTTGATAAAGCGAGACGATTCATAAGAGGGTAAATTCTGGCACGTTGTGACGTGGGGTTCGAAGCTGTCACGCCCATTTAGGAGTCTAGCGGGAGGTCCAGTGTCTATGTATTCCTATGGGAGAAATGAACATTTTCACGGAATATGACCAATCCCTTAGCCCTACATTCAGCAATGTAAGTTTTGAACCCATTTTCTAGAAGCCACATGTCTCCCTAACATTCCGACATTGGAATGGTATTTTCCAACGAAACAAATAAAGACAAAAATAGCTTTGTTCTTGTTCGTGATCTGTCACTGTCTCCTCAAAGCTCTGGTGCACAGCCACCTGTTCTCAGAGGCTCTAGACTCAGAGATGGTTGATAAACTAACCTAACATATTTTTTTGCTAGAACTAGTAGACTACCACAAAGTTGCTGAACATATGTTATTTCAGGTTTGTTTGCAACAATATATAAGTTTAACCAAAGTTCTTAGCTGCTACCTAGCTAGCGAACATTCCCATTCACTTTCCGTTTACTGTGCTAACATTAGCTAGCTAGCTAGCTAGCTCGGTTAACAGGGCAAAATTTAATTAGAATCTTTGATCTGGCTCTCTTAAGACTACAGATCCTGTTCAACTGTTTCCTCTGTCCACAACAAAATAAAAGTCCCCACTACAATAATTTCCTATTAAATAATTTAACCAACTAACTTTTAACTGTTTAGCTATTCCAACCATCATTTGTCATCAACTATGTCTCCCGCCAACTGTTTCCTCTGCCTACAACTGTTTCCGGGACACTGAAAGACCGGGGTACACGAAACTTGGTGGGCATGTAACCCCACATGGATAGCATGGAACCATCGTTTTTCGTTTTGATCTGAGCCCCCCCGCTGGACTGGACCCCCCGAAAGGAGGGTAGGGCAGACACAGTTTTCTGTGAATATCTCGAAAACCATAGGGTTTAGGAGGACCATTTTTTTTTGTATGTTGAT
>NW_027468565.1:31225800-31265800 GCF_046254945.1 Alosa pseudoharengus | reverse complement strand
ATTGCGTAATTTATTTAGTCTTTATGTGCTAATAGATTCCACTAACTGCCCAGGGGTAATGAGGTAGCACACACATCATCAGACCATGCGACCAAAGCGTTGACATGTCTGTTCTTAACTGTTCTTTTACATTATGAGGAGATGTGCCATAGACTAATACAGTCAATAACAAATTGATCGATACAATCGATAACAGTACAATTGATATCAAAAATACCCTTTGGTCAGCGTGTTGAGGTTGCAGGGCTCACACCTATACAGAAGCCCGTTCACATATAGGCTCCTGTACTGTGTTCACTTGGAACTACCACTAGCTCTTTTTTAACAAGAGTGGGCATTTAGATGACAAAACTCTCCCACATAAACAGACAGGCAGGGGAAAAGAGAGAGAGAGTGAGAAAGAGAGAGAAAGAGAGAGAGATGGACAGAAAAGGACAAGAAAGATGACAGTCTTACAGATATATACATGACAGCCTCTCTCTCTCTCTCTCTCTCACACACACAGACACACACACACACTGAGATGACAGCCCAGTGCCCTTAAAGATGGCCTGAACAGATGCTCCAACCCAGCCATCGGGGGCTGCAGTGGCAGGGTGTGTCACCTCCAGAAAGGGCACAGAGTTCTCCCCATACGTTTGTCTCAATGATGGCCTATTAGCACAGCAGTGGAGGGAGTGTATCTGACAGACTGTCTCCCGCCTGAACGCGTCTTTAAATGTCGAATCGCATATCTGCGATGAGAAGTGAGTTATGCACATCACAGCTTTTAAAACTTTCTTGCGGATATTTTCTTCTGTTGAGATTGCCATGTGATCCCCATGTGTTTAAACTTTGCTGATCATTTTGTTTGTACTGTAGCTATTTTTGCCTTAAGATTTTAGCTTTAAACACATGTTGAAAAATTCATTAGGACAATGTCTATCTCAGGGATGTTGCTCACAAGCATTCTCTTGAGCCTGCGGCTATGCTTAGTTTAAAGTCGGAGGTGTTGCAGGGCCATGATACATTAGTAGTGAATAGAGGAAGATTACTCCGAGGAAGTCCTTGCTGTTATGATTGATGCAAAGTTAAGACCGGTAGACAATGCCCATTTTGTGCTATAATGGGTCCAAGAGAGCAGGGCAAGCCTTTGCAGAGATATGTGTGGGTTTTAGTGTGTCTGTGTCAGGGTTTGGTGGAGTAATGGGTCCTATGGACTGCCAGTACCGTGTAAAAAAAACCCAGCCATTTTGTCAGGTGCAATTACTTGATGTTATGCAGAGTTTGTAATTTAAGAGCCTGTTTTGTGTTATGTGTCACCTGTTATTGGATTCATTTTATCTCCTATAATGTTGGCTAGCAAAGTGTGTGAAATTTCATGCGACTTCAGTGTTTCGGCTGGGATTTCCTAAACAAACAAGATGGGTTTATGTTTTTAAATATACATGAGCAAGATGCTTCACTGTCTCTCAATTATGCAAGAGCTTTTTAAAAAAGTAACATGACCCATGCATTGCAATTAGGAGACTATTTCCACATTGTCATTACAAAGCTGATCTGTTTCCCAGTTTAATTTGGCACACTGTGCAGCTGCTGTTGTAGATTCAGACTTTACACTGAGATTGTGGGCTGTATTTTGGGCCACCAGCGCATGGCGTAATACTCGTTATTCACCCGCGGAAAGTTGAATTCGGTATTTTGCACGTTTATTTTTTAAGCATTGCGCCCAGGGGTGTGGCAATTACCAACCTAGGGAGGGGACTAGCGCGTTGTCTAAAAATCGCTATCATACGCCACCTAAACCTGGTCAGAGTTGTTCATATGCTATTTTAAGAGCGCATGTGAACAGTCATATTGGCAGCTGCACACCATCCTTCTATCATTCATGAACGCACACCAGCGCACGTCCATGCAAAGCATTACAAATTGCATGATTACAATGGGAAACATAATTAGAACAAAGATATTACGAAATACTGTGCATCTCATAATGAGTAGTTATTCACCATCATTTGCAAATTGGTAATGACGGTTAAAAGTGATTAGGGGAGAGGCGAGAGACATGTATGGAGCACAGCTGAAGACGCACTGTCACGAGATATAAGCAACTCCTCTGCAGAATAAATGTTGTTTTATTCAGTCATTTGAGCAATATTAGGGTAAGTGTTGCTTTTTCCAGCCTATGTTTTCAGTGGTAACCCATTGTCAGTCAATAGTGAAAGTAACTGCATACAACTGTCTTGTCATTGACTGACTCCTGGTGAAGTTAGTTTCACTTTGCCAATGAGTTCAAATAGACGAGTGCAAATGCGTGAAGGCTATGCTAGGTTTTAGTAATGCATGGTTTAAGAATGACTATTCTATACGGTCTCGCAAGCAGCCTCCTTCAAATGCGCCTTTGGAAGATTTGGACATCCTACTAAATTTGAATAGACTTTTGACGAGTGACGATGCACTTTAGAATGTCATGATAGGGCCCTTTATATTTTCATTTAAATCACCGCTTTGCCTTGCAATATTTAATTTTCATAAAACTCCTATTTCATTTAGAAAACCCTGCACAGACCTTCCAATCCCAATCGACTGTCATGTGCACGACTGAAACATGTTTGGCAAGGTTACAGAAATTCCAAACTGTAGCTATTCCGGTTTTTGAGCCTAGTTACAGCATTTGTTCATGACAGAGAGACGACTCTGATGAGTTTCGGTGACTCACAGGGAACTGAAGCACACAATGTCTGTCACCTGAGTCACATAGGCCCATTGTCTCCAATCCAGGAGCGTCAGAGGGAGTTTTTGAGGAAGAGGAGGAGGAGGAAGAGATAGAGCTGAGCTCCATTCTAGGCTTCAGCAGGTGATTAGCCACTGTGTGCTGATGAGCTGCGTGTGTGCATACGCTGAGAGAGTGCCCAGGTGTGTGTGTGTGTGTGTGTGTGTGTGTGTGTGTGTGCACATGTTGAGAGAGCGTGCAGGTTTGTGTGTGTGTGTGAGTGTGCTTGTACACGTGCCTACCGAGGAACAGTCAAGTATGTACGTGTGTGTGTGTGTATCGAAGAGCAGGTGTGCCTTGTTTTAATGTTATTTTAGGTATTGGTGCACAGGTGTGTGGACTCTCTCTTTCTCTCTCTCTCCCTCTCTGTGTGTGTGTGTGTGTGTGTGTGTGTTAATCCAGGGTGGCAGCTCAGCTCTCTCCTGGCGTCGTCTCCATCTGTCTCAGGAGGGGTCCTCTGCAGCCGGTGTCCTTGCCTGCCTTTGGAAGCATCTCACCCCTCTCTAAGCCTCTGGCTGACAACCCACTGAAGCACGGGTGTGTGTGTGTGTGTGTATGTGTGTGTGTGTGTGTGTGTGTGTGTATGTGGTGGGCGTGGGGCACCTTGAGAAGCACGGGTGTGTCAGGAGTGCATGAACACAGATAGAACCATACTGTGTAAAGTGGATGAACTTTCCACTCAATGACTTACAGACAAGCTGTGTCAGAGAAATAAAAAAAAATAAGAAAACATTTCAATCACACATTGAGTACTTTTCCTTGTTGCAAAATAGTGTAACAGGGTTCCTTGCCACACATTTTCTTTGTATTTAAAGTTACACTACAAATATAACAGTGAATTTTTCACTTCAAGGGATTACATTTATGTTTATGTCAGGGCCTCCTGGCTTCATAGTAGTAAAGGGTGACATACTGGTTTCGCTTTTAGTCAGCCTCCTGCTCTGTTTTTTGCTGATCGAAGAAAGCAATTTTCAAGCCTGCTTGCTTATCTTTGCTAGGAAGCAGACCCATGCAAGCATTACTGGATTACTAGACTGCACCGGAACATTCTCTCTGGTTTATGCTGGGGAACCATAGTGACTCTCAAAGCCTATTTCCTAGCTAGGTATTCACCATCATAGATATGCTCAGGAGTCCTATTTCTGATTAGCCACAATTCAAACTTTAATCTACAGTGTTAAAATCAGTGACTGACAGTAATTTATCAATGTTTCGACCCAGAGAGAAGGATGGAGATGAAGTTTACATTTAACAAATTTGCTAGGGGAGTTAAATAATGTGTTTAGAGACAGTGCTATCTGTCTCTTACAAATGCCAATTCTTCAATTTAAAATTCAAGCTTGTTTCATATTTTCATAGCTGAGGCTGAGGATATTATTCCCAGTAAGATTCCGTTATTAACATTGCACTTGGAAAGCACCCAAGACAAGCTCTTCACTGTGCCAGGCAATGAGGGCCAACATGTTGGGATCCTGCTGTCCATAAAGAAGATAGATTAACCATGGGTAGATTTTACAGACACACACACACCTCCATATGTAGCTGAGGATAAGAGGGAAGAGATGGAGATCTCCACCTGAGAGAGATGATGCCTCACAAGAGGATGGGGGTAGAGAAGGTATGGGAGTGGGAGATCTCCACCTGTCTCTGAGAAGGGTGAAGGTTTGAGAGATGATGGGAGATGACAACTCCACCTGTGTCTCATAAGGGTGAAGGCTAGAGAGAGAGGAGGCTGTTCACAGGCTGTTCTGCTAGATGAACAGAACAGGGACAAAAACGGTTTCTGAAACCCACTGCAATGGTAACCATAGTGCTGTGTGTGTGTGTGTGATCTAATAGTCCATTCAGCAGAGATGATTCCTTTCCAGTGGTAGGAAATATGTGAACATATTTCTACTGAGACTATACCACATATATATATATATATATATATATATATATATACAATTCTTGCTATTTTCCGTTTCTAACATCAGACAGAGTAAGACAATTATGCTGATATGCTATACACTTTACTGAAACAAAAAAACCCTCTTAAGTCTGCAAAGTCTAACACATTTCAAATCTTCAGCATTTCGACTAAATCCAGAAAGCCTACATGTCACTTTTAGATAGGAATTCTAATTTGGGAAACTGTTGAAATAAATCCCTATATGGATTTGAAGCTGCCACTGTAATACAGAGCTAACCACTTAGGGGACTTATTTCATCCTTCTCAAAGCTCGTCGGGAGTTTTGTGTGTGTGTGTGTATGTGTGTGGTGAAGGGCATTGAAAGCACTGGTGCTGGTTGATGTCTCCAGCTCTAAGACTCGATACTTCAGAGACAAGCCAGATAACACGTCAGAAAGCCATTTATTCAAACCCTTCCGCAGAGTCAGTCAACAATAACAACGGGGAAAAACACTTCTACCAGTCAAGAGGCACCAGGAAATTGGTTTTCAGGCAGGCCTGCGTGATTCGGTTGTCATAATCCACGAGATGCCGCCTCTCCCGCTTTAATTTAAGAAGCTGAGATTAAGAAGCTGAGTCATCTCCATGAACAGAATATGTGAAACCTACACACTTCCAAAAACTTGTCCAATAAGAAAAGTCCTTAAGACGCAGGAAGGCAGAGACATACTTGCTCTTCTGTTTTTTTCCCTTTCCATTCCTTTCAATGTCACTCTCATACTCCAAAAAGTCATTCCTATTTCAGAAAAAAAAATCCATTTACAAAGCCCGTAGTCCTCACAAATCAGTATCAAACTTACAGTGGCAAGTGCATTTGTAAATCACTAACACATATATTACAGTTTTTCTCAGTCGCTTTAATGCTTTTCTCACATCACTATTAACATTTGCACAGCAGTTAGTGCATTTCTCAAAACAATTAGTGCAAACTGCAAAACCTAGTGGATAACCTGCAAAAGCACGTCACTTGCTCAAAATGGATAGTCTATTCCTCAAAAGCAAGTAATTATGTCAATGAAACTGCCAGTGTCATCAAAATGAGAAGTCTTGACACCATTGTTTATGAACAAGATAGTCAAATGGCTTTGTCATGTTTTCATTACGACAGTTTATGCTCTCATTGTTTCCCCATGCAAAAAAAGGTCAGAACTCGGTGACACTACCTGAAAATGCTCAAGACAGCACTATACACTACTTATACAGCCATTTGAAAACTACAGTAAAGTTACAAATTGCTGTAGTTAGGGGAGTGAGTACAAGACACTGAATATGTACATTTCACAGTTTTAATTTGCAATTCTACAGCATTGTGACAGAATTTGATAACTAGTTCACCAATTTTGTATGTAATGACTCAAGCAATGAAATGAAGACTATTAGTTTTATTGGGAATGACTATTCAGCATCCATAAATATAGTTCATTTTGACTGACATGACAAAGCAACTGATACATGTTCATAAACATTTGCAATTTGTTCAGAGGAAGGAGAAATTGCTACTATGATGTGCACAAATGACTAAATGTTGTGGAGGTTGAACTAATAGTTATGAGAATTTTCATTCTGATCTGAGAAAAGCACCAAAGTGACTGAGAAAAACTGTAAATGCAATGCAATTCATCAACTTTTTTTTCAATACTTCAGATATCTATTAATAATAATCAAGATCAGTTTGTTGTGCCATGGAATCGGAGATGCCTCCAGGAATTGTGTTTCACAGGTAGTGGAATAAATAGCAGACATTTTCAGTTCATAAATTGTCAAGTCCTCTTTAAAACAGTAAACCTGTCCTCCACTCCCACCCTGGTCATGTATATTTCATAAAAACAGCCTTTCAGTCTGCTTAAAAACAGTGAAATTCATCATTAAAGCGTCTGTGTGCTCATGTTTCCCAAAGATGGTGAGTGAGTGGTGCTGTATGGAAGAAAACCAGAACCGCAGGAACTGAATCTGGTCTGAGAGCTTGAAGGTCGTTGTCTATGACTGACTGTAGGAATGATATAAACACCCTCAAAGGTGTCTCACGTCTGCTTACTGTGCAAATTGAGAGAGGTGACAACAGCAAACACCCAACAACAAGAGACAACAAGAGGACTGTTTTTTTTTTTGATGTCACCAGAAAAGCATTTCTTCACAGTGACGTCCAAGAGCCGTCCTCAGAAGCTTCTGTGGGCCCAGGCCTGCCTCTTTCCCTTCAGTTGTGCTCATTATGGGATGGTTGGGTCGCTTGGCGCCCCCGGGAGGACTTCAGTGTGTGAAGGGTGGTGAGGTTAGAGGGCAGCTCTTTTTTTCGGAGCTTTTATTTTTTGCCTGCTAGCTGTTAGCTCTTAGCCAAGAGAGCGCCCCACTCAGAGATCGGCCCCCGCTGCTCCGTCCGTGCACAGACTGACACTCACACAAACACAGTTTGTACAGCAAGACTGGTGGGATGATCCAGGTCTTCCTCCCAAGTCAGGTGTGTGTGATGCCTGCATAGATAAAAGACAGAGACAGAGTTTATTTAAAAATAAGACATTACACGGCTAGAGTGAGTCTGTGTGTGTGTGGGAGGCATTGTTGTTTACAATAGCCTTTCTCAAACTTCTTTGACCTGAGGCCTGGTCATGTTAAACTTTTTGACAGAAGCACTGGACACATTTTGACTCTGCGGACCATAGTCCGAAGTCTATAGTTTTTGAGAAATCCAAGCATTCTACCTAAACTGGATGAGTGTTGGGGTGTCACCATCAGGGGCACAATCAATCCATCAAATGTCTGTGGACTGGAGCCAGCATTGGCCAATACCGCTCCCACCTTGGAGTCAGAGGTCCTGCTCGCCTTACCACATGGCACTGAACCCACAGCAGATCGACACCCCTAGCCCCTTGGCTTTCTATTGTTGCAGATTCATCTTTCATTTGAGGGAGGCATTATCGATCACTGGCAAGATGAACTGTGCACTCTAAAAACTCAGCAATGTGCTCCAATCGTGGGAAATGAGGTGTATCTTACTGTGTAAAGCTGCGGACTTGACTAATTTTGAGCCACTTGACCAATTGGCTGTGAAAAATGTGAAAGTCATTGCTCATGGGGTAATGGAGTAATGATGACCGATTGAATATGAGATAATCTCAAACACACGACTAATCATCCATCCCTGAGTCATAATGACCACCTATGAAAAGGATGCTGATGAGTTTGTGAAGCTCAGCAATATACAGAAAAAGACACATTCCCATGGAGTACAGAAAATACGGTCACACTTTACTTTAGGTTTCTACATAAGAGTGACATGACAGTCATAACCCTAACACTTACTCTAACTTGTCATGACAAAAACTTACTCTAACTTGTCATGACAAAAACTGAATGACACTTGACAGAAGCAACATGTCATAAATGTTTATGACATGTTCATGACAGTGTCATGTCCCTCTTATGTAGATACCTTCAAGTAAAGTGTAACCGAAAATACTGATGAATACATATGGTTAGTTATCTTTGAACCAGAGCAAGGTCTGAGTGGAGCGGAGCCTACTATGGCAACACCTGGACTAATGTAACTAACAGTGACTGAAGTAACTAACAATGACTCCATAACTACATACTTTTCAGGTATCTGAAGTGTTGGCTGTTGTAACTTAACATGCATGACTAAGCCTCAGATTGCCGATAGGGTTTTGATTTACTTCCCATCTCTTGATTTTACTATGCCCATGCTGTGAAAGGTCAAAAACTGTGTGGACAGCTAAAAGTGAACCTCACATGGCATTGCTCAAGAAAAGTAATTACACACAGGCTAGCAAAGAAAACTCTTCACACTTGTGACACTCTGTGATCAACATCTCAAAAAAGACTCAACCAAGATTAAATGCTATGATGCTATGACACATAGATAGATAGATAGATAGATAGATAGATAGATAGATACTTTATTGATCCCCAAGGGGAAATTCAAGACTTGACTTGAAGACATGACTTGACCAAACAGTTCACCACTACAGAATACCCAACAAAATAAGTGTTTTGACTGTGTGACTATGTAGACTTTCATTTTGACTGTGACCATATTGACCTCATTATGTTATTCTTTGTTATAGTTCCATATTCTCTCCCTGACCTTTGTCACACAGGTAGAGAGGAAATCCCCCCCACCCCACTAGCTCCTTTGTCAGCACTGGACAAAGACATTGAGAAAAAAAAAAAAAAAGCTCCAGCATATCAAAAGGGCCACAAAGCCATGGCAGAGTCGCTTCATCACTCTTATGGAGCCAACGGCAGACCATACATCACTAGGGCTGGGGCTGACCCGGGCTCAGTGAGCTACATGCCCAGGGATACAGCCCTGGGGGGTGGGGGTGGAGGCAGGGTGGGGAGGGCTTCCATGGAGGACAGCAGGAAGCTGTCAAACCTCTTTCAGTTGAACAAAAGACAAGTTAGGCCAGGTATCAGGTTCTCTTTTTTGCTGAGCTACGTCAGTGCCTGGTGTATGGATCAGTCCTTGGCGAGAGGAAGTATGGCTATTGTGTAGCAACAAAGACTAGTGCTGTTGCAAGCATAAGTGCTATTTGTTGCAATATTGGGACCGGTGTCTGACCTGACAGAAGCTTGAAAACACCACAGTGTTTCCCATACATTGACTTATTTGTGGCGGCCCACCACAATATCAACATTGACCACCACACAATGATTTTCCAGGTTGTACTAAATTGTGCTTAAATCTGGTTAGCATCATAACCACGCTGCGCTAATTTGTTAAACTGTTGCATTCAAGTTAATTCTGCAAACCTACCACCACAAATATAATTTAATTCTGTGGGAAACACTGCACCATACACACATACTATGACTCTACTATGCAATACACATGCTTGAAGGTCAAAATAGATTCTGGGGACAGAATACAGAATCTATACTAAAGTGTCTGATTCAATGAAACACACTGTGTTAATTCTGGTTGGACATAATTTCAGAAGTCATTGTTACGAATGACATTCAAAACAGTAATTATGCGCTTGTGCAATATGATTTCATAACAACCATTGTTTTACCTAGTAGCCTCTGACCACAAATATCATTCCCTAAGCAGAGCAAGCAGACGTGCCGATGTGATATGCTGGCACCTCCTTGGTTAAGCCCTCCAGTGAAAATGTATAATGCTATTGTGGAACCCTTTGCATCTTTACATCAATGCCACTGTCAACATAAACAGATGTACAGCATTTATTATTTTTAATGTATAGTGTATTTTAGCCAGGTTGTACATGTTTCTGGGTTCCGAAGAGTAGTACTGCATTATTTATTTAAAAAGGCACTTGAATGTCTAATTTAAAACTAAATAGTTTGTGCTATATACAAAACATTCTATAACTGTGAAGCAGTATCTCCATTCTCTTATGAGGGACCTGGAGAAATACTTCAGATATTACTGAATACAGCTAATGAAGCCAATGCAGACACTTTTAATTATAAGGTTACTTAGCCAACTGCAGTCATCCAATCATTCCTTCCATCCATCCACACCAAACAGAAATTACGTTTTAAAAATTGGTATGGCATATTATCAGCATCTAGTCTGTCAGACACTTAATTATGTATTTAAGTTAAATGCTGTATAATTTTGGTTGCTCCAGTGAACTTCACTCCATCATAACTATCATTACTCTGTTGTTTTTGTCTTCATGCACAATGGCAATTTGGCCCTGTCATTGGCAGACCAGACATGATCTAATGTTGCATTACTTAATGTCATAATTCAGTATGTGTCTCCAGTTCCCACATGTGGTGTTTGTGAAGCCATCTTACGCAACCTTCGTTTTAACTTCCGTTTTTATTCTCGTGAGGGCTTGGTCCCAAAACACAAGGCAGATGACACTTCTGCAGGAGTGAGGAGAAATCTGAGGCCACCAAATGGTTGTTAAGTCATAGTTCCAACAGAGAACTAGAGGGTAAGGTAGTGTGAAGTTGCAGTGGTACTGGTTAGATCCCAGCAGTTTATTACGGGACATTGTTGACTAAATTCACAAGTATTAATATAACTATTTGTATAAGTAGTTTTATTTTATGACAACCTATCAGGAGTACATATTTCAAGAGCATTTCTGAGCCTCTCCACACACAAGTGAAACTGAAGCAGGCACTTAAGACCCTCTTAGCACCACCCTTCCTTCATTTCCTCCATATCCATAGGGTTGGCTAAGGAGATTTGAAGCCTTTCAGGAGCTTCCCTGAACCCTCACACTCTCTCTCTCTCTCACACAGACAGACACACACACACACACACACACAAAACCCTATCCGCTACGGAGCTCGGCTGGCTTACCAGTCGCTAATCCCATCCTCATCACCTTGGCATGTTTGCACCACGTATCCAGCTTCATGCTAATCCGCTTCCTCTGCAGTGTGAAAGCGCTAGGCGGCGGCCACAGCAGCAGTCAAACTATTTCGGAATGCTTCACAGTTTAAGTTGTACACACGGAGGGTAGTGTGTGTGTGTGTGTGTGTGTGTGTGTGGGGGGGGGGGGCACTTAAAAAATATGTCAAACATAACGGCTTTACTCTACGCAAATGCTGCGCACTGCATGAAATTGTTTTGGGGATTTATAATGGATTTGTGGCCACAGAGGTAGTGAATTGTAATGGTCCATCCTGATATTAACCTTCGAGATCAATTCAGGCAAAACAAATAATAATTTTTAAAAAATCACAAACAAAAACTGATAGATGTTGTGGGTTGCTATATGGGCTATTCCTGAGCTGCAGTTAAAAAACCCTCCAGAGTCTGCGCGTTAACTCTAGAGAGGTCAGTTCCCGATAGAGCGGAGGCCAAAATGACTAATCATCCCATCCAAATAAACTTTCGAGCCAACAAGCTCCTGAATATGGCTCTCTGACAACACTGAACATGCCCCCACAAAGTTAAATTTGGCAAAGTTAAACCTGCTGAGGCTCCAGCTGGCCCAGCGCACCATTCACCTCACATAAATATCATCAGGTCACCCGACAGGGCACTGCTGCAGGACATCCATCCTACAAGCCACAGAGCAGACAGCTTGGTGCAGTCAAAGACACACACAAGGTACTGTGGGAAGAGTAGCTCCAATCATACAGTGAACACAAGTGTTTAAAACGTCTTTGTGCAGTAGGCATACAAACATTTCATTGTTTTCAAATTAGTGAATTTCAAATCTAGTGTATCGCTCCTTCCAGGTGCCAGACTGTCCTGCTTAGTGGGCAAACCTTTGGGCATGAGGCGCAGAGAGGAGAAGGGTGCTGAGTCATGGTAGAGAATGATGACTCAAGTTTACTCCCGGTGATGGGAGTGCCTCGCACCATGCCCTCAACGCTCGCTGCATCTGGTGCCAGTTTAAATGGGTTTGACCACCACCCCATCATGCTGGGGCTCAGCGTAAGTGTACCCAGCATGATGGGGTGGTGGTGGTGGAAGTGTTTACTGTGTGTCTGCTCCGTAACGCCACAGATGGCTGTGGAAAATTGCTGACCAACTCCACTGTCTATCAGACGAGTCACCACTTCCAGTTGGCGAACCCTGTGGGTCGAGCCAAAATGCCATGTTCCCAGGTACAGAAACATGCCAATGCCACAATGGCAGATCAGATTATATCAGCGCAATACGATTTACGGTCCTAGAAACAGAGGAACAATTAGCTGCTTCAGTCTTTCTGGATGCCGTGCGGTGGGGGTAGAGGATGCAGGGCCTGTCCAACTGGCAAATAACCTGGATTAGCACAGCACAATGCAGAACAGCGCAATACAAAGTGCTCACTAGGCAGGAACCAGCCGCAAAGCAGATCTCACTGCAGGGTCACATGACTCCATTCTGACGCCAAATCTCACCTAAATCTCTTCCTACCCTTTACTCACAAGAGCTGCATACCACCTGCATGTCTGAATGTTACTCTGCTACATTGCTAGGGTAGCCTACATGTGGCAACTATTACTTACTCTTGAAAAAGTATGAAGGGCTTATTAAAGAACAAAGTCCATTTTTCTAAATTTTAGACGTGACAATAATCTATTGATAATGGTCAGCAAACACAAATAGGTGTGTGTAAATTAGACAAATGAGTAATGACATGACAGGCAAGACAGAAAATCTAAGCTAATAATAAAGATAACAACTGAAACATTTGTCAAGTTATGTAATAGCTTTTTAATTTGGACGAATTCACTTATTTAGTGCGTTCTAGAAACCTGAATCATATTACAGAAGACTGTCATTTGACAGTCATTTGACCAATACCAGTATGTAGAACCCACCCGGAACATGTGGGTGGGATGAGTAAGTAAGGAAAGTAAGGATATTTAAACTACTGGTCTGTACCTTTATAAAAAAATGCTCTTTCAAAAGAGGTTTGCTTTGACCTCTAGATTGAAAAAGGTCTTGAAAGAGACACATGCCTTTTTTCTGTCAAATGTTATAGGCCTATGCCATATAAGCTTAATATGAACTGAATAAGATCTCAGAAACTGTTTAAGAAAAAAAGACATAATCTGTTGCTCTGAAATGATCTGTAGTCAGGCACTGAAATTGCACTTTGCAGGCCTATGAGCTTGTGTCAGGGCCAACCTCTGACAGTTCCAGATGCTTTAAGTGCCAGTACCACACACACATCAACACCCAGCTGGCTTTTGCTTATTTCCCACAAATTTATTTTAATACAAAGTGACCTCTGGCACAGTGAATGTGTGTACTCTGGAAGCTTAAATCAGATGTGTGGTCACCATCAAGCTAAATCAGCTGAGCTTGCCACTGTGAGCAATCACTTTAACCACAAACTTCCCTCATCTTGCTGTTGGTTTGGACTCGGCACTCCAGAATACACCTTCGAGACAATGTCCATTGTTACGGCCCCTATGTTGATGACATTCTGGATTTGTACACAATCTCTATAAGCCACATTGGTTACCAAGCTGTCCAATTCCATGCAATTATTTTAGCCTATCTTCCTGCTCTTAAAACCAAACCGAGAAACCCACTGTCTCCACTATTCTCACAATGGAGACAAATTGGAGCCGTTCCCAGCAGCTTTCAGAACCATTAATGAGAAACTCCTGGTTTTGCTCAGCACCTACTTTACATGTACTTCCCACAGGGTCAAGAAAAAAGATTCTGAGGAGAAGAGTGGAGAGTAGGATTTACCCACATGGGACTGATCCTGGGAAAGGCTGCATGTCTGTGTGGTGGCTGCTTTCTCGTGGCCCTTATAGGAGTCTATGATATACCAATGCTAATTACCTAAGATCCACATAAAAAACAAGAATGGCAAAACGTGAGGCCTTACTTTTGCAATGCAGTGTAAGCCTGCAGATCCATGTTCTAACTGGACAAGAGCCAAAAGCTACAAACATACTGAACAACCTTCAGATGTCCCATCTTGTTCATGTCCGTCATCGTCATCATGTTTAGGTGAAGGCAATACATAGCTTACAGTTCTACTGGTAAAACATATGGAGGTTTATTCATACCATCTCTTACTGTACAGGAATCACCTCAAGAGGAGTTTTCTGTGTGCGTATTCTGGGGTGGGTGTGTGGTATAAAGGAAGCTAATAACCTCCCCCTTCTCATCAACAGTGATTCAGAGAGTGCACCCTGCCTGGATCCTAAAAATAAGAATCTAATCAAGTCTGATTCACCCCCCAGCTACCAGGCAGAAACGGTGCACTAATTATACCTCCAGCTCTTCAAGAACAACTGCAGTGTGGGCTTGTCGTGGGAAGACATGGAATAAAATTTACACTGGGTCACGCAAAACTCTAGGAGAGATAAGGAGACTCTTTTCTTAACTCAGGGGTGGAACTAGGACCTTAAAAAAATATCAAATTTAAAAGTGACAGGTTTTGGTATTTTCATTTACTCCCTTGGGTCATTCCCTGTTGGTTTGGTCATTTCACTAAAGTTTGCACGGGTCTAATGATTTATGATTTGGGGGAAACCTTAAGGAACATCCGATCCCTTCCCTAAGTCCCATTCCATCCCCTCGTGGTTGTTACGTTCTCACACATATGCCACACCCTGCAGCACCCCAGAAGCAACACACCCGACAAGGTATGGATGAATGGATTGGCTTATTTAAAGGAAAAAAAATTCACATAGATCTACGTCACCGAGTAGCCTGGCTCCGTCCTCCTACGTACTTCCGCTCAATTTTCATTTTCCTTCAGTACATTGTCTGGGATTTCGGTATATTCGCAGGTTTTCTCAGGCCAAATTTTACCTGTCCAATCAGCGTACAGAGGGGGTGGCTGAGAACGATGACGTTGAGGTTGTGCGCTAGTTTGAGCATGACATATGTCACAACCAAACGTTAGCGATTGGTTATGGAAGATCCAATAGTTTTAAACTTCAGAGTACTCGCCTTCAAGGAAGTTAACGATTGACAATGGAAAGTGGCCAGACTCTGTACATTCTGAAATGTACGAGTCTGGTAGGACCAGGCTAGTCACCGAGTACTGTCGGTACGAAAAAAAACAACAAAAAACAGCTAAAGCAGCCAGGCAGCTACAGCACTACACCAGAGACTTTCTAATGTGGAGACACAGCACTCAAAAAATCCTCCATAGAAATGCATGGGGCTAGTTTGTAACGCCAATATGGCCGTTGTCTACACATATCCCACCCTTTCCTCGGCAAAACATTGACATGTGAATACATTGAGCCAATCATGTGGTGTGTTGTGAAGACATCGTGCCAATCATGTGTCAACTCGCAGCTGAAGCAAGATTGGTGTCGTGAAGCCTTGCTCACGCACATTTCTGCCGAAGAGGATGCCCGTTGAGTGCCCAAAAAGCGTTGCAATATGGCCGCCGAGTGGAGGGTCTTGCCTAAAAGGACTTTGACTACACTCTGGGAGCATGGACAATCCATAATGCTGCAACAATTCATTGATTATTTGTTATCAACTTGTAACTTAATCAACAACTATTCATCATCGGTTAGTGAATTTGTGCCATACTTTATGACACTAAACTAAATGTCTCTGGTGTGTGGACATTTGAGGAATACTTGGCTTTGAGAAACACTGATCAACATTTCTTTCACTGTTTTCAGACATTTTATTGATCAAACAACTAATCAAGAAATTGAGCAAATAAATGGCTGATTCATCAACTGCAAATAATTGTATGTTGCAGCCCCAGCATTCATCCAATAAAAGGTCTTCAGTACTATTTGAATTGCTGCTCACTGATAGAGAGGAGTGCAGTGGACTAATTTCCTCACCAAAAATCCCAGATGTCAATGTATCATTTTAATGTGCATTACCGCTGCCACTGGACTAATCATGCCAACCTGTACACTACACAAGTCTACTGTTCTTCCTGCAGTAATCAGCACTTCCCTCTCACTGGTGTGTGTGTGTGTGTGTGTGTGTGTGTCTGCTGAAATTTCAGGATGCAATGCAATGCCAGGAAAATGCTAGGTATACTGTAGGCATCAGGGCTGAGGTTGGCAGTGGTTCTGTGAATTAGCCCAAACAAATTTGGGCTGCAGTAAGTAAGGGGAAGGTTACAAGGCTCTTTACGCTCAGCTCGGATTCTTAGCAGTCATCAGATCCACTGCAGTGAGATGCCATGCTTTGCTGATGTTGTATGTGCTCAGGTTCAGAGCTCAGGTGCTTCACGAAGCAAACCGTGTCCTTTGTAAACTTCATATCAATGCCTGTTGGTCTGCTGAGCAAGCTTTTTAAAACAAGAATTTGGAGCTTGCAGATATACTGTAATAAACTGGTCCAAGTTTACAGTTAGATACTAAAATATTGACAAAATTAATGGTTAGGAACTACCAAGAACAGTTTTTTTTTATTTATTTTTTATTCAAGGGTTGTGTAAGCACCATACCACTCATTAATAATAATAAAAAACTATGGATAAGAGAAATATGAGGGACCGTCGCTCAGCACATTTCACTTTGGAAACCTTTGTCTGGACAGTCCTTCTATCTCAAGCAACTAACAGTACTGGGAGATCAGGTCTGACATGTTTTTCTTTATCAGTTCCAGTTCTGGCCAGTTCCCTAGTCATCACACCTGTGAGCGCCATGTGTCTGGCACCCTGCTGCGTGACAGGAACTCCGCAGAACAGGTGAGGGGCAGCGACGGTAGTCTCCAGGTAGTCACTTCCTATTTCTATACATTAACAGAGCTGTATTCTATACATTAACAGAGCTGTATTCTATACATTAACACAGCTGTATGTGGTAAATGTTCGGATAACAAATGTGACACAAAATGGCATTCATTCAAAATAAAAAAATAAATACAAGAAAAATATATACTCATGACATTATACAGTTTAACCCAATACATTATTCATACCCAAGCCAAACATTTGATTCAATTTTAACTTTTGATTTAATTTTATTTCTAATTTGACTAAGAAAACAGACACATTTCATTATTATATTATCTTATATGTTATGTCTTTTCCATGCAAAAGAAGCCTATTGGTAAAATGAAAATGCAATATATTAACATTTGTCATGGGTATGAATTATTCTGGGCTTAAATGTATATTTTTAGAAATGAATTCTTGTTAGGAACCCTGCTTCATCTCACACAACGGGATGGACATAGAAGTATTTATGCAGAGCTCATTTAATAATTTTTTTAATACTTGAGGTTTTTAGTTGGAATAGTAATTTCACCTCAGACAGGTCTATAACAGTGCTGATAAAAAACAAAAATAAATATTCAACACATGGTCCTGAAGAACGCTCACTTTCTCCAGCTGGTCTACACAGATCTGGAAATGGCACGGTTTCTGACAGTGAGAGAGAGAGAGAGAGTGTGTGTGTGTGTTTGAGAGAGCCCTCAACTCAAGCCGTAGATGGATAAATGGCAAATCAGCTCTGGATAAATCTCAGCCTGGTGAGAGGCAGCCCTGGAGCAGGCGAGACAGCCTCCATCTCTCTAGGCAAGACAGCCTCCATCTCCTCAGCTGTCTCGCTCTCTCTAGGCAAGACAGCCTTTCTCCCTCCATCTCCTTTGCTCTCTCTCTAGGTGAGACAGCATATCCCTCTCTCAGCTGTCTCTCTCTCTTCCTCCAATCTGTCTCACTCTCCTGACACTTCTACTCATCTGCTGTCTCCTGTAGTTTCTCCTCCCATCTCTCTGTCTATATCACCTGTAAGTCTCTCACCTTTACCTCCTACACTCTCTCACCTCCTCTCTCTATATTTTAGTCGTGTGTCCTCTGTAGATTCCCTCCCGCTCCCTTTCTCTGCCCGTCTCCTTCCCTCTCTCTCTCTCTCTCTCTCTCTCTCTCTCTCTCTCTCCCCATCTCCATCTCCATCTTTTAGTTTTGTGTCCTCTGCAGATTCCCTCGCGCTCCCTTTCACTCTTTGCCCGTTTCCAGCTGGCTGCTGCAGTTGTTGAAATATTTATGGCATGAAACAGGATTCCCAGGCCAGCACTAGTGCGCATCATTCATGCAACTCACTATTCCTCTCGGTCCGTCTCTCTCCCCACACAGCCAGCACACTGAACCAGTGTGGCGTAATAAACACACAGGTATTTATAAACACCAACCAGCCGCCATGCTCACCTGTACTTGCCTCACCCTCCCAGAAGTCAGAAAAGAGGAGCTCCAAAAAAAAAAAAAACAACTTTAGAAAGAATTAAACATGCAACATGCAGAATGTCAGAAAGCATTACAGGACTGCTACAGTGCTGCCCAAGAGATACGTGAGCATTTCTATACCCCTCGCTCATCTTGTAGGAAAGGGATTCAGATGTTGGCCTCACCTTTTGAAACAGAAAAACCATCTTGCTCCGTCTAAGCTAGTCCTTGTGTACAAAAACTTTGATGAATACCAGCAGAAGCGCCCCTGACAGTGGCTGCACAGGAAGCAGATGTGGCCCTGGTCTGGTGTGGGTCAGTGCCAGATCAGAACCAGATTCATGTCATTTCTCAGCTGTTATCTGGGCTCAACAGGGGAGGCATCTTGTGTATATGTGTGTGTGTGTGTGTGTGTGTGTGTGTGTGTGTGTGTGTGTGTGTGTCAGGGAGAGTGTGTGAGATAGAGAGGGGGAGGTGTTAATGATTAATCATGGGAGAGACGGTTTACACATCTTTAGGGAAGGACCCAGATGGCTGTGGCTATGATGGAGACAGGATCGGGACAGACAGCAGTGGCGACAGCAGAATAAATAACCTGTGGTGGCTCTGGGGATATGAGGAACTGCTCAAGATCCTAAGGGGAAATCAATTGTCTCTCCAGTGGTCTTGGCGTGAGAACAAACATGAAGGTTGCGCTTTCTGTGATGAAAACAGGAATTGTTGCCTCCAACTGTCTCCAGCCACAGGGGCAGCTGAACCTAACGGAGGCTAGTTTCATTTCTGCTTGGCCTACATAGATGTAAGAAAGGCATAAGACGGACAATTATCCTAAATCAGCCTAGGAATCTCAGCCTTGTTCTCTAAGCCTTATGTTATATGAACTGCATCTGAATGTGAGTCTACTAAGGTCAGTGTGTGGATGCCCAGGTACTCTCTGTTTTTTCCCCCATTCACAAAGTGGACTCCAAGCTGACTTCACTTACTCCCCAAGTACAGGGACACCCCAAGCAGACAAAATGTAGATTATTAGATTATTCTAAATACACAATCTTACTAAAACATGATGCCGAATATAAATTATTATGCATTCCTATTCCCATGACATGGTAAAACAGCATTGCTTTGGTTATATAAAGTTTATAACTGAAGTCAAGCATAAAATACAAGACGTCTTTTAGGCCTTGTAATTTATTGATGGGGTAGCGGAATATTATGTAAACAGCTTATGGAATCCTATAAAACATATTTCTTCAGACTGCTGGTTATACCTACTACTGTATGATGCTGTGTAGACTAGTCTGCTGAACTTTGGAATTGACACTGGGGGCTAGTCCACACGTACCAAAACAATCTTTTTTTCCTCCGTCTTTCCTGGAACCGTATCAAGAATATTTGCGTCCAAACGGATCCATCTCAACACGACTCAACACGTTACTTCATATCCTAGGCCTATAGGTCGCACTGTTTTCTTACAGAAATTGACCAAAGCTTGCGCGCTGTAGGCTATACAAACAGACAGAATCGGCTAGGACGAAAATTGCTAGTGCAAGGAAAACAGAATTGTTTGTGTGGACTGATAGTGAACTCAACTGTAAAACTAATAAACTTTATTTTTAAGGTTTGTGAAGGGTGCAGTCCCGTCCTTTATTTGGCTAACACAGGTACAAATAACCTCCTTTACTTTCTTTGGTTGTAGGATAGTCTGCGATTTACATTAGTTTTGGTTATCACCGCAAATGCATAGGCTACTAAACGCTAGGTCTACCCAAGTTAGGCTATTCTGTCGCCACATTTATAATATTGCTATAATACCTTCGTTAGTAACAGTCGATACTTTTGCCTGCATCAAATCGCGCATTCGCATATAGGGCTCTATCTTCCGTCCCGGCGCAATTGACTTTGTATTCTCGCGCGTTTGTCTTTCCTATTTTGCAGTCAGCGCATGTTGGAATTTTCCCTCCACAGGTACATGCCTGTAAATTAGGGAATTCGATTGCGCCCACGGGGGCGGTTCAGCAAAAAGACGGGGCGTGTTCCGGCGCAAACGTTCACTGTTGATATTTTGCAGTTTCAGAAAACAATTCCGCCACAGACCGGGAACTCCCGGGTCTAAAGTCTGTGGCGAAAATGCAGATGCTATTTTAAGGGCGCATGCATGACCACAGGCCTGCATGAATGAATGCGTTGCACACCAATCTACAGACACCCCCGTGCACAGACGGAAACATTCAAAGCCTTGATAATATTTGTCCATTTCCCGATTTTGTTCGTGCATTGGTGACCTAAATATTTAGTAGCCTATAAAGTACAACATCTACATGCAATATCTTTACAACAACGCCTAATTACGACCTATTAATCTGGACAACTTTATAGGCTACAGCCCTATAAAGGCTAAAGTTACTTTTAGTTTTGTTCCAATTTACCGTTGTGTAAGGTTTTAAGCACCATAATTTTGCCTACCTTGTTGTAGCCCATCTGAAATAACTCCAAGCTTTGCTATGTTCCCTCCATCCTTTCGTTATTTTCAAAAAACGTTTTATATCCATGATGGCCTTGAAGTCTTGAGTTAGTGAATTAGCTTAAATCAGCTTTTCATGTGCTGTTAACCAGCAACAGATAGTACAAGAAAGCAGCAAGTATGGTTACAATTTCTGTACAATTTCTGTAGTTGCTGCATCCATTCATTGTTATTCTCTCTCCTGCTCAAATAAATGTTGTGCGTGAATTATGTTGATGATAATGTGTTTACAAACTCTGCTTTACAGAAAATATTGTAAATAGTCTACTGTCACGCAGTTAATGGGATACTGTGCAGAGTTGAAAGTTAGGTCAACTTAAACGAAGCCCTTGCTTGGCCGCCTGTGCTGCACAACGCACACTTAGCTCCTCTCATCTATACAATGTAGTTCCCATTTCTGTAAACCATACATAATTTCAAAGAAAAATATTACCACTCGAGGGAAATCAGTGTGGTGTCCATGTGAAAAAATAGGCATAAATCTAGCGTACACATTTTCACGAATCACTGATGTGTTGATGACATAAATTAGGAAATGTTAGAGGACTTAAGGAGACGTGATGTTGAACTGCATGCCGATGCCATTTAACCCAAATGCCCCAGCATCAGCACGGGAGAGAAGAGATTAACTGACGGAAGATATGCATTGTCTATAGAGAGGTAATGTTAGATTACATTGTACATTGCAAATATATCACCATGCATTCATAACCTCGTGATTCAGTGAGAATGATCCCAAAACATCGGAAAGTATGTCTTTGTGACAATTCTGTATTACATTTTGTCAAGATGAAAAATCAATAGCTAACTGTTCCCAACTGAACAGTGATTATAGCGATGTGAACGCTCCTGGCTGCGCCTGGCAAATACGCCACCATAATAGCAATCAGCTATGGAACAAGCGTGCCTGTTGTTAAAGGGAATGTGAGATGACGATCTGATTGGTTTATTGCACGTTACGCCCAAACCACACCCATGATTAATGTAGCTACTTCAGACCACCCCATTTTAGATTTGCGTCGGGCGCAACAGTCAATATCCCGCCGGTAAAATAGCATCAGCGCCCAAGATCCGCCCACAAAGTCACTTGCGTTTTGCGCGAAGACACTTCCGTTTCAGACCATTAAAATAGGGCCCTTAGTGCGCATCTACCATAGGCTTAACATGAGTTACGCGTCTTTGTATGCTCATATCTGACTTCACTAGACTATGAATGCATTTGTTTATGTTGTAAGACATGTAAAATAAATGAATGACACGGCACTACGCACAAATTAATTTAAACTTACACCGCACTTCCCTAATAACTTCTAACTAGTTCTCTCGCGTCGATAGCTAGAAATGCCTCAAGAAAACACAGGGAAAACACTGTTCAGTCCACCAAGTCATGATAATGATCTTCTCATGAAGTCATGAGAATGAGTCATGATTGGCGCTGCGCGGCACAAGTTGTGATATTTATCCTACTGAGCGTAATCGTAGGTAATGTCATGTATGAAAACTAGTATTGTTAGGCAATACTATAAGTGTCAAGTCCAGGGCAGCTGAGGTGTGGCGATGACATCATTAATACACAGGCTACGGTTTCAGATTTTTCCACCCTGGGACCAGGTTTCAAAATAGTGCAGTTTCGGGCAGTGCATTTACAGGATTCGTTTGGACGATCAGCCAAGACGAAGCAAAACCAGTGCGTTTAACCCAAAAAGCCTCTCAGTGTGGACAGGGCCTGGGATTGACAACAGCAGGCCATGACAACAGCCCGTACTTGAAGGGCAGCCAGTAATTACAGCTGATTGAACTGCAGCGGGTGTTCTCCAGCTTGTGAGCTAATAGGCAATTGACTACAGAGCCTCTGTAATGCAGATCACAAATCAATGAGTGGAGTGGTTCATTGGCTCTCCATGAGAAATGTGTCCCATTGATCGGAGTGAGGGACTGTGGAAAATGTCAGCTCTGAAAGAGCTGTGGGGCCTCAGTTGTATTGTAGTGCTATAACTTTAATCTGTCGCCTGTCTTTTAGATAAGTAATGCATAAATAAGTGTCTTCTCCCCATGAATATTTTGTGATATATTTAAAAATGTCTTTACTGTACAAGTTTACTCAGACCATTACACCTAGTGAATGAGCACATTCAGCTGCTGAAGGATTTTAGAGTTGACCTGGCAAATTTTGGATTTGGAAATTATTTTGTAAGAGCTTAATGCACCAATTTAAGTTGAGGTTCACTGCTAGTTACAGCCCTGCTGAAAGTCATAAGTTCTCAGCAATTGAGAAGGGTCTGGTGTCAACAAGGCTATTTATGTGTGTGCCAAAGTTGAAGAAAAAGTTACCCAGCTGGGCATAAATGAAGATAGAAGATATTCAGTATCCAAGTGAATATGAAAGGAGCATAATATCACAGAAGATGCTGTTACAACCCAACTGAAACTCCAACAGAACTATAATGCTGGCTGAGAGCCTCCCATGGCATAAAGTCCATTCTGGGTAGGACCTGGCCAATTTTGCAGAACCATGTTCATTAATTGGTTCCACAGCTCTCTTGCCTTCAGTGACACTCCCACACTCATCCCATGAAAAACAGGAAATGCCCCCCCCCACAAAGAAGGAAATATTGCATGGCCTCTAATACAAGAGGATACTGTAAACAAGCTTAGGTGACTTACCTCCTACTTGTAAATGAGAAATTAGTAAATGTTAGGTTCTGTCACGCTACGTGTGCTTTACCCTAATGAATATTTCTGAAATATTTTGTTACATTGCCATTTTCTAAAACAACAAATAAATAAATATACCGGTACTGCTCAAAACAATTAAGGGAACACTTACAGTTTTCCACAATTGTTAAAACACATTTTTTGAAACCTTCCACCCTTTTCTCTATTCTCAAACTACATTCACAAAATGTATGACAGTTCTTCCAAAATAAAACACTCACCTTAAAAGTTTTACTTGTGCTCAGAGCCAAACAGTGTCAGAGTACCGATCCAGTGTATGATTGAAGAGTTCCCTTAATTCTTTTGAGCAGTATATATAGCTAAAACCAGACAAGAAAAAGCAGGATGCAAATGCACTTAAATAGTGTAAACGCTTACCCAGTTTGATTCCACTTCCAGATTGAGACTATTAGGCAGGAAGATGTTTCCAAGTGCTCACAAAAGCTGTTGGAATTAACGAGTAAGGCACTGTAGTGATACTGTTCCAGTTGTCTGACATTGGATCATAACAGTCTAGTGTTTTACACCGCTGTGTCCCAAAGTAGCCGCCAACTACATACAGTTTGTTTCCCGATGCCACAGCATGGCAGCTCATTCTCTTTGAAGTCATGTCACCCACTCGAGTCCACAGGTTGGTCTCACAGTCAAACCGGTAAGCAGAAGCGGCCGTGAACTCTGTGTCTCCCCCCATAATGAAGATCTGGCTGCCCAGCACAGCTGCTGCCGTGTAGCGCCAGGGCTGTGGGCACTCAGCTGCAATTAACCAGCGGTTCTCCACAGGGTCATAGCACTGCACCTTGGACGCCTTGTCTCGGTGGATGGTTGTACCACCAAAGACAAATAGCTTAAGCTTAGCGCTGACCACAGCAGCATTACTGACACCATCCCTGAGGGGAGCCATCATTGTCCACTTGTTGGTGAGAGGGTCATACCGCTCCACTTGCTTGAGTGAAACAGAGGGAGAGGCTGGGAACACACCAGCAATGGCTGTGTGGCCCCCAACCACATACAGGCAGTTCTCCAACTCTGCAGAGCCATGGCCAAACCGTGCAATTAGCATGGGTGCCCCTTTTGACCATTCCTCATGGACAGTGTCATAGATCCACACATCCTTGGACACCCCATTCTCTGAACCCCTCCCTCCAGTCACATAGACCTTACAGCCAATGGCACAGGCACTGAACTCTTTCCTTGGACTTGGCAGGTCAGACTTGGGGATGATCTCCTTGGCTTTGTGGTCCACCTGGTAGATTTTGTCACACATGAACGTTTGTCCCCCAAGGATTAAAAGTGTATGTCCAGCCTTTCTGGGCCGGGCACAGGGACTGGTCACAACTCCGTCGTTCTGCAAGATCTTCTTTTTACACTGCATGGCCTCCTCCACTATCAGCCGGCTCCTTTTGTCTGACATAACCAACTCTTCGCATGCAACTGCCTCAATAAGGCATTCCGAGGGTAACAGAGCTAGTCGAATACCCCTCAGCAGCTCTGGCAGGTAGTCTCTTCGACTCTCTAGGTCATAACGCACCCAGCGCATCACAGCATGGAACACAATCTGCTCATCTTCAATCTCCAACTCATCACTAAGGATTAAGTCAAGCAGCTTGTCTTTGGAAAGGTTGTAGAAGTCCTCTGTGTCTCGAACAGTTTCGAAGTGGACCAGGCACATCCTCCAAGATAGCTCGTACAGGCGCTTACACTGATGGGCATCTGACAGGAGCATCATGCCTAAGCAGTTGGATGAGTGCAGATTCTTCTCTAGGAATTCTGCAGCTGCGTCCCTGATGTCATGAAACTGCAGCATGTCTCCTGCCTCCAGTAGTGACTCGGCATTCTCCTCGTTAATGATCACGCGGGACGAGTAAGCAAAGTCCAGGAGAAGCTCTAGCACCTCTGGGTGCACGCTGTCATGGAAGTTGACCTCACTATCGATACTCTCGCGCAACCCCCCACTAAACATGGCCTCAAAGTAGCGGCTGCAAGCGGCCAGCACGGCCCGGTGACAGGGGAAGGAGCGGTCGCCAGCCCACAGAGTCACATCTGTGAACATGCACTGCTTGCGTAACGTGTTAAGGTGCGTTAGCACACTGTCCGGATGTGATGGTTTGTGGAACAGCGAGATGTTCATGGAGCCTGTGCTGGTCCGAGACTTGCGGTTTTCATGAACGCTGACTGACATTTTCTCTGATGTCTCCAGCGGCTCACTTGTCCCGATCTCTCGAACTGCAGAGAAATGTAAAAGGAACATGCATTAAAAAAACTCAATTCTTGCACTCAAATAGGTCACTTTACACACATAGTGTTTTAGTGGATGCATTTCACTGCCCTATATAAGGATCCTTTGGCCTCATTTAATTTAAAGCTAAAGAGAGTTTCATCAGTAAGCTTAAACATTTACTTTATTATATCTTCGAAATGCATTTCTCTGTTTTACTGGAACTCAAAGATAGACATTTTAGATGTGCTATAGGTTTTTGATCACAAATGAATTAAATTCTAGAACTTTGCAATTCTGCCAACAAAACACTTTTATTTTTGCTTGTCCAATCCACAGCTCTTGAGTTTTGCCAACCAAGGTCATTTACAAGCATCTAACGTCCAAACACATTTAAGTGCAGCTAAGCAAGACCCTGAATTTGTGGAGCAGTGCACTTGCAGCTCTGACGCAAGTTAACAGAGAGGTCCCTATGGACTGACATATCTTTGGACTGCGATGTTTCCATAGAGAACAATAAAGAATAGGAAGGACTTTGAACAGCCAGCTCTGTCCTGATCTGTGACATATTGTTTGTAAAGATGTGCTGACATGCATATGTGGTCTGTTTAATTCACAGTGCAACAGTCTCTGGGGTCAACTGGAAAGCGTGGGGGCTGCAGGCAGGTGCAAACAGATTGTGGGGGGGGGGGGTCTGAACAAGGGTGCAGGGCACAGGCAAAATGAAGGGTAGGGTTGGGATGCAGTTCTGTTATAAGCAGTTAGTGTGGTTCAGAGTCAACATTAACATTAGTCCCACTCTCATAGGCTGTGGGCAAGACATGAGCTCATGTGCATTCCAGTCGACGATTAGTTACGATCAGCTATGTCAAGAAGAACCCCCCAGAATTGGGGTTCACTTTAGATAAAGGTTATTTTGTTGAACCACACAGGCCGCTTTACGGGGTCAAAAGGGCTGCAGGCATTTTGTCTGTCACTTACAGCGACAGAAGCTGCTGACCCAGCCACAGGCACTCAGAGTGAGGATCTGAGAGGGGGTCTGCATTGGTCCCCCAAAGACGCCACTTCAACTGGTCACGCTGACAACAACACCGTCCCTCTGCGGGCAGTTCAGAGATGGAGGACAGAAGGGGACAGAATCAAAGCATAAAACAACACAGAGCTATGTTTTGCAATCACCGTTGTACCCTAGGGAGGAAGGGAAAGATGCATATTCTGCCGCCTAGTATTCAAGGCTTCTCTTTTTTTCTTGCAATCAAATTAACGTCTTTTATCCCTATCCATACGGGAGGTTCAGTGCTCTAAATCCGTTGTTTTCTTTAAAGGGGCACTGCTACAAAGTTCCACAGCCATCGCAACACCATCACCTATGGCAACTGTCACTCACGCAAGGTGCTGAATCACTGCCAGTGAACAGGCTAGTTAACTTGCCCAGGCATTCATAAGGATGTGAAAGAGCCACCGCTTCATTGTAATGCCAAGAGAGAAGCCGTGGTACAAAAGTCTCTTTTTTCTGCTGCGTATTCTTCCCCAGTAAACACTGCCACTCTCCTAACTAATAGCCTTCCTGGGGTCCTTTCAGATGAGGTGTTGGTATTCCTGTGCTTCTCAACTTTCCAGAACAAGCCAGGGAAATTGGGGAGGGGGGCTTGCTATAATTCAGGGAGAGTCAGTCAGACACTGGCAAGTTCTCTCTGTGTTTGTTGACTAAGACAGCTTACCAGCTGGTACGCAGTCTGTCAGTGGTTAAAAGATCCATCCATCCAATTCCAAATGGGTAAAGGCCTGACAGAGTGCTAGCCAAGACAACGGACATTACATTTCTGTTAGGATATGTGGTTTTCGAAAGACTGTGCTAACCAAGACAACGGACGTTACATTTCTGTTAGGACATGTGGTTTTCGAAAGATTGACTGTCCATTGCATCAGACTCTGACCAAAGATTAGGGTTGAAGGGGGTCATAGTGTGGTTGCATGACAAACACTTCCATAATGAACAATTTTAACATTTCTTTAAACATACATTTAACAAAGGCCCATTTTTCAAAGAAGTAAAAGACTAGTATGTATGAAAATAGCTGTAGTTAATAAAGCTGCATATCCTCTAGACCATCAGTATTGTAGAATTGACATTGTATTGCAATGCCGTATTATGAGGTTAAGGGGCAATATTTTGTTAAATAAAATTACATTCAATATAAGATGCTTCCGGTTGGCCTATTGCAAGGTGTGAATGCAGTAATGATCCGACTGTGTTGCTCATATGACCACACACACCAGAAGAGTCTACCTGTTGCCCAGTTTGTTCTTGTTGACCAAATACATAAAAACAATATGTTCTTGTAGAATCAAATTAGCAAACCAAACAATCTTGAACCAGTACAACGACGCAGCCTAAACTCAGTGGGAGGATTAGAAAAAGTTAGAAAAAGTGTGAATTTTAAGTGATCTCAGAACTGTAAGTGGCAAACACACATCTACCAGACAACAAATGGTTCAGCACCGCTAAGTGTTTCTAGAACCTCCCACCTGAAATTGACTAACAAACTTGTGGTAGAATCTGCAGAGGAGATCAGCATAGCTGACAAATAGAGGACTGTAAAGAGATTAATTTAGTACAGTATAGTATATATACTTTTTTCATCCCGTGAGAGAAATTTGGTCCCAATCGGTGAATTAGTGAAACACAAAGCACACAGTGAACACACAGTGAGGTGAAGCACACACTAATCCCGGCGCAGTGAGCTGCCTGCTTCAATGGCGGCGCTCGGGGAGCAGTGAGGGGTTGGGTGCCTTGCTCAAGGGCACTTCAGCTGCGGCCCACTGGTCGGGGCTCGAACCGGCAACCCTCGGGTTACAAGTCCAGAGTGCTAACCAGTGGGCCACGGCTGCCCAAATTTAGTTGCAGATTTACAGAAATTTCAGTTTTCACATAAGCACACAAATAGGCTTACACACACTAATTCAGATTAGACCAGCACGTTTTTTGCCAACATTCACATGTTCAATTAATGCTGCCTAATCTTTGCTCTAAGCTTTAAGCAATTCAATGTCAAAACCCTCTTCAATTCACCAACATCAATTAATCCCATCCGGTCACTGTGTCACTGAAATCAAATGCAATATATCCACACAGGGTGCGAATGCCAATTTTGCAAATCCTGTGGCAGAGGCGGACAGAGTACACAGCTTCATTACTTGAGTAAAAGTACAGATACCCTTGCTAAATTTTACTCAAGTACAAGTAAAAGTACAACAGTCAGATGTCTACTTAAGTAAAAGTACTGAAGTACTTGTTTTTAAAAGTACTTGAGTATCAAATGTACAATAGTACATTTTCTAAATATTGCATTACTACTGCTACAGTGCTTACTTACATTTATGTACAGAAACGTCCTACATGGAGTTATGACATTTTTTTATGTTAATACCTTGGAGAATGTAAAAGGAATTGAAAGTAAAATCAAGTAATTTTCATCTTTTTACCATGTTGCCAGGGATGGGCAGTATTTCTAATACATGTATATATAAAATATGTATTTCAAATACAAAATACTATTTTGTAATTGAAACACTGAAGCATTGTAATTTGTAATTGAAACATTGAAGCGAAAACTATCATTAACTTGTTCAGAAAATTGAAATAGTCTGGCGAGGTGGGGCCACGGGTCGGCACATTCCCGGGATGGACCTGCTGCATCTTTATCCATCGTTTCGTCCATGGTTTCATCTGTTATCTAAATCTGACCATGGAGTTGAAGGTGATTGCTGATAGGCAACGGGTACTCACGGTTATGGATAGAAATGTAGTGGAGTAAAGAGTACAATATTTGCCTCTCAAATGTACTTGAGTAAAGTCATGAGTACTCCCCAAAAATGATACTCGAGTAAAGTACAGATACCTCAAAATTGTACTCAAGTACTGTACTCAAGTAAATGTACTCCGTTACTGTCCGGCTCTGTCCTATGGACATGAGGTGCTCTGGTGGCAGCTTCTTGATCAAACTTTTGGGGGACATCACAATTTCACATCAATTTCATGATGTGAAGGAGATGCATAGGCTGTCATTTGTAATACAAAGAACTAAAGGCTTGAGGTCTTCATCAACTCAGCATATTAAATTCATTATCTTCATGCATATTCCATAGAAACATTTAGTGGCTATAAAGACATACAAGTATGTAACAAAAAAAGAGTTTAATTTTGCATTCAAATGCAATTGAGTGATCTTGTCAGAATATTGGTTTTAGATTGGTCCGGTTATTAGCCAGTCTAAATTTCTAGATCTTTTAAATGCATGCAAGTTGCTGTGGCCATGGTTCAGGGTAAAAGAAGGGGCTAATTCTATATGACCTGTTTTAAAATAGGGACATTTTCATCAGCAATACAAATGGACAGTGGCTAGAGGAGGTCTGCATTCAAATATTGACCTGTGGCTCAGCCAAAGCCAAGATGCGTCATGAAGCTTGAAAACCTAAATTTTCGACATTTTCTTTCAATGCCTTGTAGTCTTACACGAATACAATGAAGATTCACCTTTAATTTTCAATAAAACAATGTCAAACGCAAACACTGAAACACCTGACAAACAATGCACCAGGCGCTGCTCCAGTCTTGCGGAAACCGTACACGACCATTTCCATAGGAAACAATGGTTCCCACACATCGGTATAGTATAGTAGCCTTGAAAGGAATCAGAAGAGCCTAAAGAAGTTGTTCATGGCACTGGCAACCAGGTAAAGGTAAATACTATAAAGTCAGGAACGTGGAACACTACACACTGGGTATGATGATAGGCGGTAGGATGAGATATTGGCGGTATTAGCCTACGCTGAATCACATTGGATCAGTATCTGTAGGCTACGAACAAATTCGCCAACATAAACAACGTCACTCCTCGTAGTATGTATAGTATAGGCATGTATGCTAACATTAGTTTACTGCAAGGTTGCAACTTACACGCGTGTGAAAGGACCTGCTTTAGCCCACATATTAATAAGGTATAGCCTTAAGGAGCAAAACATCCTGTAGGCTACTCAGTTAGTGATCATCTGTTATCAAGTTTCCCATATTGCTTACGCTCCATAAACTGCGGCCGACTAGCTCAAGACAACAGCTTAACTTTTGCTAGCACGGGATAGCTAGCAAACACTCCACTAAACCACTATAATTCTGCATGTCTTGCCTTGCTAGTTTACTTGAAAACACTGAAATACAAATCAGGCGAAACCTTACTGATGTATAAAGTAATGTCATACTTACAAAAATACTGTTACAACGATATGCCCACGCCACCAAGCTTCCGTTCGAGTGAGTGATTCATTATTTGTATCCAGCCAGGCACAGTCTTCCAGCCGTTTCGACGCTACTTTGTTCCCGTTTGAGGCTTCAGTGGAAAGAATGTTACTGGAGTGTTCAATATCTAAAAGCGGGGTACTGGTTTTGGAGGCTGATTGACGTGGTTTCTCCCAATCCTTTCCACCAGTTTCATAGATATATGCCGACACCCAATAGGGTTCGACTATTACGAAAATGGGCGCGTTTTTTGCAGCCGAGTCAACCAATGGGTTTCAGACTGGGTGGGTATTCAGAATATGCAATGAGTCCGCAACAAAACAATAGAGGGCCAGGCTGGCTGCTTGGTGATTGCTGGTAGTCACAAAGCGATATTCTGATCATAGCCTAAGCCCTATTGCACTATATAGGCCCTGCTATAGTATTCTGTTTGTCACAAAGATTTACAGATTGACATTTGCTCAATAAGTGTCATGTTTAGGCTAACCACAGCCTTGGGTTCCAAAAAAAAAGGCTTTGAGTTCTAAAATGTATGCATTTATCCCCCCCCCCCCCCCCCCCAATCAGTTGTCAATGTCATGGTGTTAAAGTTGGCAAATCCTGCTGTGTTGTCTAGTAGAAACACGTACGGTAAATACTCAATTATAGTGCAGTAGAAGTGTTGTAGATCTCCTGTTACTTGAATTTATAGGCTTATAGGGCCCCTTAGTGGCGAATTTGTGGTATTAGACAGTTCTACACTGCACATCAGGCAGTTCTACATTATGTTTGCTAAAAACGTCACTGCAGTTATGGGACAAAAATAAAATAAAAATAGGTACAGCCTACAGCAGTGTTTTCTGAAGTAGGCCCACAATGCAGTGCATTGTCCAAAATACTGCATTTTTCAATAAGGGCAGTACCATGTAGTTGCAATAAAATTTGTTCACGTCCAAAACACTGCATTCCTGCATATGACCGGCAAGAAAATGCAGTTTTGGCACTTGGAAAATGTTGGAAAATGGCAGTTGTTTTTTCTATTCAGGATAACATTATTGACATTTGCCCATTTGCACCACAAGAGTGGCGGGGTCTATGGGGGAGGGGTATGTATTTATATATTACTTTTTCTGCTGTAAGTGCATGTTGTGTGTGATGTATGCTACTGATACCTTAACTTTCCCCTTGGGGATCAATAAAGTATCTATCTATCTGTATATATATGGTGTGACCAGAGCCGGACAGTAACGGAGTACATTTACTTGAGTACAGTACTTGAGTACAATTTTGAGGGATCTGTACTCGAGTATCATTTTTGGGGAGTACTCATGACTTTACTCAAGTACATTTGAGAGGCAAATATTGTACTCTTTACTCCACTACATTTCTATCCATAACCGTGAGTACCCGTTACTTTTTCAAAAAAAAAGGAAAAAAGAAAAATCTCAGAAACCCTCAATTTGTTGTTTCCCTCTCAAACGTGATTGGATTGTGCAGGCGCCACTGATTGGGACAGCCTATCAGCAATCACCTTCAGCTTTCCGCCAGGTCAACTCCATGGTCAGATTTAGATAAGAGATGAAACCATGGACGAAACAATGGATAAAGACGCAGCAGGTCCATCCCGGGAATGTGCCAACCCGTGGCCCCACCTTGCCAGACTATTTCAATTTTCTGAACAAGTTAATGATAGTTTTCGCTTCAATGTTTCAATTACAAATTACAATGCTTCAGTAGCCTAGAAATCTAGACGCACCCTAGCGGCGGCAAATTAATTTGCTCAGCCTGTACGTCTAGTAGTAAACCATAGGAATTTCTATTGGCTAACACCGTGGATGTTATCCAATCACAGCGCTCTATTTTGTTAGAGAGTCTTAAGGCAGGCTTAACAGGATAACGACAGTCCTGCGACGGTGAACAACAAGGAAGGTGGCTATGGCGAACGAAGAACGGTTGTTTGAATCGGCATTGGTGTCAACTTTGGAGGAGTTGGACTTGTGCTTTTCTTTGAAAGTTGAGCAACACAATGCACTTAAGTCATTCCTTTCGAAGAAGGATGTATTTGCCGTTTTGCCGACCGGATACGGATATGGTCGTAGCGCTGGCCTATTGCATGCCTAGGCAGTTTGAAAGACAATTCTCTGCCCGCCCCTTGGATTAAGCGAGGTGAATGGCTCGATTCCAGACTATACATTTCAATGATATAGGATGGCCCGCCAGGCTAATGCTTCAGTGTTTCAATTACAAAATAGTATTTTGTATTTGAAATACATATTTTATATACATGTATTAGAAATACTGCCCATCCCTGGCAACATGGTAAAAAGATGAAAATTACTTGATTTTACTTTCAATTCCTTTTACATTCTCCAAGGTATTAACATGAAATTTTTTCATAACTCCATGTAGGACGTTTCTGTACATAAATGTAAGTAAGCACTGTAGCAGTAGTAATGCAATATTTAGAAAATGTACTCTTGTACTCTTGATACTCAAGTACTTTTAAAAACAAGTACTTCAGTACTTTTACTTAAGTAGACATCTGACTGTTGTACTTTTACTTGTACTTGAGTAAAATTTAGCAAAGGGTATCTGTACTTTTACTCAAGTAATGAAGCTGTGTACTCTGTCCGCCTCTGGGTGTGACAGATTTAGGGGTGGTAGTGGTGTTTAGTGATTAGGCTCCAAATGGAGCGCCTGAAGGTTGCAAGTTCAATCGATGGGGCTGCTATTAACAAGGCCAAGGCACCTAACCCAGGGGAAGTAGTAAACTGGGACAGCATGGTTGGCATGTGCACTCTGACCTGTCGAGTATCATCAGGCTATGGTGCATTGTTTGTTGTGAAACATTCCTGTGACCATTACTGAAATGTTTTTAGACTTGTTGCCACAGCTCTACTGTGCTAGCTAGGCTACAGACCTAGACCATTCGTTGACCTCATGCATCAGCAAGTGTGGGTGGTATCACCACAGCTGAGCAAAGGGGTTAATTCAAGTGTGTGGTTTAGCCTAATGAACTCTGATAAGTTCATTCAGAGAAGGTAAGCCTAAGAGCCCTGTTACTTCAAAAACCCATCTTTTTAAAGATATTTAGCACTTGACCTTATCTTGGGATACCCTAGGAATGCCCTTCAAGCTCCTCCATGCTCCTAGCTACTGGGCAGCCATAATGATTTATTCCAAGATTCTGCTCTGTTTACAGATATATATTTCTCTTAACATCAAAATATATGCCTTCTGCATTAATGAACATTGCTGGGTGATCAATCTGATCGACGCTCCAGTGAGGAAACAGTATGACTATTTTTAAGTCAGCTGGCCATAATGATTTATTTGGCTCTATTTACCGAAATGTATTTATCATTACATAGCCTACACGGAAAAATATATGCATGTTTGAATGAACATTGTCCAAAAATAGTCTGGGTGGATCGATCAGATCCCAGCCCTATGGAGGAAAACAGAACGTTATTTTTAAATGTTCTGTGCCAGACTGCGCAGCATGAGATGATTAATCAAGATTAGGGGAGCCCCACTGTCTTTCGTCTCAGCTCTCCAGAAGTAAGAGAAGGTAATAAAATGTTTGCTAACCTTCTCAAATACCACCCAAGAAGTTCTTTCTTACCTAAAGCATTCCACATCTTGTTGATTGACCAAAAATTGTACTACACACATCTCATATCAGATTGGGGGCTTCCTAGACCACACACATAAAGCGATCAGCAGATTTTTTCATCGATACGGTAGTAGTTTGGTTAGAGAGGTGATAATGCTTTATTAAGAGAATTCCATTTATCATGCATGCTCAGCAAAGCATGAAATATGCACAATGTAGTTCTGCTTCAATCCATATCAACAATACATTTATTGATATGAATTGAAGCAGAGCTATACTGTACTAGTTGAAGCATAGTCAGTATTATGAAGCTTGATAAGAGCTCTGTCACACCTAGTAAACAGTCTCCCATCAGACTGCTGGGGAACATTGATGACTGAGTGTCAGGTGTGCCACTTCAGTGGTATTCTTCAGGTATAATCAGCATGTTGATTAAGTTGTTGAGAGAGAGAGAGAGAGAGAGAGAGAGAGAGAGAGAAAGAGAAAGGCTGGTCTTGTTGATATGCAAGCATCATCTATTCTAACAATACAGTACTTGCCTTGGTATTGACCTATTCTCGGCCTAGCTCCGAAGCCCTATATTCTCTTGTGCTTATGTGTAATTAGCAGCCTATATAGATTCACTGGCACTGCCTGATGGCTTTAATTGGTATATTCTTCTATCTATTTCTAACAATTGGTTGAAGCAATGTGATGCAAAAAATGCCAAAAAGCTTAAAAGCACAAACAGAGCAACACATTCTAATAATGGTGGTGTCCCGTGTCTTGTGGGAACTGTAGTCCCATGTGATAGAAAATGGCGTAGTGGGTAAGGAGCTCTAGCATGCAGTAGCCTGAAAAGTTGTGGGGTCAATACCCGGCATCCACCGTTGTGTCCTTGAGCAAGGCACTTAACCCTGAGTTGCTCCGGGGACAGTGGCCCTTGTAATGTAATTGGCATAAGTAAGTTGCCTTGGATAACAGCGTATGCTAAATGAATAAAGGTAAATATAGAAAAAGAGAGGGGGAAATAGTGTAGGTCTTTTTTTGCAAAAACACTTGGACAAAAACAATGTATCTGTTCTTCAGGTACACATGACTTGCTTACTGGTTGTCATATGCTCTCTTTGATCATATGATCCATTATCAGCGTATGTACAATACCTGTTACTGATATATTGTCTTCTTAGCTCCATGAGAAGTTTGTTATTGCATTACTAGAGTTACTGAGGGAATCAGATGGAGCATGTTGAGGTAATGTTTTGAAGCCTACTTACCAGACATCTTGAACCATAACTAAAATATAGAATAATGCTTAGAAAAAATAAAACAAATATCCTAAATCACAGTTTCAATACCATGTGAACCAACCATGATCCATTCCTCATTCACATGATATTTATATATAAACTCTATGTGTAAACTTATATGAAAGTTCATTTCTCCCCCTAATTTATTTTAAAAAGTTAATGTTTCATATATTCTAGATTCATTAGATATAAAGTGAATTATGTCAAGCCATTTCAAGAATATTTCATTTTTTGCTTTTATCTTGATGATTATCGCTTACAACTCATGAAAACCAAAAATCAGTTTCTCAAAATATTAGAATAAAGATGTTATAATCAGGGCTTTGAACCGGTTCAAGGAACGAAAACGAAAACCGGGAACTTTTTGTATTTTACAGGGAACAGAAACGAAACCGGAAACGTTATTATTTTTTATGTTCTGGAACAGGAACACTTATTTAAAATAATGGTAACCGGTTAATACTGGTTTTATTTCGTTCCTCAAAGTTTTCGTTGCCTAATTAACTAAAAATTATTTTCCTGCGCACGTTACCATGACGGCTGAGGTTCACTTCCTGTGTGACATCACATCAGACATTCGCTGACTGAATGGAGAGAGAGCGATGGATTACAAAGTCTCCACTCCACATCTTAAATAAGAGGTGAATTACGATCCATCCTTAATTAAAATGCTCATTCCAAACACAATATCAATAGCTATATTTGTTGACTCTACGTTAAAAATGGACTAGCGAACATTAGGCCCAGGCGCGCCTGCAGGTGTACGTCCGTACGCACTGTGCGTACCATCAAGCTAACGTTACTCAACAACAGAACATTTCCCTTGTGCGCGTGTATTCACACCAAATTGGCCTACCATACCTTCCCAAATATGCACAGTATCCCTTTAGCTGCATGCCATTGGGCTATTTACCATCTATTACGTAAAGTTAGTGAACACGTTATCAAAATTAACGTGCACGCATTTTGTTTGAGCAGGAGAGAGAATACGCACGCAGACACGCAATAGGCTACTTGTTGTTTTCTTTTACTCGGCTATCTATATATGGTTATCAGCACACAATGTTGAGCTAATTCACTAACTCAATACTCATCATGGATATCACAAGTTTAAACAACGAAAACAGAAAGGATGGAGGCAGCAAAGCTAGGAGTTATCCCAGATGGGCAAGGAAGGCAATTGGTGTGCTTGTCAGAACGTTAGACTGCGCTAAAGCCAGACGTCACGTTACGCTAGAACAAAACTAAAGGTAACTTTAGCCTGTATAGGGCTGTATCAAGTTGTCCAAATGAATAGGTCATTGTAGACATTGTCGTTGTATTATTGCATGTGGATGTTGTTATGCTATGTAGGCTACTTTTTTGCTGACCAATGGGGGGGGGTGATGGGTGTGTATTTTTTTGTTCTAACCGGTTCGGGAACGTCAATTTATTGGTGGAACGTTATAATTCCGTTTCTGTTCGGAACGAACCGATTGGGGGAAAAAATCGGTTCAAAGCCCTGGTTATAATACATAAATGTCGGTACCCTGAGCCTTTAATCTCTTAGTCTGGTTCAGTAAACACAACCACAATCATGGGAAAGACACAAGGAGGGTAAGCCACATAAGTTCAGTGCTGTAACAAAGCATATTCATGGAAAGTTGACTGGGAAAAGTGTAGTAGGAAAAGGTGGGCAAGCAGCAAGGATGACCGCAGCCTTGAGAGAATGGTCAAGCAAAGCCAATTCAAGAACTTGGAGGAACTTCACAAGGAGTGGAGTCTGCATCAAGAGCCACCACGCACAGACATGTCCAGGAAATAGGCTTCAAGTGGCACATTCCTAATGTCAAGCCACTCCTGAATCAAGGTTAGAGTGTCTTACCTGGTCTGAGGAGACACAGAACTGGACCGTTGTTCAGTGGTCCAAACTAACCGGATATCAGGGTCCAATCAAGGTCCCAAGGGTCTGGAGGAAGAGTGAAGAGGCACAGAATCCAAGTTGCTTGAAGTCCAGTTTGATGTTTCCACAGCCAGTGATGATTTGGGGTGTCATGTCATCTGCTGGTGTTGGCCCACTGTGTTTTCTGAAGTCCAGAGTCAATGCAGCCTTCTACCAGGAGATTTTAGAGCACTGCTTTCATGTGCTGACACGCTTTATGGAAATGTCCTTTTCCAGCAGGACTTGGCACCTGCCCACAGTGCCAAAACTGCTATTAACTGGTTTGCTTACCATGGTATTACTGTGCTTGATTTACCAGACAACCTGTCTGACCTGAGCCCCATAGAAAATGTATGGTTTATTGTCAAGAGCAAGAAAATGAGAGACACCGGACCCAACAATACAAATGACCTTTAAAGATGTTCTAAGCGATGTCATACATTTTTTAGGCTAAACATTTTTTTGTCACTTACAGCAAACATCACCTCACCATCCGCTAGCTGCCTGTGTCCTGAATACACTGTAAAAAAACACGATCTCTGTAGACAAACCAGGCTCCAAAAACGGCCACAAAACAACTTGGGCAAACCGTGCCCATAAAAACATATCAAACTGTTCCAGCAAATCACAGACGAGATGCGCGTTTAGGAGAGTTTCAATTGTATGGGAGGGAGGAGGAGGAAGTAGCGAGCTAGCTTTCTGTTTTGTTTGAACGCCAACAGAAGTGACGTTACCCAGCATCACTTAGAGCACCTTTAAGGCCATTAACAAAGCAACCTGGGCTTCCAAAATACCTCAGCATTGCCACAGACTGATTGCCTCCATACCACAAGACATTGATGCAGTAATTTGTGCAAAATCAGCCCATATTGAGTGTATGAATGAACTACTTTACATTAGTCAGATTAGTTCATTCATTTTCAAAAATGTCAACATTTCTGTATTATAACCTCTTTATTCTAATATTTTAAGATAGTGATTTTTGGTTTTCATGAGCTTAATTGTCAAGATTAAAACACAAGAATGGCTTTAAATATGTCATTTTATCTAATGAATCTAAAGATTCACTTTTTGAAATAAATGGGGGTGGGGGGGGAGGGGGCTTTTCCACAATACTCACATTTTTTGAGATCCACCTTTAGAAGTATAAGCAAGCTCAGTGCATGTAACCCAGCCACCTTCTGTAGTCACCAGTGCACTGTGTCCTCAGGACGTACAGTAGATCCCTTCCTACAGGACTTGCTAATGCACGCTGACCAGGACATAGATCCCTTCCTACAGGACTTGCTAATGCACGCTGACCAGGACATAGATCCCTTCCTACAGGACTTGCTAATGCACGCTGACCAGGACATAGATCCCTTCCTACAGGACTTGCTAATGCACGCTGACCAGGACATAGATCCCTTCCTATACAGTACTTGCTAATGGACTCCAACCAGGACATAGATCCCTTCCTACAGGGAGAACTCAGTGATTTCCATGTGTCTGCAGAAACACATGTATGTGACAGTTTCGAGTGTCTCGAACCTTGAGACAGATAGCATTTCCCTTCGCCACCACCGAGGTCTCTCAGGTCATTGCTCCTACACGTTTGAGCTTAGACGCTTGTGTCAAGGCCTCGATTTGATGCTGAGTTTGGTCATGTTGCTTGATGGCAGAGAAGCAAATGGTTGGTCAGCTGAGCTGCTTGTGCTTTTGCAAGCCCCATATTTAGATGTCTGATTGCTGTCAGTGAAACTGAATAATGTGTTGAGAACACACTGTGATGTGGCACCAGTTGGATTATTAAAATAAACCCATGGATATTCTCTGAGCTTTGAACAGCTGTTAATGGTATTTGCACTATAAGGGGAATGTTTACCATGTTTACCGTCTTGAAGGACTGCTGATAGACCGTCAGACAGTGTGGTTAGGGGATGATGAATCTCAAGACATTCCATCTTTTCATCGATAATATTGATTTGTGGATATGAGTTTCCAGAATGGAAAAGTAGATTTTCCGTAAAACATCAACACCACTGTGCTTCAGCAACAGAATATTAATTAATGGCGTCTAAACTATTGCCGTATGATTTCAGAATGTAGTAGGCTACGTCTGGGAGATAAAAGCATTTACACATATTTAATAAAGTCCTGCTGGATTCATTTGATTTCTTTCTCTCATTACATCAAGCTTACACAGA
>NW_027468565.1:31178300-31223300 GCF_046254945.1 Alosa pseudoharengus | reverse complement strand
CCCTAGCCCCCCCCCCCCCTAACTAAAATAGGAGTTGGAATAGGTAATAGATGAAGGCACAAGGGTGATTTAACACATTGAGTTAAGTTGGGCACAGAAAATCTTAGTGTACCCTGTTAGTTTGGTAGCTAGTTGTTTAAGCTCAATGTATATAAAGGTCTTGTCAGCTCGCATGAGTTCAAGCAATTAGTGTTAGTGTTACTAAGATATAAAAGTCTTGTCAGCTTTCAAGATGTTAGAGATTCAAACAATTACTGTTAGAGTTGCCAATGGATATAAATATCTTGTCAACTTGCAAGAGTTGGAGATCCAAACAATTTGCGTTCGAGTTTCCAAGAGTTTACTATACTAGTTAGCGTTTATTTGAGTGTTGGACATCTACTACGGGTTAACTAATAAGAGTTGAGCAGAGGTTCTGACAGGCCACATTAGTTAGCTAGAGTTAGACATGCTGACAGTTTCCACTGGTCCCCTGGATTTAAAAAGAGGTGCCAACAGGCCACAGCTAAGAATGTTTTGCACCTGAGTGTGTAACTCACTTGTATGAGAAAGTGAAAGGCTCAGCAACTTTTATGTTAGTTCAGGAAAATGTCAGTTTTAATCAGTTTTAATGACATGTGCATAGGTACATTGGTATGCACTTGAACTTGAAAATGTATATGAGTCTAATGACTTGTACAAGTGAATTGAAGATATGCACTGGATTTTGATGTCACCTATTAGACAGTGTTTTCACTCTTACTCTTAGACAGAGAATTAGACAGTGCCACTGTGTTTACACCGGATAGTATTACAGAAGTAAGTTTATCCACATAGATAGCATAGGCTATACAGCAAAACTTGCACTACCATTTTAAGGTTTGGGCTCCCTTCCTTCCATGAAACCATACATGAAAAACGTTTGAATAGGAGATTTAATAATATGAATTGGCAATGCAGCCACTGACAAGGTTAGAAATTATTTGTTTTAATTTTTATGGTTTTGTAGTTCAGATGTTGCTTTTATCAAAGAATCCTCCTGTTGCTTTTTTCCCCAAAACAAGGATAATTCCAATTTCTAATGGGTTACATTGTGGTTCCGACAAAAAAGAGAAAAAGTCCGCTTCAAGTGGACTTTTTCTCTTTTTTGTCTGGTCGTTTGTTTGTCCTGCTCCCAGGTCAGATATTTGGATGTGCGGACTTTAAAACTTACTCTTTACATTGTGGTTCCCTCAGCTTACCCTAACATATCGAAATCTACATGAAGTTCTGAATATCACAAAACCATAAGTATAAGTCCAGATACAGTACAAGCCATAATATGTAATACTAAAGTTAATATGAGTTAATAAATTGCACTGTAACATAACCCCTTGTTTTGTTCATTAAATAAGCTATTAACATTTAACAAATTGTTAGCCATATTAAAGGCTGTATCTAATAGTTTACTAATATTAGCTATGGTGTTGGATATTACATTCATTAACTGAATCCCGATGTAAAGTGTTACCACCTTATGATTAATGTTTATGCATGTCCCAGTGTTCTAGTGCCGACTGCCAACTGGCAAAACATCCAAAGAAAAGCAATGAAAGATGTCTAATCCTTGCTATGTGTGGGAAGCAACTTGAGATGGGGATCTGCATTGACATCATTCCAGGTTTATCGTTTGCCAGGGTGGCAAGTTTGCTCAAGACGATCGCTGTCCTCTCCTTTCCTGTTCAGGGTGGCATGGAACGACAACAGCTCCCAAATGTGGTACACATGACAATGTTGTCACTCATCAGTATAGTGATGCTAATGAGCTGAGGAGGCCTGGTCATTCGACTGGCCAAATGGTACCATGGTGATCGGCATAGTGATGCTTCTAGCTGAGGAGGCCTGGTCATTCGACTGGCCAAAGAGTACCATGGTGATCATCAGCATAGTGATGCTACCAGCTGAGGAGGCAGTGATAATTTGAAACATCGTGAAACATCACTCGGCCACTGCGTGCAACAATATCCATTCCATCTCACTGTATTCTTGTGCTGTCTCTCTTTCTGTACTTCAAATGGAATTATTTTGTGTGTCAGCAAAGGTATTCCTGTCCACAGTGTAATGGTGAGTGGTATGGTAACAGGTGGTGTATTGGAGAGCGGCTAGCATGCAATAGCCACAAAAAGTGAGGGGTTAAATTCCCACTTGCCACCCTTGAGCAAGACACTTAACCCTGAGTTGCCCCAGGGAGACTGACCCCTGCAATTGGTATCAGTAAGGCGCTTTGGATAGAAGCATCAGCTAAATGAATGAATGAATGAATGAAAATGAATGAATAAATAGAAATATCTCCTGTGCTCAAAAATATTTGCTTTGTCCCTTCCCCTGTGGTTATGCTTATGTCTAAATAGTTTCAGGCTGCTTTATCTCCTGAGGATTTGTCCAGAATAATTTCCACTTGGGTTCAGGAATGGCTCTCACCCAGAGGATAGAAGACTTCAAAATAAGATCATTCTTTGTCTTTCTAGATATAATTGAGCTCAAGTTAACACTCGCATAAGATTTTGAGATTTCAGCTCATAGGAAACAGCCTTATTCTTGCCTCAGCTCAAGTCCAATTTAAGTTCAGTCTTAGATCTAAAGCACTTTTCTTTCTTCTTGATCTATTCGTTTGCCTTTTATTTATCCTTAAAGGGGTTTTGGAGAAACAGGTCAGAATTCAATAATCTTTCACAGAGCTAATTTATTTCTTTTGAGAGTGAAATACCCCTTTTTCCTTGACTTGACTTGATCTTTTCTTCTGTCTCTTATTTAAAAGGGATACATTAGAAGCACAGGGATGATGTAAATGTTAATCAGGTTTCTCAGCCAAGTATACAGTACTTGCGTATACAAGTAATTTGGTCTCTGCATTTATCCCATCCATGAATCAGTGAACACACAGAGCACACAGTGAACACACAGTGAGGTGAAGCACACACTAACCAGGAGCAGTGAGCTGCCTTCCTACAGCGGCGCTCGGGGAGCAGTGAGGGGTTAGGTGCCTTGCTCAAGGCCACTTCAGCCGTTCCTACTGGTTGGGGATCGAACCGGTTACAAGCCCGAAGCCCCAACCAGTAGGCTACGACTGCCCCAGTTATGATCTCTCAAAGAGCGTATTTATTTCAGTGAAGAAAATAAAGCAATATTATTCCTCTGGCCAGGTACATGTCACCTAGTTGGCCCACGTCCCACATCTCAGGAACAGAAACACATGGATGGTGGAAAGCTCGCGCGGTGGCCAGAGGGATTCTTTTCCATGGCAGTCGTTGCCCCCGGCAGGCCAGAGCCATGCGTGGGATGTAAAGTGTTAATTAAAGGTTTGAGAGACAGCCATGCGGCCGTAAATCTGGAGCACTGGACGTCTCTCTCCGACACGCACCTCTCTTCACGCACACACACACACACATGCCGCAGTCCTCGCTCTTCCTCAGCTCTCGGACTGGGCCGGCTGCAGGGCAGGAACCGTCTGTGTCTTCTCACTCATGTAGGCCATGGCATTCGCAGCGCTATGGCCAGTAAAACATCAATGGTAGGCTTTGGCAGCCACGTCTGGCAGTAACGAGCGCCCCGAGACAATGAGTTATGTCTTTGTCTCCTCACAGCCTCCTGGTAGCTGAAATAACCCCTAATGACTTACTGATATGGCCCATTGATAAACCATTCCACTGTGAAGACTGGGAATTTAACAAATTTTATATCATGTCATGACTGTTGAGCATGACCATAACATGGTTTCACTAGTTCACATTCCTGTATTTGCATAAAGACATAAAAGCATAATACATAAAAGCATAATAGAAGAGCATGTTTGGTAGGGTTGGGCACCGAAACACGGTTCTAATATGGCACCGGTGCCGACACAAATGGTAGTAACTGCATCGAATAACAATGTGGATTTCGGTGCCTCATTTCGGTGCTTAAATAGCGTTTTTTTTTTTTTTTTTTATACGAGGCATCACTGCATGTCATGCGCCATCTCTAACGTCTTGCTCTGATAGCAACACATCCAGATACAGTTAGATGATAAACACTGGATGTATAAAGCAGAGGGGTGCACCACATGAGTGGACAGTGTTTGACAGCTTGCGTGAGCCCAAGTAGCTTACTTTAAAGCGATATCGCGAGCTCCTGTCAAAATCTAGCAGTGGGCCTAACTACACACAAGCAAAAGGCTATGAAACAACATCAACAGTAGGCTAGCCTAGCCTATACATTACACAATATCCTTGCTAATGCGCTAACTGACATTTATTTGAAATGTTATCAACAAAGTTGTAAGGTGAAAACTTTATTTCACGGTGTGTTAAACAACATAATGGCATGATATTAATCTTTCATGTGCATGAGGTCCATATAGCATCACAATGAATATGAAGATAATGTTAAAAGTTAGCTGGCAAAAACAAATATGTAGGTTACATACCTGATGTCACTGAGCTGTCAAAGAGGCTACGAAACCATCTCCGTAGTTATCGCTAATTAAACTCAGCTGACTGGTGTTAGCGCATAGCCATAGTTGCTGTTAAAATGCCTTCTGCTGGGAATCTTAACACTTCAACACCGACATGTAGCCTAACATGTTCAAAACTACTGCGTGTTATGGGTTAAGACATACAATTTCTTGAAGCATTTGGCAACACACTGAATTAACTGGAAAGTAGAGTCCCTGTTAGATTAGCTTGCTTGCAAATGCCTTGTCCATGACCTGCCAGTTTTATGGCAAGCGGTTTTAACATACCTTATGGCAAACCACCTACACTGGGTAAACTTGAAAGCAGAGCTTACCATTGTGTGTGCATGCATGGCAAGCTGTTTTAACATTTAAATGTATTATTCATAGGGGCAATGAGATATTGATAGTAAATTGAATATAACAGTTCAATTTCATGTTCAAATTTGTCTCATCAATAAAAAAAGCAATTCATGCTTTAGACAATTTTTATTTAAAATATTTTAAAAACAAAGTACCGGTTCAGGCACCGTTTCGGCACCAGCACCGTTTTAAAAGTATCGTTTTAGCACCGGTATCGGATAAAACCCAAACAATACCCAACCCTAATGTTTGGTGAGGTCTCTGACCATGGTCCTGCAGGGCTTTGCGGAATCGTGCCGTAGTCGACTGCGCAGGCAGGAGTCGGGCAGGATTCCGCCGTACACCCCCTTATTTTTTTACTATGGAAGACGGCAGGCGTAAGGGGAGGTGGTGGGTTGCGAGTGGAGTAACACCGATGCTGCAACTTCGGCAGGTAGACTGCGAATAAGTAGCCTGACTGATTGAATAAGGAGGCGTGGCAAATTCCGTCACACTCCTCCCGAACTTCCGTTTGTAAACACCATTTCTTTTCCTGGTTGATGAAATATATATTTCCTAAAATCTCAGGAAAGTTGGGTCTTCATGAGCTTTTCTATCTTCAGCATCCGAGAGTGTCTCCTCTCCAAACACACCTAACAACCCAACACATCTAACTTGCACTTACCATAGACTTCCCTTTTTTCCCTCTATCTACTGTTTCTACCACTTTCTCCTTCAAAACTTTGACCAGTACTTAAAACCAATTTACTCTCATCCTTTATCATTGTAGTGTTAATTGTTACTTAAGGTCTCATCTGCATGTTATTCCTCACTTTTGTAAGTCACTTTGGATAAAAGTATCTTCTAAATGAAATGTAAATGTCAATGTCTAATATTTTCTCCCCACAGTGTGAGGTTGCATTGGAAATAGTCTCTCTGAGGTTCTGGAAGGGAATGGTTTCAAACCACTGCATAGCACTCAGGTTTCTGTATGTGTTTGGTTAAAGTGCAGCCTTTCTATGAACTTAATACACAGTCTGGTGAGGTGAACATCACTAGAGTTTAATAAGAATGGAAGATGCTCAAAACAATTCAACCCAGCACTTACTTTAGTTCTATACCTAATTATGCAAGGGATCATGGAGGTGACCCGATATGTGGAATTAATGGTGGAAGCAAAGAACTCCACGACACGAAGCATGTATGATATTCATTCTTCATTGTTGATGTTCATTCTTCATCATTAAAATATAATCACCATTTACCAGTGATTAAATAGCTTAACCAGTTCACAGCATGAATTATATTACTTGTAAATACATGTATGTATTGTATTGTAGTGTAGTGTAAATTTGATAGATTCTCCAGAAGTCATGCTATTCTTATAACTGGTATATTCTAGAGTGGACCCCATAAACTGTGAGTAGTTTTGAATTGCTTCTTAGAACTTTGCACAGACACACACACACACACATATGCACGCACACATCACATCCCTCTCTCTCACACACACATGCACACACCATTAGCCCCTTCTGAGGAGCCGTTTTTCCACGACAAGGCCCCGATGACAAGGCAGTACAGGAGTGATTAACTCCACTCTCCTTGCTTCTCTATGTCTCTGTGAGCTGTGGGCTGGCCTCCAGTGGGGGGACACTTTACACACATGGGGCCTCATCAAAAACCCACCAGGTGCCACCCCTCCTCCCTCATTCAGAGCCCAAAACTGGCTTATCATCACTCCTCTACGAGTGGAATCGCAGGGGAAGAGGCACCACGCAAATCCACCTCTCTGTCTTTTTTTCTGAAGAGAGAGAGAGAGAGAGAGAGAGAGAGAAAAAAAAACAAAGTTCCTTCTTTAGCTGTGCTACAAAGTGACACACAGACAGAAGATGTTCAATTACAGGCGATGCAGTAACTTCACCTGGAATGGCACCCTGAAGGACCTGGGGAATCGCTACGGTTGCAGAGGTAAGTCTCATGCGCAGCTCTGCTATGAATTGAATGCACGCCTGAAATCTCTCCTCTTGGCAGAAGCCCTGCGCGGTAACGAGAGAATGCAGAGGTCTCATCCCGCACATGCACGGCACTGGCTGAGTGCATTTTGTGGCTGTTAAGGTGCCTCACACCTTCTAGACATGCACTGTCTCCTCTGGTGTCTTTACAGTGTTATTTCCTATTGAACTGACTACATATTTACCCCATATCTTTGCATGGATTATAGGAAAGGTTTGCTTGGTGATTTTTTTTTAATTTTACCACTGTCATGCTAAGCAAGTGAAAAGCAATTAACAACTTAGTCGTATGCTTCCTCATGCTGCTGGGGCCGTAGAGATAGGAGTGAGTGTGGGTTAGCTGGGAGATTAAGGCACTTTACATTCTTAGTTATTCCAGAAATGGGAGGAGTGACAGCTCTTTGAAATTTGGACTAGGAGATGGAAACTGTAGTCTCCAGCTGCTTTTGGCATCACTTCTACAGTTGAGAGTTATTCCGATATATTGCGTAACAAGCCTATCATGTTGTGTTACTATTAAGAGATCGGTTGGGTCCAATACAGTTTTCACTTACACGACAGATTGTCTTTCATTCCATGGAGACAAGAAGGTCTGTAACTTTCATGTCCTCTGTCTTTGATCTTCAAAATGCTGTTGGTTTTGGTTCCTTTGACCTTTTAATCTCACATTTCTTTTTCTTTCTCCCTCAAAAAAGCCCATCGCCATTCATTGCGTTGGCACATCTTCCATCCAAAGCTTTATTACGTTTAGGAGCTGTTAAACTGTCAGTGATGTGATCGTGGGCATGTGTGTGCCCCGCCAAATATAGTCCAGGACCCTGTGATGCACAGAGACAGGAGAAAGTGTGACAAGAATCACCAATGAAATGTGTCACTGAGGGCAAGAGGTAGGAAGCAATCCTGAGAGATAAAATAGAGAGGGAGAGAGAAAAAGAGAGGGAGATAGAGAGTGAAAGTAACAAGTTGTGTGGAAGTACTGTTTAGATAGATAGATAGATAGATAGATAGATAGATAGATACTTTATTGATCCCCAGGGGAAATTCAATGTTTAGGCATTTATGGACCAGACACAGTTGTAGAACATAGTTATAAAATCACTGAACACAGTCCGTGAAAGAGGGCATAACTAAGGAATAAGAGGGAGAGAGGCCATAGTGTATGTGTGTGCATGTCTGTATGTACTGTATCTCTATGTGTGTATATTCTGGAAGGAGTGAGAGAGAGAGGCTTTGCCCCAGCGTGCGTGTGTGTGTGTGTGTGTGTGTGTGTGTGTGTGTGTGTGTGAGAGAGAGAGAGAGCTTTCCTGGCAGACTGTAAAGCACAGGTGTGGGTTATAATTTAACACGTCTGTCTTTGTGGATTACAGTGGAAATGTGGGGAGTCACCTTGCCCCTGTCCACCTGTCTTTGGGGTGGGGGTAGGGCCAGAACATATCCTTCTGGAGTAAGAGCATTTTCCTGCATCACGCCTCGAGGCCATAAGTGACAAAGACATCGGCCATGTTAATGATAATGATTTTACTATCATTCAGATTACCTAACTATCATTTCCTAACTAAAAATTATACGATGAAAAAATGTCATCAGCTATGAGGTTAATACAAGGGGGCGTGCTATACATGGGAATATATTTTCTTCTTTCATTCTTCTTTCTGATTAAAGCACAATCTTATTCTGATTCATTGGGTACTGCAGTTAATACACTTGACTTGTGCGGTTAATATATGGCTGTGTTGTTTTTGCAATTTGCATAAAACACTGCCATGCAGTTTATACAGAATCTGGCTTATACACGGGACATTACTGTAATCATAACACTTATACATTTTCAAATAGCACATTGTTTCGTAATACTGTTGATTTACCTCACTGAAGCTGAGAAGGACATACTTGATTTTTCAGCATACATTTCAAGGAAAGATCCAAGCTCCAAATCGGCCTTAGGGACCTTACCTAATAACAAAACAATATAACAGTATGAGACAGATATAGAACTGTAGCCTAGTTGATTTGATATAGCCTTTATTGTCCCACGGGAAATCTGTCTTCGCAGCCTACAATGATGGCCTGCATTGTTGCTGTAGACTAGAGCATTCACTGTCACATCCCCAAAATAGGGACAGGAAAACATGGACAAGTGAGAATAAAACACAGTGAGGCTGACTGAAGACCAGAGAAAGAGGCAGGACAACTTATAGTATAAGTATACTTGTGAGGGAAATTTGGTCTCTGCATTTATCCCAATCCGTGAATTAGTGAAACACACTCAGCATACAGTGAGGTGAAGCACACACTAATCCCAGCGCAGTGAGCTGCATGCAACAACAGTGGCACTCGGGGAGCAGTGAGGGGTTAGGTGCCTTGCTCAAGGGCACTTCAGCCGTGCCTACTGGTCGGGTTCAAACCGGCAACCCTTCAGTTACGAGCCTGAAGCACTAACCAGTAGGCCACGACTGACCCCTCAGTCATATCAAATCCACAGGTGCAGGCTTTGACCAGTTCAAGACAGGCAGTCTGTGACACATACACATGGACACAAAGCACTATTAGGGGGAGACGAGGCACAGACCTTTGTAAAATTGCGTTGCCAATGTCACTATCTGAGTACCTCTGACCCTGACCTTTCGTGGGACATGTCCATATCCATCTCCTCTGTACTTGATCTGATCAACGGGAGCCTCTCTCATGCGTTCTGACTGCAGGGTTATTTTGGACCCACTGTGGCATTTAAATATTCAACTCTCCATCTCATGCATTTGAAGGGCTTTAGTGGGCTTAAGTGCACAAGTGAAAGGCATCGCACATTTGTGAGCATAGCATACCGCTGTTTTAGGTAACTAAACTCCGAGGTCAAGCCATTTCTTATTAATAGCAGATAAAGCATGGGGCTATTGGATGTGCCCAGTGATGAAGCATGCCTCTGATGAAAGGCAGTCCTTGCTTTTGCCATTTGGTTCCCTGCTGGGTTGTGCTGGCTGTGAAGCCATCAGCTGATGCTTAGTTTGGTTGATGATGTTCACTCCAGCATATCTGGAACAGCTGCTCTGTTGTTGTTGTTTATTGTTGTTTATTTTCAGATTAGCAGAGTGCTAGAGCTCTACTGGCCCCCGATAGCTCTGACAGGTCCCTGTGGAGAAGAGATGTCAGATTTCATGGAAGTTCAGGGTCATGCCAATCCATCAGCTCATCTGTCCCCATAGGCTAACACACTCCCCAAGCAAGTCTGATACCTCTCACCCACACATACATACCTAGAACCTTTTACACATACTTTTAATATATCATGAATGCCTTTTTAAGTCTTCAGTCCAGTACTTATAACTTAATTGATCTCAATTGTACAGTACATTCAGACAACAAACTGCATATGGGCTACATATAACTGTCAGCAAAACTTAACACATATCTAGTTTATCAATGAATCCAAACACATGCTTGCTTCATCATTGACAACACAAATGCACACATGAACATGAAGCAGCACAGGAATAGACTGCAACTGTAATAACATCCTAAGCAACATTTCAGAGCAGGGAAGCCTATTCCTTCCTAGGTCTAGCAACACATCGACTTCTTGGGAAATTTGCCGTCTACACAGGGTTATATAAGAGGATACACCCTTCTCTTCTCTGTGTGTGCAATAACTCAGTCTGACATCATTAGCATATCTTAGCATAATTCCCCGGAAGTGGCTCAATCCAGTTAGCCTAAAACTAGCCTATAGTTACTATAAAAGGGAGTCATAGACTAACTGGAACAACATCGTTTCCAACAGTGTGATTGGCTCTTACAAAGCAAATCCACCATGTTTAGCAGTACAGATTCCTCTCGTAGTTCCCCATTCATTGTCCTGTTAGTGATTTGTTAGTGCCTATTCAAAAGTTACAGGTAGATTTGGAATGTATCAGAAAGTGCCACTGTTGAAATAAAGGCACATCAATGTCAGTTGTCAAGGAAAAAAACCTTGAAATTGAAATTAAAACAGTGACATCTGGTGTGGGGCCAAGGGCCACATAACTGCCACTTTTAGTCTATTTAGCCTAGCATGTCTATTTATCAGAGCACTGACACGGGAGACAGCCTTTTCAATTAAATGATGATGAGACAGTGTAGCATGATGCCATATCTTTACTTTATGATGGGTATTTGATTTTACAGTCCAAACTGAAGTGCTGGAGTGATTACAGAAATGTACTGGCTAGCTGACCTGTCATCATCTGAAGTTTCACATATTGTCGTAATTGGACCTAATAAAGAGAGCACAGTGGATATTCCACCCATTCATTAGTTTAATGTGGCCAAGTCTCTATTTTTTAAGTGTACACAGTTATTAGTTTTATAATGCCACTAAGTAATTCGATGTGAGACTGTCGCTTTGCATTGCTCTATTATCCTGCTGTTGATTTCAGAGGAGATGACATGAAAGATAGCAGGCGTCAGTATGGGTGTGGGTGATAGCTACCGCAGCAGGAAGCTTGTGCTGCTATGCATCTTTCTCATGGTTGCCTGATGCCAACACCAAGACGCCATGTCAGGTAGAAAGATCATAGGCCAGCTCAAACCCAGTGTGAAAAAAAGCATTAACGACGGAGATGTGTTTGTGCATATGTGAATGGGTGGCTGTGGGTTGGTTGGTGTGAGGGGGGTGAGAGTGTGGGTGGTGAGAGGGGGGTGGGTGTAAAGTTGCAGTCCATAACTCTTACATGATGAGAAGCCCCGGTGGGATGCAGTGTTATTTTACTATGTGTCGGTGTTTTCACTGAATTCACAGTGGGGAGGAGTTAGCATGTTGAGTTAGCCACAGCGAGCATAGCTTCTTGTATGGTCATTGCGGCATCTCTGGCATCCGGCTGCCTTTGGGCATGTCTGGGATTCGCCCCAGCTGACAAACACACCAAAACGTGAGAGTGGTAGAGGGTTAAGTAAAACTAAAATGTGGTTGTTTATTGCTGTTTGTTTATTTTGCTTTTGTTTCTACTTGAATTTTAAACTGATAACATGAAACGCATTGACAATTATTACTTTTGATTTCCATGAAAGCAGCCTCAGTTTCCATATTGAATAACATGCTAAGAAATTAAGGCTACATTTGCTGAAAAATTTGGAACTATTTTAGTGACTGCTTTTCACATGAGATGAAATTTGTGCGCTGCTTAGCAATGGAACATGCCTATAAACAAACTAAATAAATTACATTCAAATAACTTTTGTATAACTTGCTTTTATAGACCATTTTAAAATCAATTTAGAAAGTTGATCCATTTGCTAGTTGATCCCCTATTTATAGAATTTGCTGAGTTGAGCCATGGAGGGCAGTTGTAATTCTAGATGAGGACAACACTAACTTTTATTTTTAACTTTACTTAACTATTTTTGTGAAATGTTACCTTTGGTAAAATGCCCGTAAAGACTCGTAAAGATGCAAATGTGATACCTTATCAGATATTAAAGGAACAGTAGGGGATTTTGGTTGAAATCTAGCCAGGCATGCACAAACCTTGCAAACAAAAACAGTACTGATAAAAGCATTTAATAATTTTGCCACTGATGATGTCTTTTGGCTATAGTTGCTGATGTCGCACTTTGTTCTTGTTCACTTTTCTTGTACAAGGGGCGGGCGGTCATAGTGATATGACTGTTTATGTCCTTCACATGACCATGCATCAGAGGCAATTTGAAGATGATCCTAAAACTAGTTTCCTCAAAAATTGCCAGATTGTTGCATACTGTACACAGGACAGGTCTTTTTGTGTGTGTGTTTGTCATGAATAGCATTCATAAAGTGAGAGAATAATACAATTTTAATATTGGCTATTATCCTTTGATATTATGGTTTTGGTTTTTGGCAGATGCTTACAACAATAATAATAAACATTATCATAAAACAATAATAAGTGGTCATATAGCCTACATAAAAATACTACTAATAATAGTAATAGACTAAACTTTTGCAGAATAATAATAATATTATAATAATACTGTCACGATAACACACACACAGCGCCCTGTGTGTGTGTGTGTGTGTGTATGTGTATTCAGACCAAATTGGCCTACCATAACTTCCCAACTCTACACAGTATCCCATTAACTGCATAACAGTAGGCTATTTACAATTTTCTGTAAAGTAAAGTTTGTAAACACGTTATCAAAATCAACTTAATGCAGAAATACACGTGGACACCTTTTGTTTGAGCAGGAGAGAGAATATTCCCACATGCTACAAAAGTTGTAGGCTAGGCTACTTGTTGTTTTCTTTTACTATCTATAGTTGCTGGTTATCAGCACACAATGCTATAAGCTAATTCACTAACTCAAGACTCATCATGGATATAACACGTTTTTTTTTAAACAACGGAAACAGAAAGGATGGTGACAGCAAAGCTAGAGGAGTTATTTCAGGTGGGCAAGCCGCAAGAACAAGGTAGGCAAAATTGGTGTGCTTGTCAAAACGCTACCATTACAGCTGTTTAAAGCCATTCGTGAACGGTATGCTAGAAAAAAATAAAGGTAACTTCAGCCTTTATAAGGCTGTATAAAGTTGTCCAAATGAACAGGTCGTTGTTATGCATTGTTGTTGTAAAGATATTGCATGTGGATGCTGTTAGTAGGCTACTATGTAAGCTACTTTTTAGCTGACCAATGTACTAACCTAATGGACAAATATTATCAATGCGTTGAAAGTTTCGTCTTCTTACAGAGGCACACAAACTGTGACTCTGCAAGAAGAACTGTTGACATTAATGTAATCTTGTCCCCATTGTAACCAGTGGAACGGAGCACAGGGCACTCGGAAAACACATGTATCGATCACGTCACTCAGCGCACATTTCAGTTTTTTTCAATCGCTAACAAGCGCTTACCCAGATACTTCAGATACTTTTTCTAAACACAGACTCACACCTACAAAACACAATTGGCCAAATGGATAATTTTCTTCTCAAAAACACATTTTGTTAAATATATACTAACTCTTCATTTCAAAATAGAACACATATTTCTCTGCACACTCTAACTTTACCAAAACACTGGAAATCTGACTCAAAATTAAATTATTCTGTCAAAGAATAACACTTGTTTTCACTTCACAAGGTACATGCAGTCAATCAAAGTACATCAGGTTTCAAAATACTGGTTATTGTTGACATTACAAAAACTGCATAGACTGTTATGTTTCAGTTTTACAGGTACATGTATTTGCATTGTTTTTACACTAAATTTCTTGGTTGGGAACTGTATGTCCACATGTAATGTTCACATTCAAATGCATTCCAGTAAAAAGCTAATCAGTTTTTTCCCTTTACTGTTTACTACAGGAGGTACAGTAGAAATACTGTTTACAGTATGATTACAGAAAAAGTTTTACAAAAAAACAATAGCAAAAAGCCCAGATTAAAACAAAAAGGGGGGAGGGGGGGGGCTAAAAAAAAAAAAAATCTAATCTCTGCGGTCTTCAGGGTTAGGCCATATGTTTTCATTAACATCGCATTGATTACATGGTCAATGATAGTGGCACAAATTTCATCACTGACAACTGTTCTTGCAGACTTTGGAATGCCACCACCACGCATTCTTACACCTCTACCTTGCCCTCTCTTTGGGCCTGCTCTTTTCCCTGGCCCTGCTCCTCTCACTGCTCTTGCATCTCTCACTGCATCTCTCACTGGGCCTGCTCTTCTCCCTGGGCCCCTTGCTCTTACTCTTCCTCGTCCAGACATTACAGTGTCTGTCTTTTTCTGTTTCTGTTTCCAAAAACATCACTCTTCAAAGTCCTCCTTTTACTGTATAAGTGTCAATGTAATAGAAAAAAGAACCCCTGCCACTGAGTCTAAGCTAGACTGGAATCAGCTGTGGTTGGCCCAATTTACCCAACATAAATCAGTTGTGTGTCAATTATTCAATTTTTGTTTATTATCAGCTGAAATATATTGTTTTTGATCTGATATCATTGCAGAAGCAGAGGTTTTTATACTGTATCTAAGGTTTGGAATATTGTTTTTGCTATTGTGGGATGTTGTGTTTTAACATACTACAAAAACAATCCATAATTTTGTTGGGAGGTACAGCTTGTCTGTTAAGAAAATGTAAACAATGTGTTCACTGACTGCATATCGTGTGAAAACGACATGAAATGTGTGAATGGTATGGCCACAAAAGACTGATGCTGTGCTATTGTGTTTAGAGTTTTGAAAATGTGACCACTGGTTGGACAAACGCTTGTTAGCGACTGAAAAAAACTCTAAATGTACAGTCCACCTCTGACTCTGCCTGCCAGCACCAGCCTTATAGCCATATCAGGCTAATCTCATTGTCAGGCTCCATTCCACATGAGATGAGAGAGCCACTGAATATGAATAGTAATTTGGTAGAAATAATCTATTTAGAATAATATGTTATCATAGCCTACTGTATTATCGTGTGGACAAATTGGACATGATGGGATTTCATGAAATCTGATCATACATCAGAGATTGTAATATATTGGTCCAGTGATGTGATCAAGTTAGTTCAGATTGCACAATTTATTTTAAGGACAATCATTTATCTGAGATAGTCACAGAAGTTTAAAAAAGCCCTACACAATCATCACTGTTACTTAAAGTCATAGTAGTGATCACAGTTGTTATAACATGTGGTCATTTTGCAGTTATTATACAGATGCCGCATATTACAATAAGATGGGCATGCATGCAGACATAGGTATGGGAGAAACCTTTACCGTCCTAATACAAACTGTGGCATTCAAGTCAAAATCGCAAGGTTTTATAACAAATATAATAACAGTTACAAGGAATTTGTTTATACAGTACAACCATACGTGCATGTACATTTCTGAATGTGAATGTGTGTCTGCGTTGGCTGTGATATAGTTATATGTGGCTAGAGAGGCTCCAGTGGTGTCATCTGTCAGGGTTCAGAACCAAGGCCATGTCAACAGCTGGGGTCAAAATGAAACATGACGGAAAGTGTGTGCACACACGTGGACGCAAAAGACGCACTGCACACACAGACACACACAGACAGATATACACACAGAACAAGCATACACACACATGAAGGCAACACACACACACACACACACACCCAACACACACAAACACACTCATTCACCCATGGTGGTCTAGTTTAGGGGCCAATAAGGCATTAGGGGAACAACAAGCCTTGGTGATATCAAGGGAATGTGGGGGTGTAAAAGGTTAAGGTCCAGGTCAAGGATCAAACTTTGCAATTTGTTATCAGAAGAGCATCTACAGTTTCCAATCTCTTTTACTGTTTTGAAAAGAACACATAAGACATAAGGCACTGTGAAGTGTAGGTGTCATCCATTATACTGTTCTGAGGGATATATCTGGGCTGAGCAGCTGCAGAAACTTGCCTCAGTGTATCGAGTGCAGGGTCAGCTTTGTAGCATCTAATTTAGAAGCACAGCAACTTTTTGGGAAATAAGATTATTTGGCGTTTACCCCAGAGTTAGGTAAGAGGATATATACCCTTCTCTTTGTGCGTGAAATAACCCAGTCTGACATTGTTAACTTAGCTTAGCATAATTCACTGGAGGTGGGTTAGACTAGTTAGCCTATAACTAATTTTTTAGCCTATAACTCCTCTTTTTGGGAGTTTGTATCCTCTTATCAAACCACGGCAAATAAGGTAATATCTCAAAAAGTTGGCTTGTTTAAACCTGGATTTTTCCATTCCTTTATAGTATGGTAAATCCACCTCCAGAAAGCTGAGCTGAAAAAGAAGTCAAAGAAGCAAGATGAAGGAGAAGGAGAAAGTCACAAAGGGAAAGCATCACTTTTTCTTTTTCAGGGTTTGAGGTGAAAGCTCATCAGGTCTTTTGTGTAATTGTGAGTGAACTGAGCCCTGAACTATTGTTCTGAGAGAGCTTAAGTGCACCCTAACCTAGACGAGACAGTCCATCCCAGGCAGGGCCTTTCAGAAGTGATTTGAATTTGATGCTGGTGGTAAACTGAGAAGAAGAGTGATGTGACATGTTTGTGTCCTCAATCATCCAATGACCTTTGACTATTCATGGTATACCTGTGCTCAGATGCTCCTGGGTGATGCAGTATGCAATGATAATTCAACCTTGCTTACCTGAATGTAGGCAAAGACAAATTAATGATGAGCAATTGAAGACAGCACAGCACTGCAGCTTGGAATGTCAAGATGATGATGGTATCTGTGAAGACATAGCTTGTGTGACTGCCAAAACTGTGGGTTTTATCCTGTATTTTCCTAATTTGGCTATCACCAGACAAAGCAAAATTAGTCTTGGGAGTCTGTACGTATTTTCTACTGCACAAGAGGCTTGATCAACGGGCAGTTCAAATGACTCTGTACGCAATTTGATAGTCCTTCAACCAATCAGACCAATGATCCGGGTGTGCGAGGTGGATAAGCCAGTTTGTGATTGGTAACCACAAAATTGTAATGGAAGCAGGAGAAAAATATGTACAGGTTTCCAGCCTGAGCTGCAGGGCGAAAAGAAATCGCCGGCAGATCGGGCTTACCCAGTGTAGTATTTTCCCTCTCAATGTAATCATTGAAACCAAGTAAGGCCAGATCAGAATTGGGCTTGTGGTGTGCATCAGAATGATGTCTTTGTGATTACTCTGACTGCAGTCAGACTAAATGTAACTTGTAATGTTAACTCTTAGGTTTGTTCAACACATGGACTGCAGCAACAAATACCTTTATGCCAGTGTAGTGTCTCTTTGTCATGGTTTCTTGTACAACAACTTCAACACAAGCATACAGAACAAATCATCGATCAAATCTAGATGCAAAGTCACAAGTCAGCAGTTGAACTGTACAGCAAATTTACCACAAATCTGACTGCTTTCTTAAGTCTTAAAACCTTTGGGGTTCCTCAAATGGAAACTCAGTGGCCTTGACAGGCTTATGGAAAACATATTTTGATAAACCTGCTAGTCCAAACATTTAGGATCTTTTTAAAAACTTTGCAATAAAGAGGCAATGCTACTAGTTTAATGGCCTTTGTCATAAAGATTTGGTTTTTCAAATTTGGCCGAAGCAAAAATATCTAAAGGGCAGGGATATAAGCATTCATCTTAATATTGTAAGGGGTGCAGTTAGTCACTTATCCCCTAAGAAGGGTCTAGTTTTTTAACTATATATTATGTTTATCTAGAGGCTGATTCATTCTGGAAGATATTTGTCATAGCTGGATTTGTTCTACTATTCTATCCAGCTTAATACCTTGAGGACCTTCTCTGTGAACTTTGTATGAAAGTGCATCTAAAGAGTCATATGGCAGAAGCCACATGAATGTCAGATCTGAATGTCCTCATATGTTTGGCACCTTCACCAACTTGTATTGGCTAGTGGCAGGCAGCATTAGCCTTTTCAAGAGGAATATGTTTGTATTTAGTATGAGTATAGCTATAGAAAAACAGTTATTATTGCAAAATCAACACTGATCGGAGAGTAATGATCTTAAAGCTCACTTTAGCCTACAAACCAAACAAATTACATTTTTTGAGTAACTTCTAAAAGCCCAAGTGAAGCTTGTGGGTTGCAACTTAATAAAAAGCAGTCTGACTAGTGAGGTCAGAGGCATGAAACCCATCAAAGGTTTTAAACAACATAGTATTGTAGAGATTTGCATTGAGCTGACCCATCAATGTTTGTGCTTAATGTTTTACCAATGGTGTTATATTTTGCAGTTATTTTCCTAGTTATTAAATTAGCTTTAGTTAGACTTAAGACTTTGCACCCCATTGGGTCTTGCTTAGACTTGGTAAGCATTGACAGCAGTGTGTGTTTGCTTTGTGTCTGGTTGGCGTGTGTTCGATGTGGAATCATGGTGCAAGTTAGGCATGCATAGGAGGAATGTCTTCCACTGTCAAAGCTATTGCAAAATCATGATATTTGTTGCAAGCGTTGTAAGAAAAGCTGTTTGATGACACGTCATATGTCATAGAATACCATCACTTTGCATTCTGTTGTATGTGCCGTCTCTTGTGGATTATTGCATATCATTGATGCATACCATGAAAATGATTTACATTTCCTGTTGGTTATTGACATACTCTGTTACAAGACTGCTTAGAGTGGGCAAGTCTATCTACGACTGCCTCTCTCTTACAACCCCCCCCCCTCCACCTCCCCAACACACACACACTCACACACACACACACACACACACATGCACATACACTGTCACTCAAACACATGCACTCACACACACACACACACACACACACATGCACATACACTGTCCTTCAAACACATGCACACACACACACACACATGCACTCACACACATACACATACACACACACACACCCACTACCACATAATTTCATATACGCACCTAGATGCACACACACTCACACACACACACACTACTGACCTTTCCTCTGACCTGGCTGGCTCCTTCCTGACCCTACCCTAATGCACCTGCTCGTGTTCACAGCCAAGTATCTGGCCCTTGCTGATCTTTGCAGAGACCCTGTGCACCCCGCTGCTTCCTCACGTTACTCTCGCTACCCACGCCTCCATCTCCACCGGTCACCACGTCCATCTTAACCCCAGCAGCAGCACAACCGTGAAGCAATACCCTCCCCCACTGTAAAACGATGTGGAGTACTATTGCGTTTAAACATGCAGATCTAGATGGCTCCTGTCAGGAGCTACAGCTGCGCAATAATTTAAGAATTTGTGTATATTTCTGTAATGTTTTTATGCTATTTAATGCTATTATTATTATTAATATTATTATTATTATTATTATCATTATTATATTTTTAATATGGTTGATATGATAGTGATTCCAAGTTTAGCCACCACTGGTAAACATATCCTATTCAAACCACCCAAGCAAAATAGACAGTGTGTACTATGTGTCTCTCCTTGAGTACATTGCGCACTGACCCATTAACAGTTCCAGCCAATTATCATGCTGCTTTAAGAACATTGAGGGGAAGAGGGAGAGAACAAGTTTGCAGCTGTTTAGCAATAAGCAGCAGCCAAATGTCTGCCAACTCTGCATAACAGTTTCAGTAAAAGTTACACTGTTACTCAGTGCACTATGTAGAGATTTGCACACCCCTTTGAATCCAAACCATGTACCATGTACCTAACGGATGTGCATAGTGAGACCATACAGTATAACTGTAAATATATCATAATTATGTATCTGTCCAAGTCTGCATCTGAAGCAATCAGATGATGAAAATATCATCAAAAAAACAACAACAAAGACAACAGTTAATTTCTTAGTCTGCTGGAGGTGGGGGGGGGGGGGGGCTGCGTGGGTGGCATGGGAAGTCGACGGTGGGGGGGGGGGGGGGTGGCATGGGAAGTCGAATCATAGAATTATATGGGCGTTGTCAATATTATCAATAGATTTAGACTATTTGTTGTACTAGGGGTTGTTCACCTCATGACACTCTGCACACTAGTGCGGTGGCATGAAGAGAGCCATATGTGTGGGGTGCGTTCCCCATCCTCTCTACATGTCTCATGTGAAACAGCCCCAGGGTACGAACATGACAGAAGGAGAGAAATGGAGTTGGAGAAAGGGAAAGTAATCAGATTGAGATCGAATACTCCAGGCTATTTTTTTTTTTCAGATTCAGTCAAATTGGAATTCAGCCCAATTTACAGGACATTTTTAACCGAAGTAAAGAGTATAACCGGATTGTAAACATATTGTTGTTGTTTTTATTTTCAGGGAACAAGAAGAGGTGAAGGAAGGATATAGCATTAGGGAATCTGCTATATATGGGCTGCCTTGTGTTAAGCCCAGTGCTTAGGCCTAACCTGTTGAAAAGGTCAGAACTCTATTTCAGCTGCACTCTGCTCTCTAGGGAAATGCCGTAGCTTTCTCCCACCAGACAGAGACATCTGTCGGCCTAATGACACTGTCTGGCAAATACTTCACAATTAGGCCAGGGGCCAGGGAACCAGTACAGAGATCTCAGAAATTACAGAATAAGGAACATGCCTAGTTTGTCAATTTGACCTACTCGTAATTTCCAGACTATTAACCGAGGTTAATACATTGATTCAGATAAATTTCTTCAGCTATGAGGTTAATACATGGGGGCGGACTATAGATGGGAATGCATGTCTTTTCTTCATTCTTTTTTATAATTAAAGCACAATCTAATTCTGATGCATTGGACTATTGGGCACTGTGGTTAATACAAGGATGTGGTCAGTATATGGTTTTCTTTTTTTTTATTTACATAAACCACTGTGCTGCAGTTTATACAATGTGACTAATACATGGGAAACTACTGTATTGTAGCACTGTGCATCTGCACATTACATCAGTTGTTTCCTTGTACCATATCATGGTAAGCGTCTATTTCCTGTGATTAGGCTTGTCAGTCCTGTGTTGTTTATTACATGTGTACTGCCCTCTTGTGGCAAAATGGTTCTAGTGCTCTGGAGCGACATGACCTCGGTGGCCTGAGCAGACTAGACCCCCTGCAGCGGAGCTATGTGCTGTTTTCCCAAGACGTGACACATCTCTCAATCACAGGAGAGATGTGTCTCGACCCGAGCAGGCCTAATGGTTGCCCTGTGGGCAACTAAAGGCTGATTGAAAAGGCACTGCTGCTTGCTGGTAGGCTACACGATAGTGTTACAATTCCAAAACGGTAATAAACAAGCACAGTGGCATGATCCTGCACACTGAGAATGACCTTCACACAAGGACTGAGAAAAAACAAACAAAAAAACATGCGCATAGGAAAGCATTTTGCCCATTTATGTCATGTATTCTCCTTGCTTGCTCCTTGCTGAAAGAGTGATGGATAAGCACTAGATGGAATGGTGAATGGACCGTGTGTGCTGGCTGATCCTGGCTCTAAGTTTCTCAACACAGAACACAGCGGCAGCAGTCCGACAGGCAGTTAGTTTGTCAGTCAACACAGCACTGAGATGGGGATGTTACATGCTTGGTGACGTCCACTTCTGGAAATGGCCTGAGTGGTGAAATGTGAACCAGTGCATTAGATTATTCTTCAAACAGTTTTCTGTTAAGGGCAAGGTCAAATTGTGTGTGTGTGTGTGTGTGTGTGTGTGTGTGTGTGTGTGTGTGTGTGTGTGTGTGTGCGTGTGGTGTTTGTAACTCAGTGTTCTGTATCCTGCATAGTGACTAATGAGGAGTTTATCTGTGTGTGTGTGTGTCTGTGTGTCTGTGTGTGGGTGGATGGGTGACTGTGCATGTGTGGGCACACGCACGCGCGTGTGTGTGTGTGTTTGTGTTTGTGTGTATATGGTGTATGTCACTCAGTGTCATATGTACCCTGTCATCTCTACATTGCATTCTGACTGGTAAATAAGTAGAGCTTATTTGTGTGTGTGTGTGTGTGTTTATGTGAGCATGTTGGGCAGACACAGAGGTTTTGTCAGCCAGTCCCAGGTCATGTCCTCCCCCTGATACCCAGCTCTAAGGTGTCTTACAAAGCGTCAGTCTCCAGAACGTCACTGGACGCCCGGATGCCCTTCTCTCTCGGATATCTTACATTTACCTCTGGGAAAGAAAGATACGGTAGGTTCAGCCAACAGCCAGCCGCTAATTGACTATTTGTTTCTCTCATCAGTGTCGCTACTTGAACTTCATCATTCATCATTATCACAACGGTTTATGCCAATAGACAGCTAAAAGTTATAGCCAGAGTTGGATCACTATTGGGGCTGTACAACATCACTTCAGGCTAGAATTGCTGGAGGTCTAAATAGCTACAAAATGATCCTATCAATTAGAATTGCCAACAGTAGAGTAGTTATCATTCTGTGGTTCTAATCCAGAATAGTCTAAAAGCAGTTGCTAAAGTGCTGTATTGTGGAGTGGAGTGGACCAGAGGAAATGTTTTTGTGCCTGGTTATTACTGCTACCCATCCTTGCACTTGCATAGACTGAAACAGGGCTGTTCTGTTAGTTACAGTGGCAAACCAGCTATATATATATTGTACATTATAGTATTTATTTATTTTCATTAGGCTATTGATTTAATTATTTATTATTGCTATTCCTAAATGTAGTCTTACCAACTTTTTAAATTGTGTACTGTTAAATTTAACTTTGTATTGTTGTTATATGTGTGTCGCTTTGGACAAAAGTGTCTGGTCTGCTAAATACCATAATTGTAACCATATATATATATATATATATATATATATATATATATATATATATATATATGAATGTGAATAAAATCAATGTTTTACTCATGAATAAATAATAATAGTTTATTATTACATAAATATAATAATAACAATAATAATAATACATTTTATTTGTTACATAGCGCCTTTCAAAGCACCCAAGGTCGCTTTACAGAGTAATCACAGTGAAAAACAATAGTAATCAGCACACAAATTAAAAACTAGATAAAAAAATAAAAACATAGTAGTACTAAAAGGTATATTAAAGTCCATAAGGTATCTTGAAAAGATGGGTTTTAAGAGCCATTTTGTATTGTGAGATGGAGTCGAATGTGTGAGGGGCAGGGGCGTGCAGAGACCTTTGAAGGGGCAGGGGCTCAAATTTTAAAAAAGAGCACATGGAACAAAATTTTCCGAAAACGTGTTAACTTTATTTAAAAATTTTTTGATTACAACCCAATAGAGAATACATAGGCTACATGCAAATTATATCAAAATAAAACATTCCCTAGCCTATAAAGCTTTAATTATCTGAACCTGAGCTGGACAAATTTTATTTTATTTTTTGCATTTAAATTCTAGCATTATGCTATTTCAATGATGATGGTGGGACAGGCTATTATATGGTTTAGCAATTTGCAAAGTAGTCTAATGTACTGATAAACATTTTATACATTTTCATATTTATTCATTATGTATCAAGAAGAATGGGTGTAAATAGCAGACAGAGCTGTAACACATTTTTCTCATTTCTCTCCTTGGTTCTGGAAATTCAATAGGAGTGCATGTACTGTAGGCCTACTTTAGCCAGGGAACAGACAGATAGGTCTTTTCAGTTTTCATTAGGCTATTGTCTACACAGAGATCATAGGCTATAAGGCTACATCTTATTGATTAAATTCAAAGCTTTTAATAGCCTAGAAATCTAGACGCACCCTAGCGGCAGCAAATATGTTATTGCCTAGTCTGGCTTGTCAGGCTATATAGTAGAGCGGCTACAAGGCCAATTTGGCAAGAATCGTGCAAATTATGATACAAGCATGAAACTTGGTAGGTATGTGATTATGACCAATACAATCAAATGTACCTGATTGGCCACTTGAAATGGTAGCCATTTTCCAAGATGGCCGCCAAAAAAGACTCCAGAAATTGATTTATTGCATAGAATTGACCTAGCAAATTATGATACAAGCATGAAATTCTACATGTATGTGCTTAAGACCAATACAATGAAATCTACCTGATTGGCCACTTGAAATGGTGGCCATTTTCCAAGATGGCTGCCAAAAAAGACCCTAGAAATTGATTTATTGCACAGAATTGTCAAAGCAAATTATGATGGACGCATGAAATTTGGCATGGATGTGATCAAGACCAATACAATCAAATCCACTTGATTTGCTACTTGAAATGCTGGCCATTTTCCAAGATGGTGTCCAAAAAGACCCAAGAAATTTGCAAATTTCAAATGTGCAAATTGCAAATGTGGTGTAAATAATTGTTCACTCTCCTTATATGTTTCCATAGATGATGAAGTGATACAGATATTAAAAATGTTCCACAATGACAAATAAGCCACTTATGACACACAAATAGCATGGTGATAACATGCTAATAATACCAGTTCTCAATGTCAATGGAGGGCGTTGCGTGATGCCACCCCCCCACCCCCCCAAACAAATAAAATGGTTATGACATGCTAATAATACAATGACACTAATATGCTAATAACAGCAATTCATGGCTGTTAAACAAAAGATGCGTGTACACCAGAAACAACCTCAGCTACCAAGTAGCCAAGATCGTTGAAGAAGCTTTCTCATGAATTCGCTTTTTTCGCTCTGGACGTCACATTGACATGTTTGATTTAGCTAATCACATAACGGCTCTGGCTTGTCAGCCTGGGACATTTGAAGATAAGAGCATTCCAATTGTTTTTTGCTGATTAGCTGACTTTTAATTGCTTAATCGCTCTGGTCGCCCAGATTGGTTCGCTCCTGGCGAATTTACTTTGGTCGCTTTATTCGCCGACCCTCCATAGACAAATAATGACTTCCCCACAATTACCCCAGAGTTAGAGAACAAGGCGACCAGAGGGAATCAATCAGTAGTGGTCCAATGTCGCTGTAAGTGGCTAAAATTAATTCCGAATAACCTCAGTGGCTGGTTTAATTCAGATAGTTTTGGTCTAAATATTGTAAGGATATCGAGAGTGATATACAGTACATATACTCAAATGTAAAACGGTATACAGTGTAATTTGTAGTAGGAGAGTAGGCTACAAAGTAGGGCAGTAAGAACAGACAGGAATATTATATATGAGGCATACTAGCATATAAGTGTTCTGTGTAACCACTCTGAAGGCCTGACTGACCGCAACGTCAAAAAAAGTTTGGTTTGACTAACTGTAGCAACATTGGCCTTTTCCATGCTCAAGGTGAGGGTGGGTAAAGAAATATTACATCTTACTTGTGACATGGTCAGAATAATCAGCAATTGATATTGATATACTGCCACACCACTCATCAAAGGCATTTTCTTCTTCTCCACCTGCTGTATGTGTTTGCACAGCTTTGTTAAAACAGGCTTACATTGTTGAAAAACAAATAGCATTTTTATACACGTGCGTCTTTCTGTTAAAATACCTACACTAAATTCTGAATCACATTTTGCCAATCAGCCCAAAACGAATTGAAATTTAAATAACTGTTCCATGCATGAATTCAAAAGGTGATCAAAAGATCATACCTCAATCTGATTTTTTAGATTAACAATGGACAACGAACGTATAACACACACTGACTGGTCAAAGTGCTGTCTGTGTCAGCAGGACACAAAAGAACAATTAAAGTCTCCCGATACGAATCCTGCAAAGACAGATAAAGATGGCTATACAACATTAGCAAAAAATATCCCCTTGTTCCACTCTCTTAATGCATTGCCTATCAAACTTGATTGTGCAAGACTTGACGGAAGAGGTGGAATAGAACAAACGCTCAGACAGAATAAAGCCAGATACCACAAAAACTGCAGGCTTTTATTTAATAATAGTAAGCTGAAGAGAGCAGAGAAAAGAACAGTTAAGATGAAACACTGAATTTGTGAAACACTGAATCTCAGTTATGTGCCTTTTTGCTTGATTGAATTTCCAATGACTTCATCATAGAAGGAAACAGAAATGTAGTGAATGTTATCATTGATTTGGGCCACATCTGCTAAATTAATTGCAATTAATGAAGTTCTAGTGTCTTAGGGACCGTTCGTTATTTATAAACGGGATCACCGGAGGGATTTTAAGTGCTTCGATCAAAAGTTGCATGACCCTCCCCTGCCTGTTATATAATTTTCTACGACCCTCCAGCAGCATTTTCAAAAATGACATGACCCTCCCCGGCCAATTATCGATGTCTACCACCGACGTTCTTACGCGCTATGAGAACACGTCAATATATATGCTACCGACCAACCCCTGCTTTCTGATCTTACACATCACACTTCACCAAGATGGTGGCCATTTCAGTAGATTTACTCACTAACATTGTTGTGGAAACACAATGGAAACTAAATGCACACTTCCTGCAACTGAATTAGCCTACTTGAAAAGTTACTCTTCTAGTAATTATTCACATGAAATAAAACAATAAAGCATTGAGACCATTCAACAAAGCACACTGGGTAATAACAAATTCAACACATGAACTTGTTGCTATGGACTCGTCTCTAGGCTTCCTCAGTAATTGTAAAGCTGCCGAAGCTGAACATTATCCAAAACTCAATTTCTCAGACGAGCGTCAATTTGGGAGCTTTCAAATGACTTGAAAAGGCCGTTTGCACAATTTCACAAATAATCACAGGGACCGAAAAATACCTAACATGCCAACTTTTTCCGGGTTTATCATTTTAACGTTTCCCCGCTGTCTTGCCGTTTTAATATATTTTAATATATTTTTCCGTATATCCCATATTAGCTCATAACATTAGTCCTGCATTCTGGCCTGTCTCTGTGTTGTCCTGTTGTTACCCCTTGCCCTTCCAGAGAAACAGATGTATTCAAATCATCGTTTTGCTTGCTTGAATGCGAAAGGAGTGATGTTAACCTAGGCCTATTTAAGTTAACGACGTTATTATTAGCGCTTGCAGTGTTCGGCCGTAGGCTATGCCTACGTGCGCACCTGCCAGGCTACTCAGCTAGACAAAGAATTCCCCCTGTATATTCACTCCAAGTTGGCCTACATAACTTACCAACTACACTGTGTAGACCATAAACTGGCTATTTATATGACCAAATGTATTTGTTCAACTTTATGAAGCAGAATTACGCACTGCTACTTGGAACGTAGGCTAACACATTTTTGTTGACAGTAGAGAGAATGACAGCGAATAACAAATTGCACTTGTTGCTGGTTACCAATATATACTATATATTTTTTTGCAAACAACAAAAACAGAAAGGATGGAGACAGCAAAGCTAGAGATGGGCAGGAACAAGGTCAATTGGTAGAAATGCTTGTCAAAATGTTAGGAGCTGGATGTGTGGATGAATGAAGCACAAGTATGCTTTAGGCTATGTTAAGCATGCACACTGTTTAAAGTTAGGCTACACGGTAAACTACAAGTAAACCAAAGTTAAATTTAGCTTTTTTAGGGCTGGATAAAGTTGACCAAATGGATATAGGCTGTTAGGCGTGAATAAAGTAGGCTACTTTGTTGCTCCAACCCTTCCAACCCAACGTTAATGGGGACGATCTTGTTGACATTTTCCGTATTTTGCGTGAGAAACCCGGGAAATCTCCCTTATTTTCATTGTTCAATGTTGACAGAGCTATGGAACGAAAGAGAACGTTATATGGCGACAGAAATCAACAATCAAACAAGCCACTTTGATTTTTTGCTGTTTTCATTAGCCTAATACAAAAGATGGGTGACCCTCCCTTCTAGACAAAAAAAAGTTAGGTGACCCTCCCCTCAACAAAGAATAAAAAGACATGACCCTCCCCTATTTTCCTCCGGTGACCCCGTTTATAAATAACGAACGGTCCCTTATTTGGTGGCCATCTTTAAAAATGGCTGCCATATTACATGTTCAAGTTGCAAATGAGGTGGATTTGATTATATTGCTCTTTAGCACAAACACACAAAATTACATACTTGTATCATCATTTTCTTGCTCACTTCTGGGCTAAATTCAGTCTTTTGGCGGCCATATTGTAAAATGGCTTCCATTTCAAGTGGCGAGTCAGGTAGATTTGATTGTATTGTTTTTTTAGCACATTCATGCCAAAATTCATGCTTGTATAATAACTTGCTTGATCAATTCTGTGCAACAAATTCATTTCTATGGTATTTTTTGGCGGTCATCTTGGAAAATGGCCGTCATTTAAACTGGAAAATTAGTTAGAATGTATTGTGTTGGTCTTAAGCACATACCTGCCAAATTTCATGGCTGTATCATAATTTCCTTTGTCAATTCTGTACAACAAATCCATTTTTAGAGTTTTTCATGGTGGCCATTTTGGAAAATGGCCGCCATTAAAAATGGCAAATCAGGCAGATTTTATTGTATTGGTCTTGAGCACATACATGCCTAATTTCATGCTTGTATCATAATATCTTTGGTCAATTCTGAGCAATAAATCAATTTCTGGGGTCTATTTTGGCGGCCATCTTGGAAAATGGCCGCCATTTCAAGTGGCCAATAAGGTAGATTTGATTGTATTGGTCTTGAGCACATACCTGCCGAATTCCACGCTTGTATCATAATTTGCACGATTTTTCCTGTAGCCGCTCTACTAATAATTTACACAGTGAACTATCACCATTAGCAAGCTGGTGTCTTGCAGATTCACGTGATGTGCGTGTGGCCACTGAGTGAAATGACGCGTAATGTAGCCTACTGTAAACAGAGAACGACGTGTGGAGTTGGGTTAGTTAAACAACTACAGTAGCCTATGTCGTCGGCTTATGACGATTTAGAAAAGGTTTGCCTACTCTGTTTTATGAACTAGGTCTACTAACCTAACCTAAGCTACTATAACATAGTAACCTAAACAGAATATGTTATGAACGTTCAGCCTTAGATTTTCGAAGCTGCCAGGTTATTGAAATGGATGGACCATGACAGTTAAAACGGGTTTGATAGCTTACTTCATTAAACATGAAACAACTTTAAACATTTTATTCTCTATCTCTAAGCTGAATACTATTGCATGTTCAGATAGGCTAACTGCCAAGTGACCTTACCGTGTTCCCAAACGTCTCCTGCAGCACTGTGCCTGCGTGCACCTTTTGAGAGTTCACTGAATGTATAACGTCACGGATTGGTGGCCGCAAGGCATTTCAATTAACACAGAAAATTGTTATTTTTGTAAATGTCTAATTTCACAAACTATTAATGAGACATTTTAGCGAATATTCACGTTGGAACTAACGGAAGTATTACAAATTTGAAAAAGTAAAAAACGGGTCTTGTCAAAAGGGCACTTGGACATCAAAGGGGCAAAAGGGCAGGTGCTAGAGCCCCTGTAGCCCCCCTTCTCTGCACGTGCCTGGTGAGGGGAGTGAGTGTGTATTTATATAAGAATCAGAACTGTACATGCCTGAATGCCTCTTGATGGTGATATGGTGCATTTGTGATGTACATAACTCCCTTCAGATTGTACCCGGTGGTTGACAGTGTGATGCCAGTTATCTGTGGGCTGACATGCATAGACCCGCACCTGACATGTATTTCTCAGTAACAGGCAGTCGGTGCGTGAGGGCAACCTTTCAACGTATAATGACCTGGCTGATTTACCGCTGAGGGCCACAGCCCGGTCCAGGCCCAGTTGGGATGTCAGCCAGTGAAAGATCCAATGTCTCATCTGGAAGGGGGCATGATATTCTTTACATTTACAGTTAACCCTTCAGTAAGGGAGTTTTAAACATTCTAACAAAAGATTCTGTTCCGCAACAATGTAAGGTTCTAAAATCCCATGTTGAATTTAGAGCCCTAGTATAAAGAGAGAGAGAGTTGCGACACTGGGTGTACTCAGGGTTCTGGGTATTCTCATACTAATGGCCAAGTTTGATTTAACATGAATTGTAGAATTATTTGACAAAGAAAATGAAGAGTTTGGTTCCAAAATGCAATGCAAAGCGAAAAGTTGTGCTGTTTTGATTAAGTAAATAAATAACAAATACCAATAAAAAAAAACAGTAAAGATTAATTCACCAAAATTGAGTATATTTGTTTTGGAACTAAACTAAACTCCAAATGCAGAAATTGCTTCTTTTTTTCTTAGTTATAGATCGAGCACAGTTTTTTGCCTTGTGCTTGTGTCATTTCCTGGCAGATGTATTGGTCTGTACAACTGAAACTCTAAGATCACTATCACAAATAATTTCGGGTTTAACTGTATTTTAAAGCAGACTGTGAGACCAAATAGATTTGAGGAGATAAATAGTTTATGAATGTTATTTTATTCTGAACCTCAGGTCATTTGGTTCTATCTGATCTCTCATGAAATTAGGTATCTCCACAAGTTCACAGAGCAGATATGGAAAGTACATATTTATTGCTTGAAATAAAATTAGAAGTCAAGCTCATGTCTGGGAAAGTTAACCCTTCTCAGGTCAATTCCACACTTTTCTAAAAGTTTCCAATAAGACAGCTAGTCTGTAGTCTCTCACTCTCTCTTTCTCTGTTTCTGTTTCCCTGTCTCTCTGATTGTCTCTCTGTATCTATCTCTCTCTCTCTCTCATGCTCTCTCTCTGTTTCTCTGTCTCTCTTTCTCTCTCTTTCTCTCTGGACTGTGGGAATGAGAATGTCTCTGTTCGACTCATCCGTTGCATTCATCTGTGTGGACATTATGTTCCTCTCATTACTCTCTCCCTCTCTCCTCCTGCCATATCTACCTGTCATCACTCCTAATAAACAGTCCTCACGTCCATCCTCTCTCTAATCCCCTCAAGTATAAATAGACCCCCAAAGCCACACACACACACACACACACACACACACACACACACGGTGCTGACCCCCTTTCCTCTTGCTTTACCAAAATAGGGAGGCCTGCGTTGATATTTACACAGGCATTTTCCCCATTGCGATGCGTATGACGTGTCTCACCCCTGAGCTCTGTTTACATGAGATATGTCGGTTAATGGTGTTGATTGTGCGGGTAATAGGAGTCTGGAGTTGATCCCACATGCTTGTGTCGGGACGCTCGGCTCAGCTCGGCTCGGCTGCCATCTTTATGCAGATGGCTTTTCTGTGAGTCAGTGTCACCATCCCGTCTGAAAGGCTGCGGAGCTGTCGAACCGATGACTTGAGGATGGACGGGCGCAGGCGGCTCTTAAACCGAAAGATAAAACAAAAACCTGCACGGAACTTTTCGGGGTAGAGCACAATCTTTCTGTTATCCTGGCAGCATCTATTGAAGAAAATAAAAAAAACCAGAAAATGTATAGCACCACTGTAAATGTTTCCGAGAGAGGTCCAGGCAACAGAAACAGATCTTCATATCATTCAGATATTTTGAGTGACCTCCTGTGCATTTTAAAACGTGTGCTTATGTTGCAAAAGTATACGTGCAATCTGTGTGTAGAATGTGGACTATGCACTGTCTCTATGGAGACAGTAAAAAAAAACCTAAGATTAATCTTGCAGCAGCAGTGCAGTCCACGTTGCATTTATGATACATATTGATTTTGAAGAAGTCAATCCCATAAATACTTCATCATGGGCAGGCAGGTCTGTTGGTAATGCTTCGTGTAAGCTAAACATGGTGAAGAGTTTACCCATGATGCCTCACACAGAGCTTCCACTGGACGGATATCCCCCATTTTAGTTGCTCGTCTTTTCATGGCAAATCAATGACAACAATACAATTGTATGCTTTTACACTTCTCTGTTTACAATTTTGCCCATGTTTTTATTTGATCTTCATATGTTCTATTTCTGAATTTATTTTGCTAACATAAATGTTTTTTTCATGTTCGTATTTTACATTACCTATGACCACATTGAATTTGAATATATTTCTTTCTTTCTTTCTTTCTTTCTTTCTTTCTTTCTTTCCATAATTCTTTCTTTTTTGTTTTTAGACAGAGCTTTGTATTTACTTCACTGACAGATGTAAGGAACAGAGTTCACATCAAAAGGAACTTTCAGTTCCGAATGGATTTAACCATGAAATGGATTTAGCGCTTCAATTTTAGATAACCCAGCTGTCCATGTCCTCTTCTCTTCTAGCACTGTGTGTGTGTGTGTGTGTGTGTGTGTGTGTGTTCGTGTGAAAGAGAGTGTGTGTGTGTATGTGCATGCATGTGTGTGTGAGAGAGAGAGAGTGTGTGTGTGTGTGTGTGTGTGTGTGTGTGTGTGTGTGTGTGTGTGTGTATGTATGTGTGTATGTGTGCGTATGTGTGTGTATGTGTGTGTGTGTGAGTGTGTGTGTGTGTTTGTGTGTGTGTGTGTGTGTGTGTGTGTGTGTGTGTGTGTGTGTGTGTGTGCTGTTTCTTATCTCTCTGGGCTGGGGTCCTACTTTTCAGCCCCCTCCAAGACACTATGTGTCACTATGTGTGGTAGATTAGAGCAGTAAATGTACCCCAGATCAACTGGACCGGTCCAATTGGGATGGTGTTCCGATGCCCTCTATCCAGTGTTTGGCAGTCCAAGGGGTTCATATCATCCATAGCTGACCCTATAGCATATATGCTGTTGCCACTTGTGTTTTTAAGAAGCGTAGCTGACTGTATATGGTAACTGTGTGAGGAATGAGTTTACATTAACGCTAAGAAATTCCTGTCAACATAAATAAACAAATACGTAAAAAGTTGGATTACAGGTGGAGAGAATTATAGTGTCTTGGTTGGCAGTGAGGAGAAGGCCATTCAGTGGTTCCGTACAGCTTTGCCTAGCACAGACGGACACTGCAGAATATTTTGTTGTCACAGGGGGCAAATGGATACCCATGCAGTAATATGATGGTGGAAAACATTATGCTGATGGTTTGATGTGTGCCTCCATTCCTGGTCTGTTCTGGCTGTATCTTGTTGAAGGCTGAGGTCTCCATCCCTGCAGTGAAACTCGAGCCCAGGGCCAGCTGTCTGTGGATGCCCTGGCTGCAGCCTTTGTTATGTTTTCATTCTCAATCACCCTCAGCAGGGACTGCCCTGACTCGTTCTCTCACACCCACTAAACTCCTGCTTTAAGCACACACACACACACACACACACACACACAGGCATGCACGCGCACTCACTCGCATTCCATAAACGCACGCTCAGAAACACACTCTCTCTCCCTCTATCTATCTCTCTCTCACACACACACAAACGCGCACACACACACATGCAGTCACAAAGTCACTGAGTACAAACATACAGTATAAACAACACAGTCAAACACATTTACATAGAATGAACGTACACACACACACGCACACACACAAACATACAGACACATACACACATACACACATACAAATAGACTCACACACACACACACACACCCACACACACACACACACACATACAAGCATACACATATACAAACATACACACACACACACACACACACACACACACACCATTCAGGATCTGTCCCAGTCCATGAGGTCTCTAGCCAGTCTCCTTAATCCCGCTGTCTCATCAGACCTTTTTATAGGGAACTCAGCGGCAGGCAGTGGGACAAATGCTCTACGGAGATTTATCAGCAGCGATAGAGTTACTGCATGGTAGCTCAAACAGCTCCCTCTCCCCAAGCGCGCACACACAAACACACACACAAGCACCCCACTGCCACTGCTGCCTCTAACTAACTCCGTGTCAAAGTGTGTGTGTGTGTGTGTGTGTGTGTGGAGAGAGAGAGGGGTGGAGACATTGTACTGTTTGTCACACACGACGCTCGGCGTCACTCTGCTCAAATGGTACTATCTGTTCCTCTCTCTCTCTCTCCCTTCACACCTCACTCTGTTCCTCTCTCTCTCTCTCCCTTCACACCTCACTCTGTTTCTCTCTCTCTCCCTCCCTCTCCCTCTCTTTTTTTTCTCCTCTCTCCGACGATCCTACTCTGCCACTGTCCCTCTCTGCAGAGCGGATTAGGCCAGTCATGGCAGCCCCGAGTTCCAGTGGACTAGAGGTGCTGCTGACCACACTGCAGGTAAGCACCGCGCTAAACGCCAACGCTCGATCACGCCAGCACTCACTCGGGCACTGGCTGAGTGTCTCCACACGTGTTTACAAGAGCCTTCCTGCACCAGGAAAGAGTTACAGAACAATAATAACAGGAGAAGGTCAGCTTTTTGTTCTGAGAAAAAGAGGTTACACAAAACAAAACATGCTGTTCTTGTGTGTGTCTACATCGTGACATGCTTAGGTTCTGAGCTGTTTTTTCCGCAGGTCAGCAATTGTTGGACTATGTTGGACTGTGCTGTTGCAGAGTGAGGGGGTGTGAGTGTTCCGGTTACGTGCTGTTGTCAAGTTTAGAGAGTGTTTAAGCTGTGAGTTGTCAGAGAATGTATGTGCGCGTTAGAGAGTGTTTAGACTATGTGCTGACAGCCTAGCGCCCCGGTGGCGATTCTGTTTGCACGCATAATTAAACATACAGTCCAGTAGCCTAACTGTCCAGTGAGTTCCACTTCTAAGTAAAACTCATGAGTTGTAGTAAAACACTCGAGTTGTAAACACAACTGGATTGGATATTCATGCACTCTTGGTCATTGTAGTTATTTTTTTCAATAATATGTAAATGCATAAAAATATATTCAAAGTCATGAGTGTGCACTTAAAGCGTAACTTTTGCCAAAATGCATCCTAGGGTGTTTTTGTGAATGTACCCGTGTCAAACTTCCGTTTAAAAGCATAATTACGTCCGAAGCGCCACTTTTAAGCTTGTCTGTTTTGTCGTTTTCGGGTCAAATGGCCTTTTGAATGGGAATTGTAGGGACACTACTATTTTGATACATGACCGCGTCAAAATCGCTATTTTTAAAACACTAAGAAGGCTCGACACAACATGATACTTTGATCAAAGCATCATCAGTGTCTCTACACATGAACTTGAGCATTGAGAACATTGTTTGTGTACACAGAGTTTACTAAAAGAAAGGTTTTGAACAACTCACTTGGTTTTTCTGCTCGCCGCCATCTTGCCAGTCAAGGAGTGAGTCCAAAACCTTTCTTTTTAGTAAACTATGTGTACATGTTGTCAATGCTCGAGTTCATGTGTAGAGACACTGATGATACTTCGATCAAAGTTTCATGTTGTGTCGAGCCTTCTTAGTGTTAGTGTTAAAAATAGTGATTTTGACGCTTTTAAACGAAAGTTTGACTCGGGTACATTCACAAAAACACCATAGAATGCATTTTGGCGAAAGTTACGCTTTAAACGAACGATTGGGCCTTAAACTTAATAAGCAAAACTCGGGAGTGTTACATACTTGGATAATACCAGTAATCTTTGCTCTTGTGATATGTCATTTTAATGGCATATTAAAATGCCATATCATAATGAAAATAATGAAATTGCATTATTGATTATTAGTATTAAAACAGAAGTATCAAAAGCACATAACTTATAAACCCTTTGGTCTGTTTTACTTCTGGTTTTGAGTAATTTCTTTATTTGAGTCAAGCCAAATAACCTGTATGATAATAAGAGAAAGATCAGCTGTTTTCGTGTGAGTGTAAAAAACTACATTTGACTTAACTCTGTTTTTGTAGGAGTTGATTGCCTGTGTATATTATTGTTTTTTTTCATAGGATATGGAAGTGTTGTATTCTTTGTTGTCTTTGTGCAAATGTTTGGTTGCTAACTTATAACTTTGCCCAAGAGGTAGTGATTCCGACCTCTGTCCATAGCGAGTCTGGCTTGGGATGACACTCAGATAGTAAACGGGGGGCAGATGCACCTGATCAACCCACCACAGCAGATAATCCTCCCTCAGGCCCGATATCTTCTGACGAAGGTTTCCATTCACTCTCCACACAGGAGTTCAGCACGGCCTTTTAACTGGTACATTCTAATAGTGCCGCTAGAAATATTGGGCCCAGGAAAGAATATAATATTACGACCCCAAAAACTTGTAAGCGTTCCGAGGGCCTCCCTGGGGAGTCAGTCCTCTTTTCCCCCACACACAACGACAGCCTTGGTTACACCCACATCAACAATGACCAGTGCTGGAGTGCTACTGTGGTACTGTAGCTCCTGTGCAACACAGCAGTGGTCAGTCATCTGTCATCGTTGAACTCAGCTTTTGCCTCCGCTACTGGTCCACACACTGAGAAAGACTTTCCCCGTCTTCACCTCGCCTGAGCTCTACATGAGAGAGGAGAGGAGAGGAGGGGGGGGGGGGGGGCTTCTGCGGGGAAGCTGAACCAGAGAGTGAAGGAAACTGGACTCTTTTTTGCATACCATAGTGAGCAGGAGAGGCATCGATCTCCCTCTCTCTCTTTCTCTCTCTGCGAGGGCATGGCTTTGGACAGAGAGGGATAGAGAGGGACCTCGCCCCTCCAGCGGACCACCACACACACCTTCTCTTTCCCTCCCTCTTCCTGCCTCCTGCATCTTCCTCGTCCCTGTGCTCAGAATGTCCTATCATTCACTGCATGGTGCACTGCCTACTGAATAACCACCATTTTATGCACTATATAATGCACAGTGATTCACTATAATGCACAGTAATTCACTATATAATTCACAGTGGTTGACTAATGCACAGTGATTCACTATATAATCCACAGTGGTTGACTATATAATGCACAGTGGCTCACTATATAATGCACAGTGATTCAATATATAATGCACAGTAATTCACTATATAATTCACAGTGGTTGACTAATGCACAGTGATTCACTATATAATCCACAGTGGTTGACTATATAATGCACAGTGGCTGACTATGTAATGCACAGTGATTCAATATATAATGCACAGTAATTCACTATATAATTCACAGTGGTTGACTAATGCACAGTGATTCACTATATAATCCACAGTGATTACCTATATAATGCACAGTGATTCACTACTGTATATAAAGCACAGTGATTCACTATATAAGACACATTGATTCACTATATAATGCACAGTGATTCACTATATAAGGCACTGTGTAGTGAGTGAGTGAGTGTTTGAGTGGCTCTGAGTGGATGTGGATGGATGTGTCCATGTTTCTATGTTTCTGTCTTCCATAAGATGATTAAAGCACATGACAGGCGTGGCCCGCCATCTTCGCTGGTGGCCGTGTGTTTAGTCGATCACCTGTGTTGCTTGACCGTCCTCTGTTTCCTGCGACGGCTCTCCCGCCCCCAGGTGAGGCATCGAGCGTATAAAACGACCTCCATCTGCTTTCCATCATCCATCTGTGCGGGAGGGGCCACTTCATCCCACATCGCCATCTAGCTGTGTGGAATGCACTTCTAAGGTTGCAACTCCATTTAGTGGCCTTGTACTGGCCTCTAGTGCATCTGCCAAGTGCACTTCTGGTTCTAGTTGTACTGCTGTAGGTGTACACATAAGGGTGTGAGTGTAAGTGTGTATGTATGTATGTATGTGTATGTTTGTGTGTGTAAAACAGTGCAGTTCTCGTGGTGATGATCTGCCTGCTTTAGCACAATGTGCAGGGTCGTAGATATTGTTTTAGACTCAATAATGACGTATTGTTGACTTTTTTCAGTTCAATGAGATTCAAAGTCTAGGTCAAAGTCAAATTTATTTCAATAGCATATTATCATACATAATCATCATTCAGCGTGCTTTACAAAACAAGCACATAAAATGGAAATAATCCAAGACACAGACAGAACAAATAAATAAAATGCAAATAAGTGAAAAGGAATATAAAAGAAAACAAATCAATTATAAGGAATAAATAAACATATAACTATAAAACTATCCACATGGCGATTTTTCACAGAGATCTCTGTTTCTCCTAGGTCACACAGTACTGTCGTTACGAGAAAAAAAAAACTAAAATTCTACCTACCTCGAGTTGCTGCAGCCAACGGCTAGAGCTGCCAGGCAGCTACAGTGCTACACTCTGGGGGCATGAACATGGGGGCTCATGAACATGGGGGCAGAGTGTATCACTGTAGCTGTCTGGCAGCGCTAGCCGTTGGCTGCAGCAGCTCGAGGTTGGTAGAAGTGATTGTTTTCTGTGTTTTTTTTTGTACCGACAGTACTCAGTGACCCAGACATCCCAACCTGCAAAAAGACATTTCAGGGAGGTATCAATCATGAAGCCCCCCCCCCCAAAAAAAAAAAACCTTTAGCCTACTTAAATACAAATGAATATGTTCAATAATGTCTAGTCAGTACACCAAATAAGGAAGGCCTAGATAGAAATTGTGAAAATAAAATATGTAGATTTTGGTAGTTTGGTCTTTTCATGTAGCCTTGGCAACTAGTAGGTTATAGGCCTGGATAATATGCACATAAATTGACACTTGTTAAACTCACCTCAACATGTCTTTTGCAATCATTTAACCCGCCATGGGCAATGCTAAAGTCACTGTTACAAACAGTGCAGCGTGCAAGACTAGGCCTATCATTATGTTTTACTCTTATGAGACAAGGGTAGCCTACACTTTGAAATGGGTCTTACATTTTCCTTTTTTTGAGGCACTGACTCTGCCATGATACACTGAACTGATTAATTAAGTTCGGGAGAAAAGAGATAAAAGCCCGCCTACACTGAAAACTGATTGGTTGATCCCCAATTAGGATGCTCTCTGTCTTGAATGCGCTCAGGCACACACGCACCACACCTCTCTCTCTCTCCCGTCGTGTGCACGCTACACTCAGATGCACACGCGGTCTCGCATGTGCACTTCTGATCGCTCACTATAGATTCCGGGAGATTTTATCTAATTTGCGGGCATCAGGGAGCCGCTATCAATATGCGGGAGACTCCCGGAACTTCCGGGAGACTTGGGATGTCTGGTGACCCTGGGAAACAGAGATGTGAAAAATGGCCGCAATTCTCCTTTAATCAAAGGCAGAGAGTGGATTCTGCTAAAGCAGCAGTTTACATCTACTGTGTAATTATCAGGATCTCCACTGCTGTATGCATTTTTGCATGTATAGATCTATCTATCTATCTATCTATCTATCTATCTATCTATCTATGCATTCATTCATCCATCCATTCATTCATTCATTCATCTATTCATCAATTGATGCATCCTTCCCATGCATCCCAGATACATTCTCATCACAGTGTTTGAAATGTAGATACATATTCTGCATTCTGCTTTGAGTGTATGGTTTTTATTGGTATGGTATATTTAAAATGCATTGTACATACAGCATGCATTTTAGATGTCCTTTGTAACTCTATGGACTTTAAAGCAGGTTCAGTCACTAATTATTTTGCAAATTGTTTTATTACTGTTATAGCTTAACAGTAATAGTACAATAATTGCATTACTGGGATCTTAAATGCCATTAAAATTGGAGTTATGTTCCTCCTGTGTGTCACTCTGCTCTGTAGTGCATAATATTGTGTTTGGCTTTTTAAAGAATCAAAACAGTTACATTATATTTAAAAACAAAAGCTCTCTCTTTACACTTTGTGTAAAAGAGGTGTGTGAGAACTGACACAAGACTGGTACCCCTAACCCTAACCCCTTAGGCGGGGATCACATTAGCCAGTGGCAAGCGGCAGGTTTCCTATTGTTCTCTATGGTTTGGCAGCGGAACGGTAGCAACGCTGGCGTAACGCTAGCGTTGAGCAAGCTGAGCGTTGAACTTGGTTCAACTTTCAAAGCGCAATGCGAGCGTATTCAATTGTCAGCTAAGGCAAACCATTTGTGTTACCATAGGAACGAGATGGTCTGAGCGTTGTGTTACGCTTGCTGCTGCCGCTTGCCGCTGGCTAATATGATCTCTGCCTTACTGTACAATACTGTGCTAAGGGACAGTAGGTAATGAAGTAGTTTTATGTAGAACAACAATAATGTAAACTGCACTTCCACACATGCAAACATCCCATCGCCCTGTCCCCCTTGCCCAAGTCCAGCCATTCACTGCCACTTCAGAGCTGTCCCACGGCTCTAATGTCGTGTCCAAGGCCACGACCATGACCCATTCCCATGGCAAGAAACAGCGTGGTGCTCATGACAATGTGCTGTTTTCTGGACAGCAGTGTTGCACTTTTTTGCAGAGATGCTGCCATTGGACTAGAATACAGGGTTTTCTTTTGGATGGAATGATATGCAGGATTGAAAATAATTAAAATGCTCCAGTCTCCCTGGAGCAGCTCATGGTTAAGTGCCAAGTGCCTTGTTCATGGGCACAACAGTGACCCACCACTTGTGTGACTACTGCATGCTAGCAAAGCTCCTTAGGCCATAAAGGTGTAGGTTTTTGAACATTCTAACATAAGACTCCGTTCCGCAACAATTGAAGGTTCTAAAATTCTATGTTGAATTTAATGAACCCAGATATTCTTTAGAACGTTAATTTCCTAACATTCCTGTTAGCCACCACACTACCACCCAGTAGCGGAGTGGTAATCAGGAGATTCAGAAGAATTCCCGGTTGGCCAGTAACGTTTTGAGGTCGGACCGATTACTGTGATCTTAAAAATGGCATGATATCGCTGTTTGTTTAAGTTCTTAACTGCACACTCCAGCAGCCTGGACTGTGTGATCACAGCCCCTCACTGTCACTTCCACAGCGCTGGTAATAACGTGGTAACAACTATGATGCCCTGACTTGCAGGTGATGAGATGCGTATGAGATGGGCACAAACTACTGGAGATTTTAGATGAGCGACCGCAACATGTTTCAAGTAGCCATGGACTTCCTCCCTAAAATAGGTAGCAAGTGTCAGCTGGGTCATGCTCCCATCAACACCCCCGCCCCCTGTAGGGAGGAGGCCCCTGAAGATTGAACTGTTCCGGTAATATTTAGTGTCCCACACCGTCCACCACCACTTCTTTATGTCTCAAATATCTCGTGATGATTGTCATCCTAGAGATGGGTTAACTGAGATGGGGGGGGGGGGGGGGGTAGAGGTTGAAAGGGATTAGGGGGGCGGGTAGAAAGAAAAGAGTGAAGAGGCGACACCGAGTCTGCAACTGAAGCACTCTGTTCGTGTAGCGTAAGCATTTTAGCCCTAAAAGTAGCCCCTAAGTCTTGTCAACATTTGAGCTAAATGTAATGTTTCATTGTAAATCACATTATTTGCTTCTCCTCTTTTGAAACATACTGTATCTTCATACAGATTCATTTTTAAAATGTTGCGAAGATACTACATCAGTCCTTAGTGTATTCCTATTACTAGGCTATTTGCTTTGTCTTACTCTTTATTCATTTATTTATTAATCTCCCGCCCTCCACAGTAGCCTACCTGTGTAGCGCACACATTATCACTAGCAGAGACCTGTCACTCATCATCGTAGGGGAGGTTTTTGGCATCATTCCCGTGTTACAGTAAATAATCATCAGCCAATCATGGTGGTTACTCCAATCAAACTTGTGCATGAGTAATGACGTCAACCATAGCAATGGAGTTGTCATTTTTCCTTACTAAAGGATGGTCTCAGGAGTTTTGTGAATAGGTTTAAAGAGAAAATTCCTAGCTAAAAACTTGTAGTGTGATTTACTTTCTTACTCTTTAGTGTGAGTCCTCTTAGCAGTAAGATAAAAATGCTTTGTGAATACGGGCCCAGGTCTCTTGAATACGGACTCTTTTTTTGGCCCCTAAGTGTAATAGTCTCTGGTTGTTTATTCTGACATTCTCCCTGCTCTGTTACAGGATGCAGGTGACATGGAGAGCACTCTCAACATCCTCAATGTGCTGGATGAACTGCTCTCTGCTGGTGAGTCCAAGATCTCGCACACACAAATAATTGACTAGATAATCAAAAGACTTCCCATAGTGAGGCTCCATCATAACTCACTTTGAACCAATTTGTGGCCTCAAACTCAAGCCTGGTATTTGCAAAAGTTTCAAAGGACTTACAGCTCAACACATTGCAAAGGTAATATATGAGGGAAACCCCCTTAAACCATCAACACACACAAACAAAATGTTGGATGTAGTTATTAGCCATCGCTCAAGAAGAAAAGAAGAGAGAAGAGCACAAATAACTCATGGCTTTTTTTTTTTTTTTTTTTTTTTTTTTTGACTCTGAGGAAGACGCAGTGCGTCGAAACGTCAGTCGTTTGTGCACCTGAATAAAAAAAGTTTAAAAGTTCTCTGAGTGCTCCGGTCATCCTTGGGTGCAGTCTCTCTGAAGTGGCCCAGCCAGTCTTTCTGACTCTTTAGTCCTGGACTGTGAGCACCGATAAGGCTTGAGCGCAAGTGACACCTGGCTTACAACTCATGGCTTTATTCTCACATGAATTTTATTTGTTTTTTTCTGTGTCCACACTCCACTGTGTGAGTGTGTGGTGTCTCTCTCTCTCTCTCTCTCTCTCTCTCTCTCTCTCTCTCTCTCTCTCTCTCTCTGTGTGTGTGTGTGTGTTCTAGGCACTGACAGACGGATCCACTACATGATCTCTAAAGGGGGCAGCGAGGCTCTCCTCATAGCTCTGGTGAACACAGCACACACCACCGCACCCAATTACACCTTACTGCTGCCTATTCTGCACCTGCTGGCCAAGGTTGGACACAGAGGTACAAACACACACACTGACACAAACATTTAACAACTTGCACAGCAACATCAACATCCCACCAATCTCACCAAGATGTACATCTCCACACACATTGTGTATTTGTTGGCTAAGGGGGGATTCCTACTCCCCACCCCCCTCACAAACATACATACATACATACATACATACATACATACATACATACATACATACATGCATACATACATAAACCTATATGTTTATACACACATACATACGTATGGGATGTGTCATAAGATGACTAGATAAAGTTATTTCCGAGATATGAGAATGAAAATTGTGAAATCTGTCTCTTTGTGATTAGACAAATCACTGAAATCTGGCCAGATGTGTGGATTATGGTCAATATGTGGTCTCAACATTTTGTTTTTTATTTGCCTTTTCATTTATTTATTTTTATTATTATTTAAAGTCGATAGAGATATCCAACTTTCGAATGCAGCATAACTGTGCTGTTTTCAATCCTTACGATTCGGTAATCAGCTCATTAGCTTTCGGCCAAAAAAAACTCTTAAATGTCTCGTTCAGAAGCTAATGAGCATTTGGCCAAGATGTTGCACTGCCTCCTTTAAAAAATTTAATAAATATTCTTGCGTAAAAGAAGCTTGTATCAGTCAGAGGAGTCTATTTCTGGAGCACTTGGCAGAGAGGCTTCGGCAAGGTCAGGAGAAAGCCCTGGTGACGCTCTGGAACTCGGGGTTCAGAGGGTCATAAACAAAGCATGTAGCTCGTGGCACCAGTCCACGCGTCATGGCACAGGATCTCCAGTAGTGTAATCAGAGAGCAGAGAGAGAGAGAGAGAGAAGGGGGAGAGAGAGAGAGAGAGGGGAGAGAGAGAGAGAGGGGAGAGAGAGAGAAAAAGAGAGATAGAGAGATTGGGAGAAAGAGAGAAAGGGAGAGAGAGGGAGAGAAGGAGAGAGAGAGAGAGAGGGAGGGAGAGAAGGAGAGAGAGGAAGAGAGATAGAGAGAGACAAAGGGAGGGAGGGAGGGACTCCCGTGTGGCTTTGCTCGAAGTGCTACTCTCATCCTTCATTTGACTCCCCTTGTACAGTATCTGTCTCTCCGCGTCTAAATTTGTAGCACAGTGGCAAAAGCTTGTGAATGGCTCTGTCAGTGGTGGGAAGGTGGAGAAGCCCTCTCGCCCCCTTCCGCAACACCACCACCATCACCACCCCAGCCCAGAATTGTCTGATTCAAATACTGTGTGTGGGGGCTGTGAAAGGCCAAAGTGTGCTGCCGTCTGGCCTCTTTGGCTGCCAAATGATATTCTCTGTTTAGCAGCAGCAGGCTCTTCACATTGATTGGGTTTGGTGCTTCAGCAGAGTTTGCTTGTTGCCAGAAGGTGCTGCTCTGTGCACTGAAATGATGTCTTCGCACCGTCATGTGAAATAAGTCATGCACTGAGTTAGACACAACCTTCACACATGCAGGTGATAATTATCTCTTTTGAATAATAATTAATCTTTTTTCATGATTAAATCCACCAGTCCCTGCTCACCCAGACTCATTGTGTTGTTTGCCCTGTGGCTTAGCCAATACATTAGAAATTAGATGCCTACAGGCAAACCACAGGCATTTACTGACATTGTCATAAACATGTAATAATCATAATATAGCTTCATTGCTTCTCGTTACATTGTAAGACTGGTTTAGCATTTATTTTGAGAACACTAACATAAAAGTTATGTTTGATTACTTTTGAAAAGTTGTCTATACCTGTGAGAGCATACGAACCAGAAAATGTTGCTTGACCTGTAAAGTCTCATGAGATCACTTTGGCACGTCATGACAAGAGTTCACATCTAGATAAGAACAACATTTTGATGTTAATTATGCTAACAAGGCTGACTTCCCATCTAAAATCCACACAAAAGTGGGCTGTCCATGTTTATGCCACTTTGAACCTTTTCTCATCAACAAATCAACATCACTTGGTAGTGATGAAAGTTCCAAACACATGCAACCCTTCCATATTTGAGCCGAATTCAGACAAGGTGGTGCATAGCCTGCATACTGATCACATTTAAATAGTGTGTGTGTGTGTGTGTTTGTGTGTGTGTGTGTGTGTGTGTGTGTGTGTGTGTGTGTGTGTGTGTGTGTGTGTGTGTGTGTGTGTGTGTGTGTGTGTGTGTGTGTGTGTGTGTCAGACCGCAGCATTGGTGTGAAGGCGGAGAAGGCCGAGGCGGTGCTGCTGATGCTAGGGTTGCTCCGTCAGAATGTGAGGGATGTCAGGAGAGCTGCCGCCTGTCTGTGGGTGATCCAGGTCTTCTGCACCTCAGGTAATCTACCTTTACCGCAGGTAAAAGACTGTCCCCTCAGTTAATGTACCTGCCCCTTAGGTAATAAAACCTGCCCCTCAGATAACATGTATGCCCCTCACATTACATACCTGTTCCTCAGGTAACATCAAGTACTG
>NW_027468565.1:31153300-31173300 GCF_046254945.1 Alosa pseudoharengus | reverse complement strand
TACTCTGCTAGTCACACACAGGTTTTAAGGGCTGTTCACACAAAGAACAAACAACGTTAATAAACTATAACGATACCTATAACCATAACGATAAAAGCGTCCACACTGACCAACGATAAGAAAAGTCTCTCCTTGTGTTAATGAATGTGATGGCTAAAATGTGATATGTTCTGATTGGCTGTTAGCTTTTTATTGTTCTCAAAATTGCTCTGAAAGTGATCCCCAACAATATCGTTCTTCATGTCGTTATCATTATAGTTTATGTGTAAACGTCGTCATTCATATAAACGAGAACGATATTTTTTAATAGTTATCTTTATAGTTATCATTCTTGATCACCAAATCAGGCCATTAAATTAGTGATTGTGGACTGGCCACGCCTTTAATGTGTATAAACTTTGCGCCTCTGACCATCCGTTTCTGATCGCCAAAATAGGGCCCGATGAGTTCTACCTTTTGATCACAGATTACATTTTAGTTAGCATTCAGACAGGAGAGGTGAGACAGACATAGCTAATGGAATAGGAAGATGTTCTGAGAGATGAGAGAGAGAGAGAAAGAGAGAGAGAGAGAGAGATGGAGCGAGACAGACACTGTCTGCTTTGCTTTTAATGCAGTCATGTCAAAATGTAGTACTACAGAGATCCTGCAGGTGGCAGTGTGGCTCTGTTTTTGCCCTCACCCTTCCCTCTCCAGCGCTCTATCTCCCTCTCTCTCTGCCTCTTCTCCTTCACGCTGCTGTGACTCCCAGACTATACAGCTGGTGGCACTGTGGTTCTCTTGGTGCACCCCCCCCCCCCACCCCTCCTCCACCTCCTCCACCCTCCCCACCCCCTCATCATGTCGTGCTGGCCACCTGTTGCTGCACTGCGGTTGCTGAGGCATCGCAGCCTGTGGATATCATCATGTTTTCTTGGCTCTGGTCGCAGGGCCATCCTTATGTGTACGCATACACACACACACACACACATACACACACATACACACACCACACCACACCACACCACAGCACAGCACAGCACAGCACAGCACAGCACACACACACACACACACACACACACACACGCACATATAAATAAGCCGAAGGAAGAAAATGGGGAGCTAGAGCAATTAATTCCCCCATTCTCTGCCTCAGTTTGCAACCAGTGGCAGTTTTGGCTGAACCTCCCCTTCCACTTAGCTGATGCTGTTTCTCCTCTGTTTGGAACTGTTTGGAACCTCTCTCTCTCTTTCTCTTTCTGTCTCTCAGTCGCCTTCTATCTTTCTCTCTCACTCCTTCCATTTCCTCAGCATCGCTTTCACAAAGGCTGTGGCTAAGAGCTTCCAGTCACGTTCGCAGCAATCCAATCTGACCTGACCTGATCTGTCTTGCTTTCTTGTGGCTGTGAATGTGGACTAGAATCTGGTGCTCTAGAGTTGATGTGACTCCTTGAGCATGGGGATTTTTAAAAAGGGTTGCAAAGTTTCAGACAGTATTCTTTTCACACACCCCAAGAGATGTACAGGATGCCGTTCATACAGTGTGTTGTATCTGCAGATTGTTGTTGAGTTGCCTTGGTGGGATCTTTCTTGGTTAGACTGAAAACCTAGTCTATAATGACTTGTAGATGTCATCCTCCACTAGTGAGAGGCTGCAGTCAGACAGACATAAAGAGAGAGTCATGGAGAGGAAAGATGGGTTTTGGTATCTTCCTGTTTGTCTCCTCTTTTTTTAAACATATTTAAACAAAATCCTCCATAATTCAGTGCCGAGCTGCAAACCAGCTGTAATTGCAAATGCACCAATTAATGTGTTGGATATGATGTTTTCTCCATTTCTCCATTTCTCTCTCTCTCTCACACACACACACACACACACACACACACACACACACACACACACACACACACACACACACACACACACACATCTCTCTAGAAGTGGGTGTCCCCTGGGACAGTGGTAAAAATCCTTTGCTGTCTTTAATATTTCAGGGATCTATAGTTGTGTAAAGAAGACAGGCTTCAAATCTCACTTCTCTCAGTCTACATGCTGAGATCTAGGAAAGACAGCAAGAGACGGGGGAGGGAGATGGGAAAGAGAGGGAGAGAGAGAGATGGAAAGAGAGAGAGAGAGCAAGAGAGAGAGAGAGAGAGAGAGAGAGAGAGAGAGAGAGAGAGAGAGAGAGAGAGAGAGAGAGCGCAGAGAATTATGAGAGTGTCGAGCTGGAGCAGGGTAAAAAGGCAGGGACAGAAATAGAATACTCAACTTTCACAGCCAGCACCACCACCAGCCAAGCCGGCCCACTCAGGCTCGCTGCCTCCCCCCACACCAATGCTCCCTGTTGGGGCTCTTTCTCCACCTCCACCTCCACCTCCCTGAGCTCCATCCTCACATCCCCACAGCCAGAGCCCAGAGTGCTCAGACCCATGCACTAGTGCTCTGCGCTCAGTAGCAGATCTTTTATGCACACTACACTCATAGACTTAAATCACAGCACCATACTCCACAGCTAGGAGAGTGGGTCCCGCAGCCAAATGCCTGCTGTCAGTATCTTATTCCTCCACACGATATCCTGTAGATCTGTGGGTGTGTTGGCACGTAGCTTTAATACCTGTATCATACACCCGCCATGTTAACAGTATAGAAAAATGTCTTCATATCCACTCTCCATAGGGGCAATGACAGTCATATCTTTCTCTACATCATGTCCACACTGACTAATCAGTTCCCAGCAGTGTGGCTGCAGAGCCTTAAATCCTTTTACAAATAATGTCCCTAGCACTGTCTCCCATGGTCCCCCACATTGACATTGCTGAAGGCTTTAAAGGGACACCAGACTAGCCTGATGCTTTTTCATTACGAAACTCCCCCTTCGCTCGTCTGAAGCTCTTTTCCTTTTCTTTGCGTCTTCCGTCAAGGGTTTTCGCTGCTTTTTCGTCGGCTCTGCCATTATACACACGTTTGCAACAATCGCTAGCGTTTAGTTAGCCTGCCTCTGTGCTGTGGATGCAGGCTGTAATTGATCCTGCTTCGGTCGGCGGGTAGGATACACTGAACTTGCAAGCGGGATATTCTTCCTACAGGCAGTAGGGGCGGGCGAGAGAGTCATTTAACCATATACCGATTTACGAAGATGAGTAATTAACACGAAAACGTTGCCTGGTGTACCTTTAGCCTCAATGTCTTCTTTGTGGAGGCACTGCAGTAGATGGGACCTCAGTGCTGCCTCACCTTCTCCAGTACCCAACACTTTCTCTCCTTTCCTTTCATTTCCTGCCCATTGTTTTCTTGTTTAAAGTTTTTAAGTATATACGTTTTAAAGATTTTTGTTTATAAATACCCCCTCTGCTCTCTAACGTTTTCTAACCCAAATAATTTTGCTATGGTTCTTGAACTTTATAACTCCAGAGCCACTCTACTCCACGATGTAGTTCCTTACCACAATGCTGCCCTCTCGGCCCCTCTCTCTAACCAAGATGCTCTCTCTCTCCCTTTTAGACTTCTTTAGAGGAAGTATGGCCCCATCCCTTCTCCTCCTCTAACCCTGCGTTACCCCGTCTGCTGAAGCTGCTGTGTTGGGGGCTCCTGGCCCGCCTCCACACTCTTCATCAGATAAACAGAAAACGTGTTCCGGAACAGGAACTATTTCAAATGGAACGCAGCAGCACAGCTCAGTCTGGCTCAGTCTCTCCTGCTGCTTACTGAGTTGTGTTGTTGTTGTTGTTGGTGTTGCTGGTGGTGGTGGTGGTGGTGTTAAACTCCAGGTTTTCTGCAGTGAAAACATTTGACTGTGTGCTATCTCATCTATCAAACGCTTTCATGCAGGAGGCAGGGAGACCATGCTGAAAACAATAGTCTCAGAACAATAAACTATAAACTTCCCTTGAAAAAGACAAAATAGCTCTGAAATGGAATAGAAAAAAGAAATAGCTCGGATTATAAATAATCTCGTTAGACTGTTATAGGATGTTTTATTTAACATGAGCATGTCCAGAGTTGGTTTGGCAGTTTGGTTTAGGCTGCTAAATGAGGTCATGGCAAACTCTGGCTGTGGCCCTACACTGCAAATGTCACACCTTAGCCACAACATCAGTCCTCCAAGCCAAGTGTTTTCCCAGGTCTGTCACCTGTGATTGTATGTGGGGAGGATTTATCTGCTTGTAGTAGCAGTGTTTGATCATTCAGACATCGCACTAATGCCATTTGCCAGTGAAGCCCAAGGGAATCTAAATCTTAAACAGAGAAGGGTATAACGTATATGTGTACATTTATGACATAAGCTTATCTTAATCACATTATGCTAATTGTGACCAAGTGGGGCTTATGATATGAACACTGAACACACATTCAGTAAATATGACTGCTAGAGCAGAGGCGTAATGAGAGTGTCCTCATAATTCACCTTTAAGATGAGCTCTCGGACCGGCGCAGATGTGGTCTCACTCGATAATGACCAGGGGAAGGCCAACTGGGATGCGGTGACCTGCTCTGAGGTTGACGTGACTTTCAGAAACACACTGACCAGGGCTGCATCCTATCCTCCCAAAAGCTTGGAGATACTGCAGTGTAGTGTAGACTACCATCTTGACCACTTGTGCATTTATAGCACTGCACTGCACATTGGTACTGCTGGGAAATGGGGCCCTGTTCCTGGACTGACTAGATGGCCAGAGGGCAGTCCGACCAGAGGCGATCACGTCTCGGGTGGAGATGACAGTCTAAGGCGCTCCGAGTAGAGAGCCCCTGCTCATCTTGTTTTTTGTTCCACCTCAAATAATTCATCATGTTCTGACGGGAAGCCTGCTCTTCTTTAGTCTCTCTCTCCTCTGCTTAATTGTGTTGTGTTGTGTGTGTGTGTGTTTGTTTGTTTATTTGTTTGTTTGGATGATTCTAGCCCTTATTACATTTCTCTACTTTTAAACACTCTCTGAACCATTGTTAATAAAGAGAGAGCCTGCCTTGGCTCGCTGAGAATGTGAACACACTGGACAGCTGCCTAGCGCATATATTAAACAAGGTTTAGTTCCCATATAAAAACGAATACACAGTCCCCCTCTTCACATTCAAACTGAGACAAGTAGGACATTCATAGGACACAGGATATCAATACCAGCAAGCAAACTGTCCACACCATGTGAAATTCATATTGTTGGTAACACAAGACTATCCAATAATGCTGTCACTCATGGTAGGCAACAAAACAAAGCCATATGACAAGACACCAAAAACTGGAAATTGTTCTCTGTGAAAACAGAAGGTGTGTAGACCATACCTACTGTATGTGTTCTATTGTTTTCAAATCTGAACAACCTTGTCATTTTATTCTGCTTTGGCAGGACTTCTAACTCCAAGTTCTTCAGATTTGCAATAAAAACATTCTCTCCAGAGAAAAACTCTCAACTTGTATTAAACTTGTCTTCCTCTCCTCTTAATTGTTCTCTGTCTCCTTCTCAGAGGTGAACTGCAGGACGGCTGTGTCTAAAGGCTACATCTCAGGTCTGCTGAAGCTGTTTGCAGACTGGCACAATAATGACACAGACCGTGAGCACCTCCTTATTCAGAGGGCACTTCTGCACTGCCTACACCGGGCCACTAACACCAGCCTGGGTAGGAGCTCCCTGGTGTCCGAGGGCGGTATTGCACTCCTCTTTCAGACCACACAGGTGCTTTTCTGCTGCTAGTTATCAGGAGGCAGAGTCTACACTTTGTTATTGTAGCATCATGAATAATCCATCATCTCCTCATGTCCTCACTACTTCAATCACATGGTGTGTTATAATACAAGCATGCTTCAGTGACTGAAGTTTTTACTCATGTTAGTGTAATGTAACGACTCAAGAAAACGAGGCTCAATCGGTCGTCTTTATTGGGAACAGAACCGGGAGACACAGACCCAATACAAGGGACACACAAGGGTAGTCAATCACACTTGCACAATACACAAACAGGATAGCACACTCACCGCGACACAAGTCAAGTCAAGTCAAGTCAGAGAACAAGGGTTACACAAAAGGCAAAACTATAACGGGTTATCCGCAGTACACCGTAACACACTCATAAAGCAAAATAAAAGTAAAACGGCCACATTTAACCCCCCAGTTTCCCCGAACCCCGCCCCGCACAGCATGATGGGAATCTAGCACACCTAGTCCAGTAGACACCGACGCTACAGTATCATCAAATCAAATCAAACTGTTACCATGAAATCAACTTTAACCTGATTGGTAGTAACCATGTTGTTAGTCGCTTTGGCTAAAAATGCGTCAGCCAAATGTAATGTAATGTAATGTAATGTAATGGTAGGGCGCTTAAGTTAAAGGCTAACAATTGTTCCTGCTACTTCCTGCTTCACCCCTCATTTCACCTCTGGAGAGAATGTTTTTATTGCAAAGCTGTTTCCTTAATTTTCATGCTGTACTGTGGACCTACATATTGCTTTTCGCTCTCACCCTATATTTCCCTAAAAAGTGTGTTTATGTGTTTGCCTCCATGCCGGATGTAGACCTGCATGTTTACCAGAGGCATGGAGTCTCTGGTGGAGCCAGCGGTGCAGCTGATGAGGAAGTGCTGTCCCAAGTGTCCACTGCCTCTGGCCTCTGATATGAGTGTCTACCGATTCCCTCTACCAGGCGGGACCCTCAGCAACTGTGAGTCGACGCCTGGAACTCAAGGTAAAGTTGTCCTTTGTGTAGATTTGCTCAATCTGGTTATGGGTTTTGTTCATTCTAAGATTAGTTTGTTCTGGTTAACATGACTTTACTCTGGAGACGATTAGTTTGCTCTGGTAAAGGTTCCTTTTTACTTTTCATAGTTTGTGGACCAGTGTGAACAAAAAAGAAAAACTGTGTTTGTTGTTTTTGGGAAACCTTCAGAATTATGTAGCCTACAGATTTAGTATGTAGCCAATCTCCCAACCTATGTATTGCCTCACAGTATGTATTCAAAATGCTGAACAGCAGTGGATTGGATCAGAGGAACCCCCTGGCTTTTTTTCAGCCAGCCCTGCCTCCTCCCGTGCATAAGCTGGGGGCCTGGGGCTCATCCTCTTCGACCTCCTCAGTGATTCTCCAAAGACTCCTGCAGCTCCTCTGGCCTGGTGCTGAACGCTAGTCCAGTAAAAGCTTGGTCAATACTGATAGACTGATTGTGGAGGCTGTGCACGGCAAATGCCCACCACAGGCCACCTCAGAGGTCACTCCTGCTAGGCAGAATCACTGTGGTAATGAGCTTGGCCGTTGAGCTGTTGTTGCCGTCGTTGTTGTTGTTGATTATCTTTTGTTTGGTTTTGCGTTTACTTAAGCCGTCAAGTGTTGACATGAGCAAGAAAATATTCAGTAAAGCCAGGTTGATAGCCAAACAGGACATTGCAAGGTTTTTTTTTTCTTCATTATTTAGTGTGAAGCAGATTGACAATAAATGACTTGGCATTTGTTGTGTCGGAAACAGACTTTAATGTTCATCAGTTTCCCAAACACAATATGAGTCAGCCACAATTTAATCTGACCTATGTTAATGTTCAAAACAACAATCATTGTTTTTCCTGTCATTGTGACAGTTTTTCAAATGGGAGGATTATCTTATTTTTCTTTTTAATGGAAAAGTTTTCTATGTGGCTGGCTTTTTGACAGATTGTATTTTTTGGCGAGTGTGTCTCTCTTGGCTTTTTCAATGGAACCTGAAACAACTTGACAAGTGACACATGAGGAAGGGTGTAAATGTCAGAGAGGAACAAGGCTCGGGAGGGCCCCTAGACTCGCTTTGTTTGATCCCACACAAGTAGTACCTGTCCTGACATTTATGCACTCCTCTGATATTCTCCATCCTCTTCTTCAAGGTGAGGGCTTTGAAGATGACAGTGACAGCGATGTTGAAAATGAAGATGCAGAGAATAGAGACTATGTGAGTGATGAAGACTGGGGACAGACACACACACACACACACACACACATACACCCACACACAGCCCCCCCCTCCCCCCCCACACACACTCACATACACACAAACACAAACCCACAGCCACAAAGAGATTGTCACATTGAAATACTGAATGCTTACACAAGCATACATACGCATATCACCTATCATATCTAACTTTATTGTTTTGTACATTCAAGCACTCGTTGAATGCACTCTCAAACAAATGTGAGTTAAAAGAAAGAGGGGGGGGGGTTAAGGCAGTCTTCACAGACTTTTTCCATCTGTCTTTTCTCTCTCATCCTCTATTTCTCAGTTCATTTCAGTTCAGTGCAGTGTTGTTCATGTCAGATCAATTGATAGAAAGAACCCGCTTCGCATTAAAGCACAGTAATAAAACCACAAAACCACAACATACAAACTCACAAAACATACAGACACACACACATGCGCACACACACAGAGGCGATTCTAGAGTCTGTGGGGGCCCTAAGCAAAAATTCCAAGGGGGCCCTACCGACAAGTGTCACCATTATGTTATATCACCATTAGGTTATGTTAAAAAAAAAAAAATCTTAAATTTTGACATGTATCTCACAAAATATCGTTATGAGATAATGATTCTCTACAACAACTTTTTACTGCATTGCCATGATCAAAGTAGAGGCAAAAAAGCGGTTTCTTTGTTGAACAAATTGGGATGCAATGTGAGCCTTGAATTGGATGCCATGCAGGAATTTGCTAGGATCTCAAAATCGGATTATGAACATGCTTTGCCATAGAAAAACACACGATAGCGTTGGATTATAAACATGCTTTGCCACAAAAAGAGACAAAAACGTGGGGTAAGTCCAGCTATATGAAGTTATTATTTTGCTTTCACTTCGTCTGTTTTATAACCCAGAAGGATGTACTTGGTATCAAATGATAGCTCTGTGTCTCCTCTTTCCTCCTTACCTTACCTGACATGCGTGGCATATCTATCCGATCACAGGTCCACGAGTAATTCAAACGAGAGTAATGGGTGTGCAGCGTTGGTTTGTGTACATGACGTTATTATTATGTCAACCCATTCCATAACCACTCATTTCATGTATAGCGCCACCTAGATAAACACAAAAAAGTAAAAATGAGGTGTTGTAATCACAGGTATCTGTGACCTAACATAGTCAAAACTGCACGAAATTGGAAGTGTAGGATCATTATGACACCCTCTGAATGCACGCCAAGTTTCGTGGAATTCCGTTCATGGGGGGCCACACAATAAATTAATTTATGTTACTATACACCAACTGGCCTGTAGGTGGCCGGAGACAGTTTTCTGTGAATATCTCGAGAACCGTAGGGCCTATGAGGTCCACCTTTTTTTTGTATGTTGGTCTTAAGGGGGCATGTCAACCCATCCCATTACCACTTATTTCATGTATAGCGCCACCTAGTTAAAAATTAAAAAGCAAAAAATTAAGTGTTTTCATCACAATATCTCTGGCTGACATGGTCAAAACTGCACGAAATTGAAAGTGTAGATCATTATGACACCCTCCAAATGCATGCCAAGTTTTGTGAACTTTCGTTCATGGGGGGCCTTACAATAAAATAATTTATGTGTACATTTAGTGACCGTACACCAACAAGGATTCCCGGGACACTGAAAGACCGGGGTACACGAAACTTGGTGGGCATGTAACCCCACATGGATAGCATGGAACCGTAGTTTTTCGTTTTGATCTGTAGCCCCCCCGCTGTACTGGACCCCCCGAAAGGAGGGTAGGGCAGACACAGTTTTCTCTGAATATCTTGAGATCCGTAGGGCCTAGGATGACCAATTTTTTCCGTATGTTTGCCTCCAGGGATCATGTTAACCCATTCCATGTGCACACATGTGCATAAACAGATACACACGCACACACATACATTCACAGTAATCATACGTATGACACATACTCACACAGTAGACATATGTACGCATACATGCACATGCACAAACACACATACGCAGGCAAACACACAAGCACGCACACACCCACACACACACACACACACACACACACACACACACCCACACACATAAACATAAACGTGTACACGCACACATGCATACAATTCAAGAATTTCTCAGAATTATGAACAGGCAAGATGGGGGTGGGGTTGTATAAAATTAATTTTACATGTGAAATCTATGAACTAATCATGTTTTGGTACTTGTTGTCTAGCAGATACCAGTGAGAATTGAGTGTGACTAATGCAATTTAGTGAGACAGTTAGAATCATATAGACCTTTCAGCGTGATTTATTTTTGTGGAAAAAATGTGCTGGACTGGGCGGCGGTCATATTTTGTACCGCTCTGCGGTACATCTAGTTTTGCAGTCAATTCGTCTGTTTTTATAAGCCAGAAGGATCGATATACATGGTACCAATGGATAGCCCTGTGTCTCCTCTTTCATCTGATATGCTTGCCATATCTATGCGATCACAGGTTCGCGAGTAATTCAAACGAGAGTAATGGGTGCGCAGGTGAACGCAGAGAAGTATAGACAGTTCCGGAGCAATGTAACAAAGAAGAAAGGGTGTGTTTTTTGACGCACTTTGCGTCAATCGGGTTCTAAAAAATTAACGTGTATGCTTGGTCCTTACTGCATCACGATTAACATGTTATGGCTGACAGCCCTATTACAAACATAATGTTAACCATCTCCAAACTTGCCCATCTCCAAACCAAACTTGACAAACTGGGACTCAGTACCTACCTCTGCAACTGGCTACTGGACTTCCTCTGTCAGAGGCCTCAAGTAGTACGTGTTGGCAACAATATCTCAAACAGCATCACACTGAGCACGGGGGCCCCCCAAGGCTGCGTGCTCAGTCCGCTGCTCTTCACCCTGCTGACGCATGACTGCACTGCAACCTACAGCAACAACCACATAGTGAAATTTGCTGACGACACAACTCTGGTGGGTCTCATCACCAAGGGCGACGACACTCAATACAGGTTGGAGGTCGACCTTCTGACCACGTGGTGCAGGGACAACAGCCTCCTGCTGAACGTCAGCAAGACCAAGGAGATTGTTGTTGACTTCCGGAGAGGTCACACCCAACACCTGCCACTGACCATCGACGGTGCTGTGGTGGAGAGAGTGAGCAGCACCAAATTCCTGGGGGTGCACATCAGTGAAGACCTCTCCTGGACCACCAACACTACATCACTGGCGAAGAAAGCTCAGCGCCGCCTGTACTTCCTGCGGAAACTCAGGCGAGCAAGTGCTCCACCAGCCATCATGACCACATTCTACCGAGGCACCATTGAGAGCATCCTCTCCAGCTGTATCGCTGTGTGGGGCGGAAGCTGCACTGAATACAACAGGAAAGCCCTGCAGCGCATAGTGAACACAGCTGGAAGGATTATTGGTGCTTCACTCCCCTCCCTGAAGGACATTTACACCTCCCACCTCACCCGCAAGGCGACCACAATTGTGAGTGATGCAAGTCACCCCGCTCACAATTTGTTTGATCTACTGCACTCTGGGAAGAGGCACAGAAGCCTGCGCTCCCGCACCACCAGACTCACCAACAGCTTCATACACCAGGCTGTTAGGATGCTGAACTCTCTCCCCCCTCTCCCCCCTCCACCCTCAGCTACATAACATCCTGGACTTTTGGACCCACAATGGCTGCCTTGCACTACTCCACTTGCACTACTCCACTTGTACACTTGCACACTTTGCAACTTGTTGTTGTTGTCCTGTTGTCCTGAAAACACTTCTGAACACACTTCTGCTGCTCTTACATAACTTGCACCACTATGCCACTTGCATACTTAGGTCAAACAGAACTACCTCAGCCATTTATTGGCCTGACTTTTGCACTATTATATTGACTGTCTACTGTATGCACAATTGCACAATTTCAACCAAATTTTGCTGCTCTTATTTCTTCATTGTTTCTCCAATTGTTTACAATTGGACTCTGGGCGTTTGGAAACAGCTGAGGGAGGAGGCTACTTGAAACTGCGAGTTTCGGTCGGTGTGAGCGAGCGGACTTTCAGTTGACAGTAATTAACACCCTTTTGAACAATCTAAGCTGTGCAAACGTCAGAGGGCGGTCTACGCTGATTCACCATTAGTGAAACACGAGGACAGCTGCATGCAATTCCTGTCAGCATAACAATAGAGGCTGTTGCTGAAGCGTCAGCGTAAGCGTCAGCCCTCGTTTCAGCCGTCCTCGTTTAAGACGGACGCGGTCAAGACAAGCAAGTTTACCTGTGCAAGTTCACCGAGCACAGGCGCCGACAAAGGCAAAAATGTGCCATTCCACCATATCTGTTATCACCGGCCATCGCCGAAAACGGCATCATGCCAAAAGGGGCAGAAATCGCCTTAACCTACAGCAACTTAAACGGTCCTCACCTACAGAAACCTCTTTCTCCATGGGCTTGTGGAACTGTCAATCCGCAGTCAACAAAACGGACTTCATAGCTGGCTATGCCAACCATCTTTCGTTGGAACTCCTTGCTCTCACTGAGACTTGGATCAAACCAGAGAACACAGCCCCCCCGGCTGCACTCTCCACTAACCTTACACTATCCCACACCCCTCGTCCATCTGGACGAGGAGGTGGGGCGGGCCTGCTTATCTCCAACAAATGGAAATTCACCCCGCTACTGCCTACAAACAAATATGTCTCATTTGAATTCCATGCCATCACAGTGATCGCCCCAGCAAAACTCTACGTGCTGGTCATCTACCGCCCTCCAGGCCAACTAGGCGAGTTTTTGGACTAACTTGATACTCTGCTGTCCTCCATCCCTGAGCATGACTGTCCGCTTCTTGTTCTCGGCGATATCAACATCCACTTAGATGCCCCAGGCTCAGCGGACTTTTTGTCCCTGATCCACTCCTTTGACCTCAAACTGGTTCAAAGCCCACCGACACACAAAGCTGGCAAAGAGCTTGACTTGATCTTCACTCGGAACTGCAGCACAGACACCCTCACGGTGACGCCTCTCCATCTTTCTGACCACTTCTTCATCCAGTTCAACGTCAGCCTGACAGAACAGCCTCCGGCTCCTCAGCCGATGGTCACGTTCCGCCGCAACATCCGGAACCTGTCTCCAACGCACTTTTCCTCTGTGGTTGCCTCCGGTCTACCTCCACTCAACACCTTCTCCTCTCTGGAGGTTAATGAGGCCACAGACTCGCTCTGCTCCACACTGAGCTCGTGTCTAGACGAGCTGTGCCCTCTTACCACAAGGCCAGCTCGATCCAAACACTCTCATCCATGGCTAAATGATACCCTCCGGTCGCAGCGCACCAAACTCAGAGCCGCGGAGAGGAAATGGCACAAATCCAAACTAACTGATGACCTCAAAAACTACCAGACACTCCTGACCTCCTTCTCAGCCAGCATCACTGCTGCTAAGACGGCTTTCTACAATGACAAAATCAACAGCGCTACAGACACTCAAAAGCTTTTTTCAACCTTCAAATCGCTACTCAACCCTCAGATGCCTCCTCCTCCATCCAGCCTTACTGCAGATACCCTCGCCTCATTTTTTACAAACAAAGTGGCGGCAATCAGCAGTCCATTCTCTACATGCCCACTCAACGCATCTGACTCAGATACCGCACTCCTACAACCTCTAGGGACTGCTAGATCATCTTTTTCAGCATTCACGCCTCTCTCCGAGAATGAAGTATCTAGACTCCTGACATGCAGCCGTCCTACCACATGCTCGCTGGACCCTATACCTACGAGCCTACTTCAGTCCATCAGCCCGACCATCGCACCAGCTATCACACACGTGATCAATGCCTCGCTAACCTCCGGCACATTTCCAACAGCGTTCAAAATGGCCCGGGTAACACCGTTACTTAAGAAAGGTTCTCTCAACCCTGCTCAAGTCGAGAACTACCGCCCTGTCTCACTTCTGCCTTTCCTATCCAAAGGCATTGAACGAGCAGTCTCCAAACAGGTCTCTGACTTCCTTTCACAGAACAACCTTCTGGATCCAAATCAGTCTGGGTTCAAAAGCGGCCACTCTACCGAAACGGCTCTGCTGTCTGTAACAGAAGCCTTAAAAGAAGCCAGGACGACCGATCGGTCATCAGTACTCATTCTGCTTGACTTATCGGCTGCCTTTGACACGGTTAATCACCGCATCCTTCTCTCTATACTCGCTAACATGGGAATCTCCGGTTCTGCTCTCTCCTGGTTTGAATCCTACCTCACAGGACGCTCGTTTAACGTATCATGGCTTGGTCAGCTATCTGCACCTCACCATCTCACCACAGGGGTCCCCCAGGGCTCAGTACTGGGCCCCCTTCTCTTTGCTATCTACACCACCTCCTTGGGACAGATTATCTGTTCGCATGGCTTCTCATACCACTGCTATGCAGACGACACACAGCTCTATCTGTCCTTTCCACCTGATGACCCCTTGGTTTCAGCACGGATCTCGGATTGCCTCTCAGACATAGCTACATGGATGAAGGCACACCACCTCCAGCTGAACCTCTCAAAGACTGAACTGCTGGTCCTCCCAGCTAAACCTACCATACACCACGACATCAACATCAATTTTGACTCCCTGTCTGTTTCACCTACCAGGACTGCAAGAAATCTAGGAGTTGTTCTCGACAACCAACTAAACTTCTCAGATCATGTTGCCTCAGTCGCCCGGTCATGCCGTTTCGCACTCTACAATATACGGAAAATCAGGACTTACTTAACTCAAGATGCCACCCAACTTCTGGTTCAGGCAATAGTCATCTCACGACTCGACTACTGCAACGCCCTCCTGACAGGTCTCCCAGCCTGCGCAGTGAAACCACTTCAGATGATCCAGAACGCGGCGGCGCGCCTGGTCTACAACCAACCCAAGAGGGCACATGTTACCCCGCTACTCATCCAGCTACATTGGCTACCTATGGCGGCCCGCATCAAATTCAAGGCTCTAACGCTTGCCTACAAAGTAGTCTCCGGTTCTGCTCCCACCTACTTGAATGCCTTCATACAGACATACGCTACCTCCAGACCGCTGCGCTCCTCAGACGAACGACGTCTAGCTCTACCTCCGGTACGCTCAGGCCAATCCAAACTTTTCTCATCTGTTGTTCCTCGTTGGTGGAACACACTGCCAGTTCCTACAAGGGCAGGGACATCCCTCTCCATTTTCAAAAAACTCCTGAAGACCCAGCTCTTTAGAGAACATCTCCTCTCATAGCAACACTTACAACAAGTCTTGCTGATCCTAGCACTCACCAGCCGTCTTAAACGGACACGTAACTGTTAAAAACAGCACTCACTGATGCATTTATTCTTACTGTACTTATTCTTATGTTTTTTTAAATTGTCCTAATATTGTTGAGAATTGCTCTAAAACTTAAACTGTTTACCATGTTGTTAGTCGCTTTGGTTAAAAATGCGTCAGCCAAATGTAATGTAATGTAATGTAATGTAATGTGCCTTCTTATTTTTACTTTTTATATTGTTTACTTGAATGTTATGTTTGTCTGTGGACCTAATTGGTAAAATATGTCTTGTCTCCACCGTGGGATAGTAGGAAACGCAATTTCAATCTCTTTGCATGTCTTGACATGTGAAGAAATTGACAATAAAGCAGACTTTGACTTTGACTTTGACTCCTTGCTTAACTAGCTGTAACTGTCGCTAGCTAGCTGAAGTTTACTGTTGTATAGATGTAGCAAATCATGTTCAATCTTTCTGCCAATTAACATTAGCCTACTATAACTTAATTGAGTAGGCTAAATGCCAAACTCCGATGTTGATCCGTCATCACTGCACCCTCGATTGACGTTTACCACAGTAGCCATAAATATGTGCGGATTCTTTGAACTCTTTTGAACACAGATCCGCTGTTTATAAGGCCATAGCATAGGGCCTACATATGTACAGATGTACTGTTAATGTACTGTAAGACAGGGCAGGAGCACGCAAAATACATCATTCAATCTCTATGGACGAAATTCTCGCTTGACCCACCGGCAAACGCGCTGAGACCAGGTCGTGGGCCCCCTCACGGCTTGGGGCTCCAAGCAGTTGCCTGCCTTGCCTGTTGACAAGGTGCGCCTCTGCACACACACACACACACACACACACACACACACACACACACACACACACAGCAGTAGCAGTAGCAGTGGTGTTTTGATAGTCTCGTTCTGGCCCCTGGCAGGAGGAAGACCTGGAGACAGACCTTGAGTCTCTGCGGCAGCGGCCTGAACCTGACCGACCCCTGGAGCAGCTGGGCCAGTACGTGCGCCTCTGCCCCGAGCTCCACCACGACTTTCAGGTTTGTGTGTGTGTCTGTGTCTGTGTGTGTGTGTGTGTGTGTGTGTGGGGGGGGGGGGGGGGGGAGTGTATGTGTACTGTAAGCTCAACCATCCAGGGTGTCTGCCCTGAGCTCCACTATGACTATAAGCACTTTGGGTCAACCCTGTTGCGTAAAATGTGTTATAAATAAATTGACTTGTGTCTCAGAGTGTGTGTTCTCAATGAATGTGTGTGTGTGTGTGTGTGTGTGTGTGTGTGTGTGTGTGTGTGTGTGTCATGTGCATATGTAAAGTATATTAATGCTGCTCAGTCTGCCCTTGGCAGATTTGGCAATGTGCAGAGGACTCAATGCTGATAACCACAGTGGCTGATGGATTCTAGAATAACCACAGTGGCTTATGGATTCTAGAATAACCACAGTGGCTGATGGATTCTAGAATAACCACAGTGGCTGATGGATTCTAGAATAACCACAGTGGCTGATGGATTCTAGAATAGCCACAGTGGCTGATGGATTCTAGAATAGCCACAGTGGTTGATGGATTCTAGAATAACCACAGCTGAAGAAGAGCTCCAATCTCTGTGTTTGTGTCTGACTTTGAGTCTGGTCCAAGCTAAGCCCAAATTATGTTTTCTTAATCGTTATCAGAACTAACTGTAACACTAACTGAAAGCCAGCGCAGAGATGTGGCCAGTATCTTTCCTTAAGCCACTTAGATCTGTGCTCTGACCCCTTCAAGCATAGTCAGTTCAAGCTGTTTTGAACATGAATATTTATTTTATCTTCACATAGAAAATCTCCTCTCTCTTCCAACCCTGCCCAGAATGCAATGTTGCAAGCAACTGCTGTTTGTTAGCCTACTCCAAGCAGGGAAGTCCTAATCTCTCGCTCTCTCCCTGTTGAACATTCTTCCCGGAGTCACGGGTGGCTATGTGATGAGATTTGGAGATTGATACTATACCCTCCACCTCCGCAAAAGCCACCAGTGAGCTCCTTATCCCTCACTGAGGGCCGCTCTCAGAGATGTGATGGAGCGACAGCTGCAACACACACCCACTCATACACATACACTTACTCACACGCACTCAATCATACATTCACACAAACACACACACACACACACACACACTCATACTCATACATTCACACACGCACACACACACACACACACACACACATACATACACTATACTTACCCTCTCCTTATTTCAGTCTCTCTCTCTCTCTTTCTCTGTCACACACACACCTGTTTTTGCAATGAAGATAGGAGTGAAGCCTTGCTAATTCCACTGTAGCCTACCCCAGGATTAGCGCACAGCTGTCTTTCCCCCATTATCAGGCACTTATATTTATATAAATCCCCCAGTGCTGGAGATGATATGGACTGGTGATCAGTGAAGGCTGTTTGCCTATCTCCTCGTCTTATTGTGTATGAGTCATTCATATTTATCTGCTTAAGCTGTGATTCCACATTGTAGGGGCAGGCGTTCTCACAAGTGGCACCCTTAATGACTTGATGACGGATCAAATTGGCGCTTAAAATGTGCACCGACATCTCAAGATCTCCCGGAATGCGTCACGAATGAATGAGTCCCAGATGTCATAAATTGTCATTACCTACTTGGTGTGTAGAGGGACATCGTGCTTTATCATCTGTGATATCTGAGGGAGATTTTTCCCCCCGTGCTCCTGCTTTGATGAGTGAGTCAGTGGAGACAGTGTGATACTGTACTGCACAGCCCTCCTGATTTTCACTGACTGGAGGTGTGAGAATGACAGGAACTCCGACTGCCATAGGAGACACTTTGAAATTAGCCACGTTAGCTGCAGGCGTCGTATTTGATACTCTGCTGTGGGAGATATTCCATATAGTGGAATATCACATAACAATACATCAGTACAGTATTAAAATAATGTATAAATATCACTTTGTGCAGCCCTGGCCTACTGGTTAGCGCTTAGGACTTCTTACCGGAGGGTTGCCAGTTCGAACCCCAACCAGTAGGAACGGCTGAAGTGCCCTTGAGCAAGGCACCTAACCCCTCACTGCTCCCCGAGCACCGCTGTAGCAGGCAGCTCACTGCGTCGGGATTAGTGTGTGCTTCACCTAACTGTGTACTTACTGTAGTTTGTTTCACTAATTCACGGATTGGGATAAATGCAGAGACCAAATTTCCCTTATGGGATCAAAAGAGTATATTATATACTTATACTTCAGAATCACAAAATATCCTTTGCTCAATATGGATCACTGTAATTATTATTTAACAATTACAGTAGGCCTATGGGCTCTGTGCACTAGTAGCTTACTTGAAGTCTGCAAACCAGTTTCCTGTTCGTTGACATGGCTGTCAACAAGCACCTTATATGAGTGCTTTAGTTGTACCAAAATGTAAGAAATACAATGTACACGAGTCCTAATGTCCGTGGGTGGCTCTAATGAGCACTGCTGTGCCACTCTGCTCGGTCAGAGACTCCTCTAATGAGGAGACACAGCACTCAAAAAATCCTCCATAGAAATGCATGAGTTTGTAACGGAAATATGGCAGTTGTCTACACATATTCCGCCCCTTCCGCAGCAAAAAAGTCAAAAGTCGACATGTGAATACATTGTGCCAATCATGTGGTGTGTTGTGAATACATGGTGCCAATCATGTGTTGTGATCTCGCCACTGGAGCAAGGTTGGTGTCGTGAAGCCTTGCGCATGCGCATTTCTGCCAAAATAGATGCCCGATATGGCCTATATGGCTGCCCAGTGGAGGGACCTGCCTAACGGTAAACCTAACGGTAGCATAACAGTAAATAGACAGCAGAAACCCTAAATAAGACCAGCATTCCTCACACCACATGCCTCTTCCAAAAAGGAAAGCCCCATTGGCCCTCACTGATGACTTATCAAGAAGCACCTGAGCTAAGCTTTAGAGAAGATAACTTAATAACATGTACAGCAATAACAGTAACCTTTCCCTTTCATAAATGCTATATATGCTAAATACGATACATTTACTTATTGAGAGGTGTTTCGTTTACATGCAGACAAGCTTTAATTCCGATCATGAGTCTGTTTGTAGAGCTTATTGGGATACTGAATCAACTGTTCAGTTGATGTGTTCTAAAATGAGTGCTATGCAGTGCTAAGGGAGTCATATTTGTTTAGCTGTAAAACAAGGAGTTGATGAGGAACAAACAAAGCCTCGCTTCTAAAGCATCAAGATAATGCTATGCGAAAAAACACTTGGAGGTAAGTGCAGGGTCCCTGACTGAACCCATAGACAGTAAAAGAAATGGACGAACAGACTCCGTCGTTCTCAATGGGAGGGTACTGAGTCATTTTTCAATTGGTCCCCCCAGTACTGCGCAGACTCGCACTTAACTTCGTGACGTTAGCCATCGAACTGAATCTTGTAACTCATATGATAGATAGGCTACACAGAAATTCTTCTCACACTTCCTTTGCCTTCAAAGTCATCAAAGTTAAACATTTATTTATGTATTATTATTAATATCATCCTCACAAGTGATATCAAGTCGTGTTAATGTTGAAACTACCACCCATGATCATCTTAAAAAACAGTCATGGTAAAACAAAACAAAAAAGTTATAGCCTTGAGGCTAATCTTCTTTCCACTTTTCTGACCTACGTCAATCCATCGAAAACCTCTGAAATGATTATCGTTAGACTACCTAACGGTAAAACTACTGTTTTTCCATTAGGTTTACTTGCCTCTATGCTTTACCTTAACATAGGCTACAATGCTATTGTAGGCTACATAGCTTTGTTCACGAGTTTCCGTGCTGGCTGGACTACGCT
>NW_027468565.1:31140800-31148300 GCF_046254945.1 Alosa pseudoharengus | reverse complement strand
TAAAATAATTGTTTACAAGAAATACGTGTTTGCTGGGCTTCAGAAACGATTAGAGTTTAATACGCCAATTTAAGTTTAACATAAAACGTAGACCACTTTAGTCTTGTGTTTCACTGAGTTCAGTTATCCATGTCACTAAACCACACTTGGAGTTCTCCTGCACGTTTGTCATACAGTTTGATCGAGCTCACATAGCATAGAAGATGTAGGCTAATAATCAACATTCCAGTTCCCAATTGATCATGCAGGATTTCTGGCATGTCGTGCTAGTGTGAGCAGTTAGAATGTGCACTCTGAGCAGATAAAACATGCAGTGTGCACAGTTAGAACATGCAGTGTGAGCAGTTAGAACGTGCAGACTGAGCCGATAGAACATGCAGTGTGAGCAGTTAGAACGTGCAGTGTGAACAGTTGGAACGTGCAATCTGAGCAGTTAGAACATGCAGTATGAGTAGATAGAACATGCAGTCTGAGCAGATAGAACATGCAGTGTGAGCAGTTAGAACGTGCAGTGTGAGCAGTTAGAACGTGCAGTATGAGTAGATATAACGTGCAGTCTGAGCAAAATAGAACATGCAGTGTGAGCAGTTAGAACGTGCAGTGTGAGCACAGCCATTGTAAACGATTACCTCATACATTACTGAGAGAAATAGAGGTGGTGGTTTCCCCCACCCACGGTCCATTTCCCCTACGACCCATTCCCCCCTGTGTCTTCTCTGGAGCTGGGCTGGGTTGAAGCCCACTCCTCATGTCAAGCTCCAGTGCCACAGCCTGCTTCAGATGGTTGCGTTATCTCTCTGCCCGCTTCAGAGGGCCGCGTCGTCACTGTCTGTCTGCGGTGACCTTCAGCTCCAGCAGCTTCTCCGGGGCATGCAGCTAAATTGATGTTGTAAGGCTGCCGAGGCAGCAGGCTCCACTGGGCCTCTGATGTCCCCGCGCGTTCCGTCTGTCTGACAGTGGTAATTGGAGGACATAATCTGCTTTCAATATCAAAGGCACCATCACCTGTTTGATGTTACTCGAATGTGGGCAAAACTGGCCACTTATTTCTGGCTGGATCTTGGAAGAAAAGGAGAGGGAGAGAAAAAAATGGTTAGTTTATTTTTATTTTTTTATATGTCTCTTTTTCATCGTTTATTTTATGCTTCTGTTTCTCTACTTCTGATAGTAGTGAAGGAGTGAGGAAGAGTGAAGGAGAAGTGAATGTTTGGGGAAGAGAAATTGGATGTGTTTGATGTTTAGTGGCGGCTCTGGTTTCCCCACCCAACACACACACACACACACACACACACACACACACACACACACACACACACACACACACACACACACACACACACCAACACACACACACACACACACACACACACACACACACACACACACACACACACACACACACACACACACACACACACACACACACACACACACACATATACAGACACACACACACACAGTTTACTGCTCACATGCTCTGATAAAACAAAACATCGGAGAGATCCAGAGATCTGTCCCTGCCCCATCCCGAGAACACAGAGAGCTGCAGAGATGTTTTATGAGGAACATTCTAGAAGATTTAAGTGTTTCTGAATTAAAGAGATTATTCAGTTGGGTTTAAGCAGATGCAGTTTAAACAGATGATTCAATGTAAAGTTTGAACAGATGACTCAGAGATTTCATTCAAAGTTTAACAGATGATTCAGTTTAAACTGATGATTCAGTTCAGATGTGCACAGTATGACAAAACTGTATGCGTGATCAGTACAGAGGAAGTAGTGGTGTGCAACCACACTGAAATAGATACGGCTGCATCCTAGTCAGGAATCAAGACCCATCAATATACAAACATATGATCTAAAGGCATACCTGCTCAGCATGCACTTAGTTAATGAAGCGTTTCTTATGAGATATGGTTTGTATATTATAGTATTTGTTTATTTTCATTGAGCTATTGATTGCATTGACATTGTTTATTATTGCTATTCTCCTCAGTGCAGTCTTACCAACTGTTCACTGTTAATTTTAACTATTGTATTGCTTTTATTTGTAAGTCGCTTTGGACAAAAGTGCCTGCCAAATCACATAACCATATGAAATGATCATGTGCATGTTGAGTGAAGGGAGAGAGGCAAAGGCAAAGGCATAATAAAGACTTTGATTTCTGGCACAATTTGTATACTCTGAAAGACAAGATTACAGAGGGAATTAGTCACTGAATCAGACACAGCTACATCTAAGGCATGCAAGATGCATAGCAAACAGAAACCCAAGCCCATTTTGTTGTGGATTATGAAGTGGAGAAAAAGGAATGCACTTTAGAGGTTAGACTCAAGTAAGTGAGTGCAAGAAAGTATGTCCAAGGATTCACACTAAAGGACTAAAGCCGGAACAATGTCTTCCAGGAGCTGGACTCAGGCTCGGAGTCAGAGGAGAGTTCTGACGAGGACAGTCTCGTAAACGGGGACATCGGTGACCGGTGGCTGAAGACAGGACGCGGCTCCCCGCGGCGGGAACCCGGAGTCTCCATTCAGACCCCGTTGTCCTGTACTCCTCGAAATGGCCACACCTCGTCCATCTTGAGGGGCGAGGGTCACGGCACGCCTGAGGAGGACAAACACAGAATGAAGGTCAAAGACCTCCACAGGCAGTGCCTGAGGTAGGCTGCTGCTGGTCACACTCTCATATCAAGCAAGCATGCAAGAACATCAAGCAATTTGGAATATAAGTGTTATGCCCAAATGTGTCACAGTAAACACATGTGTCACTTATAGTGTCACTTATAATGCTTATAGGCAAAGGCTATTCCCAGTTTGCTAAACCGCTTCACAAAAGTACAGTTGCTGTCATTTCAGGCAGATTTTCAATTGGTCTGTCTATGACCAGGCATGTAAAGACATCACAGACCAGATGCAGTCAAGTCGTATGTAATCATTGGTCATGTACTTGGACTTTGTTTGGTTGGTTGTGTTTTCAATTGCCTGTGTGATTTCTGTGTGAATCTGTGTCACTGTGTTTGTGTGTGATGGACTGTGTGTGTGTGCGCGTGTGTGTGTGTGTGTGTGTGTGTGTGTGTGTGTGTGTGTGTGTGTGTGTGTGTGTGTGTGTGTGTGTGTGTGTGTGTAATTGTACACTGTCCCGTAGCTCCCATGAGGAGGGTCATCGCAGTATGGTGGATCGGCTCCTGGAGAAGTTCGGCTCCTGCATCCCACACCACGACCCCCGGCTGTACGCTGCTGCCGCCGCCAACACCAGCTCCATCGCTGGCTACTCCATCCTGGCCTTCCCAGACTTCTGGGGCCATCTCCCCCCACCGGGGCCAGAGCCCATGGCCGTCCGAAGACCCAATGTGCAGAGGTACAACAGGGCTGCGGCCTTGTTTATTCTGTTTGTTTATTTGTTTGTTTATGGGGTCAGCGTTTTATTTTGCTATTTGCCTTATTTCCATGATTTGCTAAATAGGATAGCTCATCCCACTAATGTACACTCACACATGCAGGATTTGTGACTTTGAGTTTGATGTTGAACTCCTCCATGACTGCGCAATACCATCTTACACAAAGAAGTACAGTAATTAGCCATTAGCCTATGCACCCAGCACAGGACAATATATATTGATATTGATGTACAGACTGCTATAAGGGAGCCTACAGTATAGTATAGGAGAAATCAGATTGAGGCAACGTGATAAAAATTTATAAAAGAATAGTCCAAAGTTTCGTCCCTATACATTGAGTCACATACACACACACACACACACACACAAAAGATTCACCGGCATACTCACTGCCATGAGATCTATCATACGGTGAGATCCATCACACATGAGAATATTGCTAGGCATTACTGTGCTTGCAACACACTTCTGTGATGCATAGATAATGAGATGAAGGTGTTTTGAGTTCCCTTGCTGTCCTCTTTATGCGATTTAATGAGTGTTTCACCAAAATGCAGCTGGCACATGTTACACGCTGCTAGATCAAGTCTTCCTGTAGTCGTCTTGTTTTTTGCCTAATGCCCATTGTTAGAGAGATGTAAGCCTAATTTATTCTTCCCAGGGATTGGAGTTTAGGGCAAGATTATAGCGCTATGAGGGAAATCTGCCATGCGATTTCCCCACATTAGACTGCAAATACAGACCTGGGGGGAACAGGGAGAGACAACCATTACTGGGAGGAATGTCGGAGAGCATTCAATCAGCGAGTGTTGAGACTGACTGTATTTGCATGTGTTTGCATGTGAGCTTATAACATAAAATGGCAGAGCAAGCCATGTGGACTTAATTCAAACATCCCAAACGAAGCGCGGCCTGTGAGAGCGAGAGCTTTGTTGTGGGGGTTTGAGCAAAGTTGGATCTCCGAGGGGCTGTGTTGTTCTCTTAAAACCACAGACCCTGGGCTCTCCCGGGTACCACGAGGCTGCTGCAGTCAGCCTATGATCTTCAGCCGGCCTCTCATCATTCCTCTTCTCTCTGGGTTTGTGTGGAGCAACCAGAGGCGCTCGGAGAGCTCCTCGCTTATTAAACACACTTTCAAACGACGTCTCTAATTATGCAGCCCACTCTCTTTGCTTGAGAAACTTTTCTCTCTCTCTCTCTCTCTCTGTCATTCTCTCTCTCCCCTTCCTCCCTCCCTCTCTCTCTTCCCCCCTCGAAGAACTCTCCCATGTGCAGGAGAGAGATTGGGATGTAGCAGACAGTTATTTCACTCATTTATTTTATTTCACAGTTCAGTGTGCTCGCTCAGAGCTAAGATAAGTCAGTGATGGGTCTATTTAGTGTCATTCCAGCCGCAGAGAGGTTTCTCTGACTCAGAAATAACATGCGCGACAGCCGGCAGCATTGTGGTGGCTCGGGCAATTTTCTTCTGTCTCAATCATTGTGCACAGTATAAAACAAAAATATGACTTTCTTCAGTGAGTATAAGTTGTTGTCATCATTTTCATATTTTAGAAACTATTGAAAATGTAATCACCCTTGGGATCCTGCTCCCTGTAGAGTCAATCTGAAATCACAATGTATGTAATTGTATGATTTTATGGATGATGAAGGCTAGATTAGAAAATGGCTGATATATCTTCCACACATCACCTGTAGAAATGAAAGATATGTCATTAATATGTCATTAGCATCTATGGCATGCTGAGAAAAGCACTGTGGGAAGGGAATTCTCAAAGCCTTGGGCTGATGGTGTCAAATCTTAGACCCCCCCCCCCACCCCCCACACACACACACACACACACACACACACACACACACACACACACAAAAGAGGAAAAAAAACACTCCACTCTAGCTTCAGTCCAGTTCAAACATGAACCTGTTTGAGAGGGGCAAATTAATTCATACAGCATTAGCTACCCTGTCCTATGACTGTGGTATTGACATAGCTGTCTTTCTCATAACCTGACAATCACGTTATACAAATGGAAAGTTCAATTCCAAACTTAAAGAAATGAATATATTGACTTTTACTCTCTGTAGGATACCACTATTTCTGACCTGTCCCCATCAAATGTCCTCCTGACATGGTGGTTTATAGCGTATTTTCTAATTGTTTAGCTTTAGAATGTTGCTGATACACTGTTTAGCAGTGGTATTTAGTCAGCTTTTACACTTTTAGCTTTTAGTTAGGCAATCCACTGAACAATGAGTCATGTGTGTATATTTTAGTCAGGCACAGTGCAATAAGGAGCCTGCACAAGCTATTGTTATTTGTGTGCAAATAAATGACGGAGGAAACAAGCTGGCTTATCTCCACCACAAAAATGTCTTCAATTGACAGTGTCAGTGCAGTTTGGATATCAAAAAAATACTGTTGAAATGTTGTAGAATACAAATGGATAACTAGTATGGAAATCTGTTGAAAAGGCAGAAACTCATCTTTAGACTGGTGCAATGGTGTTTTTATTTTTCCAATTCTGGTCAAACATATGCAACATACATAATTAAACAATAAATACACATTTATTAAATAGTAACACATGATATAAATGCATTTAACCTTTCTTAGCATTCTCTAGCACTCTAGCATTCAACTCATCATTAAGCCCAGAAGTTAGAATATGTTCCAGATCTCTAGAAGATGACAAGGCTATGAGGCATATGAGGGAAGGAAAGTGTGTGTGTGTGTGTGTGTGTGTGTGTGTGTGTGTGTGTGTGTGTGTGTGTGTGTGTGTGACTAATAGGCCAGTGGCGCGCACACACACACAAGTGTACACACACACACACACACACACACACACACACCACATACTCCACAGATAACAAATCACCTTTTAATTTAATATTTCTCTTTTTCAGAAAGAAAGTGCTGGAAGATATCCAACGGTTTCTATGCCCTGAAGACATCATTAATAAAGTTGTCTTTGACTTGGAGGATCCTAGGTAAACTGTTCCTTTAAAGTCAGCCTGTCTGTCTGTCTAATGTCACGCTGTCACATCGACATGTGCAGCCACAGAGTGATCAAACTGCATTCTCTAACCCATTTTAGGATCAAGGAAATCTCAGGCAGGCAGAAAGCATTTGAAGAAATGGTTGAACAGACAGTGTGTGTGTGTGTGTGTGTGTGTGTGTGTGTGTGTGTGTGTGTGTGTGTGTGTGTGTGTGTGTGTGTGTGTGTGAAGATCGCAAGTGCAAAGGCTTACAAAGGAAGAGTAATACATTCTCAGTCTGTGGTTTTGGGAATTTTTTAACTTCTTTCATGCCGCTCTCACTATCTTCGTTTCTCCCTCTCTCTCTCTCCTGGTTGTCCATGTCTCTGTCTCACTCTCTCTCTCCTTGTTGTCAATGTCTCTTTCTCTCTCTCTCTCTCTCTCCTTGTCAATGTCTCTCTCTCCTCTCTCTCTCTCCTGGTTGTCAATGTCTCTCTCTCCCTCTCTCTCTCTCCTGGTTGTCAATGTCTCTTTCTCTCTCCTCTCTCTCTCTCTCTCCTTGTTGTCCATGTCTCTCTCTTCCTCTCTTTCTCCTTGTTGCCAATGTCTCTTTCTCCCTCTCTCTTTCTCTCCTTGTTGTCAATGTCTCTTCTCCCCCCTCTCTCTCTCCTGGTTGTCCATGTCCATGTCCTCTAGTGCTCAGTGTTCCTCTGACCACAAGGACTCCCTGCGTTTCTTCTCTCAGTTTGAGTGCGGCAACCTGCGGAAGGCTGTGCACGTGCGCAGGTATGACCTCACTCTCCTGCCCACTGAGATGGTGTTTTGGGCCCCCACCGTCGACTTCAAAGCAGCGCTGCCTGGAAGGCGCTAGGGTTAGTCAAGGGTTATGCTTAGGGTTAGGAAATTAGAATTAAAATTTTCTTTGGTGAGTGGTTGTTTGGACCATTATGCACTGGCCAGTTGTCCCCGCCCCACTAATCCCATCTAAATAAAATAAAATAAAATGAAATAAAATAAGATAAAACAGAATAAAATAAAAGTTAAAAAGAAGATAAAAGAGAGGAGCTGTAAAAAAGACACAGAGTGGTTTAAAACTTTAATTTAATTTTTCATTAAGGGTTAGGGTT
>NW_027468565.1:31133300-31135800 GCF_046254945.1 Alosa pseudoharengus | reverse complement strand
ACAATAAATATGTGAGTGTAAATGTGTGTGTGTGTGAGCCTCTCCTGGTCTGTCTTTGTAGGTTACCCGAATGAACCCGAAATTGCATTTCCTCAAACAGTGTGTGTGTGTGTGTGTGTGTGTCTGTCTGTCTGTCTGTCTGTCTGTTAGTCTGTGGTGACCTGTGAAGCATTGGAATGATGAAACCCCAACAACAGACACTTTCCCCAGATCAGTGCAGCCAATGCTGCACCAGAAAATAGTTTTTCTGACACTGGGGGTGTTTATAGAGATCATACGTAGAGCCGCTAGCCAGCTGAAAATACTGCAGAGCCACAAGTGGACACACACACACACACACACACACACACAGTTAAAATACACATACACACACACACACACACACACACACACACACAAACAGATAGACACACACAGTTCAAATACACATACACACACACACACACATACACACACACACTCACCCATGGTGGTCTATGAGTAGTCCTAGCCCGTGTATCTAATCAGCTCCTCTGTGCGGGAGGCGGCCTCAATTAGAACAGATCAGTGTCGACCAGCTCACACACACCAGACGAGGAGTTTGCCCTGCAAAGCTTATGGAAATACAGCTGCGATCTCTTATTACAGTTTTTTTCAACTGCTTACACACTAAATCTTTGCTTGTCACACAATTTTCTAAACATGTCCTCCAAACATCATAACCCGACACCAAATCTGCAAAACCACACACTAATTCTCAGTGTTTGACTCAGTTTTCAATTGACTAAAACACATTTTGCAAAACACCACACACAATTTTCTACCTAACACACAAAAATCTAACAGGAAGTAACTTGATTTCGTTCTTCAAACACAACCCATCAAAATGCCACACTAAATCACCAGTGCTTCACTCTTTCTCTTCACATGTGCAAACACTCTTTACTTTACTGAACACCATCCAATCATTGCCTTAGTATAGGTCTATGAATAGGTATGGACCCTTTCAATCTGCTCCTAGAGGATTTCCGGTTGAAATATTCAGAACCAATGCAGATACTTTGAAAATTACAGTAATCAGACTTTATCTTACAGTAATGTTCTACAAAAGGTTAACTTTATGTAAAATTTGTCTTTTTACTCTATTTTCATTTGTCCCCATGTTACAGTACCATTAGCTCAATACATTTTTTTGTGCCTCCAGAAATGCCTTAGGAACGCTTACTGTAGAATTGTTTGTTTCTGCAGTTGAAAGGGTCTATAGGCCTATGAATACATACTAGACACGACCCCCCCCCCCCCCACACACACACACACACACACTTGTCTTTAGAAAAAAACTAAATCAGTGTTTTCAAAACTCCATGTACATCTGGTGGTCACTGTATTCTTCTTTGCTTTGTTCTTGTTTGCTGTAAAATACTGTATTCACAACAGCAAATTATTTGGGAAAAATCACTATTTTTGGTTTCAATATTGCTTGCATTTTTACTGTGTATTTCAACTTCTCTTTGTTGATACCGTAACTTTCACTCTTGTATGGAAATACATATAGAAAGCCTAAGACAGAAGAGCTTTAGGTTTTGAGCAACAGTGTGTACATGATGTATCCAAAATGTCATATTATGACAAAAGTGTTTGTAATGTGAGGCGAATGTTTGCTTTAAACATGTGTTTTTGACATTTTGAATGTTGTGTGTCATTTTGCTGGAGATTTGAGGCATTTTGCATTTTGTGTGAGCAATTGTGGGTTTTGTGTGTGGAGTTTTGAAAAATAGACACAGAGTTTTGAAAACGTGTGTAAACAATTGTAAAAAACTGTAATTAAAGTGTTCCACTGCGAGCGTGTCTCGGTCCCAATTCTGACGTGGTTAATTATCAGACATAATCCTGTTTAGCCTGACAGTTTTGCTCATGTGCAGTGCCATTGTCTTGGATAACTTGCTGGTAGCTGCATTTTTTACGAGTTTTGCAAGTTTTGGTTTCACGGTTGTGTGTGTGTGTGTGTGTGTGTGTGTGTGTGTGTGTGTGTGTGTGTCTGTGTGGGTGTGTGTGCATGTGTATGTTTGTCTGTATGCATATGAGTGTACAGTATGTGTGGGTGGACCGATGTCTCTACAGTATGTAAGGGATAATGTATAGAACGCCGGTCATTATGGGGAAAGTAAGTCCTGACAGGGCAAACCGGACCCCGACGCGCCAGCCGAGGGGTCTTGTTTCGCCCTAAAGGGACTTATTTTCCCATAATGACCGGCGTTCTATACATTATCCCGCTTATTATACGGCTACCTGCCAAAACGAAAAAATAAACTCCACGATATGTCTCTTTACACTTATTATGACCGCCGCGCAGCGAAGCGGCGGTCATATAGGTTTAGTCAGATTTTTTTTTTTTTTCTTTTTCGCATGTCAAAATTTACGTCAATGATTCCCGGGACACTGAAAGACCGGGGTAGACGAAACTTGGTGGGCATGTAACCCCATATGGATAGCATGGAACCATCGTTTTTCGTTTTGATCT
>NW_027468565.1:31118300-31125800 GCF_046254945.1 Alosa pseudoharengus | reverse complement strand
ACAGGAGACAGAGGATGGGATGAAAAGCAACAGGGAGAAGGCGGTAACACAGAGGGTGATCAGAGCGATCATGTAAGGGCCAGGGACCTGAGAAACACAGGAGCAGTGCGCAGCTAAGAGGCGCAGAAACACATGGCACTAAAAAGGCACATGGCGGTGCACAGCACCTAACGGCCAGCAGTGGGGCTAACCAGGCCCAGTCCAAGCTTCTCACACTTAAGACCTCGTCTGTGGCTGTGTGTCTGTGTCTGAAGTTGAATGCAGCTGGTAGCGTGTAGATCAGTCTGCATATGAATATATGTTTGTTTTCACCTTATGTGTTCAGTTAGATGGAGAGATGTGACCTTTGTTAGTGACCCAGAAGCCTGGAATTTGTGATGTGTCCGTTGTTCTCATTATTTCTCAGATGCACTCTTGTGGGTTTAATGGGGGAAAACTCACTTTAAAGCAACACCAAAGAGTTTTTTGTACCTTAAAATAATGTTTCCAAAATCGTTTCAGTGGTTCATCAACTCGTAACAGGGTGAACGGCACTTTCTGCATTCGCTTCGCGGCCCTCTATCGGCTATTACCGCACTATGTAAGTTTGCTGCATCGGGTAGCGGATCTGTAGTTCGATGGAATGAGACATGAGAAACTACAAATTTGACTTGCATCTGATGTCGCAATACATCGTACTTTCATAAAATCATGCAACTTATTCTACCTTGTCTGTGGACATTGTTATTTGCAAAGCCGGTGCTCGATAAACAAATAGTGCGTGCGACATATGAAAAGTTCTTTGGTGTTGCTTTAAACCCAATAATCTCGGTAAAATCAGTGTGCCATGTTAACAGAGCAGGTACATGGTGTTAATTTGCCAGTGCCACCCATGAGTATCTGCATTTTACAAAAGTTCTAAGTGGACTTCTACAGCCCTCTAAGACACTGTAACAGAGATTCAAAGAGTATTAGAGTCTAAGTAAAAGTCAATAGTTTTCTGACTTGCTTATCTTTTGCACCCTGCGTTCATTGGTTATTGAGCATCACACTTGTTTTATCTTGGTACATACACTGGTCGCTGACTGATATTTATGTATGATTGGATGAAGCTATCCTCCAAGGATTCTAGGATGCCAGTAGAGCTACTCCTTGACCTTCTCCTTAAGCAGACTGCTGTAAGCTTTATTGACACTGTCCTCGTCCAGCAGCCAATCAATACTCCTCACCTCTGTTCACCCCTCTGCACCCATGCACAGAATTTGCTCCTTGGCAAAGCCAGAGACAATGCTGTTGTCTTTCCTTAATGGCCTGGACTTAAATGGATGCTTTGAATTTTTTTTTATAGGCCTATAATCTCTATCTATAGCTTTAGTCTTTACACTGTAAAGGATTTGAGGTGATCCATGAGCAGAAATTTGTATTTGTGCTTCCTGTGGGGCTGCAGATGTAAATTAGCCCAAGGCTAAATCTGGTGCAATGCATCAAATGGATACGTTTATGTTTTAATTGCACAGTGTCCCTTACAAAATAAAATTGAAATTGAAATAGAAATAGAATATAGAATATAGTATAAAATAAGCATGGCAGTCTTGCTACAGCAGCCCAGAGGGGACTAATTAAATGCTGGTTCGGGAGAGGGCCTTACATATGTTTATGTCGCATGACAACCGCTGTATTTCTGACACATGCTAGGAATGAGAGGTTTTTAGTTGGTTGCAATTTAGCAACCTCACCTCTAGATCCTACACTTTTATACTCATATTTATTAAATTTAGCAACCTTAACTCTAGATCCTACACTTTTATACTCATATTTATTAAATTTAGCAACCTTAACTCTAGATCCTACACTTTTATACTCATATTTATTAAATTTAGCAACCTTACCTCTAGATCCTACACTTTTATACTCATATTTATTACATTTAGCAACCTCACCTCTAGATCCTACACTTTTATACTCATATTTATTCAATTTAGCAACCTCGTCTCTAGATGCTACACTTTTATACTCATATTTATTCAATTTAGCAACCTCGCCTCTACAGTAGATGCTACACTTTTATAATCACATTTATTCACTTGGCTGATGCTTTAATCCAAAGCGACTTAAATAGCAAAGGAACTTACAATTATTCACAGGGCCATTCTCCCCTGAGCAACTCGGGGTCAAGGGCACAATGGTGTCAGTCGGGAAATTAATCCACAGTCATTTTGATCTGTGAGCAGCAAACTTAAAATAAATGTATCATGACAGCTATAGTAACTGTCTTTTAGGAGTTATGAATGACTATGAATGTCTTCCAGGCTCTCAACTGTGGTACTACCCTAGCTCTGTTAGCTCTACTATGGTCTTCACATTAGGACATTCTCTGCTGCCAGTCAGTTCTCAAAAAAAAAACATCAGGTCTCTGAAAACCCTCTCTGTCAAGTCTGTGCAATTGCAACACAGATGAAACAGCATGAGGTCTCGATCAGTAAAACCTCTGTCAAATCTGTGGAATTGCATCATCAAACATCAGGTGAAATGGCCTCCGATGAAATGGCTTGATGTTCTGTCTGGGACTGCTTTGACCATATAATATGGTTCGAGTGATGAATATGATGAATCTGAAGTAAAATGAGAAATACCTACAGTATTTATAGATAGTGTCTGGATTTTCACTATGCCCATACATTAACAAAATTGCTCGAGTATTGAATTAGAATGCTGGGACTGACAGGCTTCAATTGTATTGTGTATTACACAGATGATATACAATGGAAGCTTATCAAGCAGGACAACACGCAAAAGTGGCCACTTGTTTTCCCCACTGAAGCTCAAAATGTTTGTGAAAGTTTCTTGGTAGCATGGAGAAGATGCATCTGTGTCAGAGTTTTAAACAATTGCAGACCAGCTTGATTTGAGTCTTTTGTTTTACTTAATAAATCAAGCAACAGACCCATAAAACAATACAGTAAAACAGGTTACAACAAAAACAGACAGCATCCACAGGAACAGAGGCAGTGATTATTCCACAGTAAAGCACAAATAAATAAGAGAATCCATACTAGGCAGGTCAAATACGGACAAACGCAAAATAACTTCTTTCCAAGACACTTACAGATATCAGAATGTAGGGAGTATGGAGGACCAACCAACAAGGAATACAGAGGTTCAGACCAATGACGCACGGCCTGGAAAAGATTAATTGGCTTCCAGGGGCATAACTAGCAGTGAAATTAAACTTAAATTGGTGCATTAATTCCAAAGAAATACACGCCCATGCCGGATTAGCGATTGTATTTGCGTGCCCGGTTTTTAGGTTCATTGGAAATGGTCTTCAATGGCCTCTTGGCCAGATGGACCTGCAGAGCAAATTTGCCAAAGGTTCATATGGGTATTCCCACACAACCACATGACACAAAACTTATGCAAAAACTTGTGCAATTGCCCCTACCCTTTGGAACACCCTGCCCCCTCCTATCCGTTCCGCCACTTCTCTGACACAGTTCCAAAAGCACCTCAAAACACACCTCTTCTCTCTTGCCTACCCTCCCTAAACCCCCACCCTGCCCCTACCCCCCTACTCCCACTCTTGTAAAACGACCTTGGGTATCTTGAAAGGCGCTATATAAATTGAAGTTATTATTGCATTGCATGTAAATGCAATGGACTATTATCGCTGTTCTTCTTATTATTCTTCTTCCGACCAAATTGAACGTTTAATGCGACTGAAACCGCTGAACCGTCTGACCTCATTCAAAGACTCCTACAAAGCTCTTGTAACGGACAATCGTAGAATGTATTTTTCATATTTGTGAACTTTATACTTTTTGAGAGATTTACGATAAAAGAGCAATAAAATCCCATAGACTTAACATTGACCGCCGTGGCGGCAACTTTTAGCATTATGACGTGACCCGCACCTGAAAGCAATCAACAGCTGGTCCGCTGCAATCTTTCTATCACTGGAGCTGTAAATCTTCTGAACGTTTTGACCTGCCGTGATACTTTAATTGCTCGTAAAACTCCAGAGGCACATTTCTCTAACTACAGACAAGGTAAGTGGTCCGATTTTTGGTATTTGACTCATTTATGTCATCAAATATTATGTTATGTAGCATTCTACTATAGGCCTAGGCTATGTATGAAATTATAGGTCACAAGTAGCCAAACTCGGTAGTTCTAATGTTAGCACTTATCCTATCCGTTGATATTTATTATGTAAGGAAAGTTATGAAACCCACCTAATCAACGTTAATAAGTGGTCACTAGCTAACGACATTCAAACCTAACGTCGCTCCCAGCTGAGCACTGACGTTAACGTTACAATTGCCAACCATACATCGCTGACATTAACACTAACATTAATTCCTAAAAAACATGTGACCATATCTCAACATATCTGCACATACCTTTGAACTATAGACGTAGATCTGAGATCTACACTGAGACATTCTGAGTATTATATTGTTGCAGGAGGACTATGCTGACAACTATATGAAGCATGCATACATTTGAATCATGTGCTGTGACATCTGTGAAACTTAGCTGTGCTGTTAGACCACTGTTTTTAGACCTGAGCTGTGCTGTGTGAAAATTAAGATTCTAACCTAAGTTCTGTCTAAAACTGATCATCTGAAGGGCTGAATCTTGTTCTTCAGTCTATATCACCATCAAAAGTGACCTATTTATTACAATTAACTGAGACCTCTAGCTCTTGCTGCCATTTCAGAATTACCACTGATAAATAGATCTGTCTTAGGATAATATGATTGGCATTATCAATTTCTGTATATATATACACACACACAACTGTTATTTTTTTTTTTTTACTTCAAGCTTACATTGGTTGTTAAGTGTTCATTAGTGTATTCTGAGTATCATTCTGCTGTATTAAAACAAAGAATGTTGATCAATATTGAATTAACAATTTATTTTTACTGACTGTCATATACTCTAAGCTAACATCTAATCAAGGAAGTGGTTTTCAAGAATACTGGACACTACTATGTAATCTGAATAATCATACTGTAAGTAATTTAATGTTATACACAGCAGCTTTTTTTGCATTTACATGCAATGGTAATTCCCTGGAATTGCATTTTCTAGTTATTATTATTATTATTATTATTATGGGCAATACCCCAAATGTTCAGCAGGGCAGGTGGTAGGCCAAGACAGATTCATGACAGTCTGATGAAATCTGATGTCATCAGTCTGATGAGTTGTTGGATGAGTCTGATGTCATAGCACAGAGTGTGATGAGTGTGTTGAATGTGACGAGGTTGCAGAGGTTTAAACAACCACTGAGGCTGTCATGCAGCTGTCATGCAGCTGTTGCTGAGGCTGTCATGAGGCTGTTGCTGAGGCTGTCATGCAGCTGTTGCTGAGGCTGTCATGCAGCTGTTGTTAGAGGGGGCTGTTCTTAGCACCTCTCTTATCTAATGGTGCATTCAGAGCACCTCGGAATGACAAGGACTGCCCCCATGGCTACTTTGTTTTTCCGACAGCAAGTGTTCAAGTGCTTTGCCAATCGAATGTGTGACAAACAAAGGTTAAAACATATACTCACTAATCCTAAACAAACAACTGTATTTGCTTAAAATATAGTGTAAGATGCTCGTGAAAGAAAGATATGCAGCTTTTCAAGTGATAAAAAGGGCAAATTCCCAAGTTCACATTAAAACTGTTGGACATGAAAGGCCACATGGACTACAAACGAACTACAACGTGACGACAAAAGTGATGACGAGCCCCTAACTGGGCAACTCTGTTAGCAAAATCTAGCCCCAGTTTCCGACCTCTGACTCACACATTAAGTGACGTGAATGACGCGGAATGATGATGTTTTCACTCGGAGAAAGGTTTTTACGAAGCCCATGAACGCTAGGTCAGTCCTGACATGAGCACACACCGTGTTGTGTGTGAGTTGAGAAGGAACTGGAACTGGCTCCTTTTTAACTATAGGCTAGCTGTAGCCAACTGGTCTAACCCACTGTCAGTGAATTATGCTAAGTTTGGCTAATGGTGTCAGATGGGTTATTGCACACAAAGAGAAGAAAATGGTACATGTATGCATGGGTTAAAGTGTGGGTGGGGGGGGGGGACGCAGTTCCGCCACCTCAGATAAATGAATAATAAATATATTCTTCCATACCAACAATATAGCGTGATATTGTTAAAATAAATGGTGAGTTAATTTTTTGCGTCTACAGAGGTGACCAAGAAGCTAGCAATTCTTGTCCAAAAAGTATTGCTACAACACAATATGCAATATGTTGTCCAACGGTGAGTCATTTTTCCCCGTTGCACTGACACTGGATTTTAGGGTTCCCCCACCTGCCAAATCCCACTTTAAAGGAACCGTATGTAAGATTGTGGCCAAAACTGGTACTACAATCACTTTCAAATTACTGTAGAGCGGTGTATCCCCCCCCCTATCCTCTGACTGGCAGAGCTGGCAACCCGGATGCTGAAACACTGCTGATTTCTTGATTAGTAGATAGGTGGAGGGTGGCGCATCAGGCCAAAACACAACATGACAACATCAACATCAGTTGAGGGCTACAACTTCACTTTTTAAATGACAATATCCTGGCCAGACTACTGTTGTCAGTGACATAAGTATTTGAAATTAACATGATTTCTTAATGTCTAGTGACAAATCAGGGCCATTTTATGATTCATTGAAATACATTTCTTACATACAGTTCCTTTAACCAGGTATGCATCCTCTTACAGTATCTGACTCTGGGGTAGGCTGCAAATAAGCTAATATCACAAAAAGTTGGTATGTTTTTGTTTAAGATACTGTTAGAAGGTGGGGATAAGGAAGGCTACATCTTCAAATTATATTTCTTGTGTGATGCTTTTACTGCATTTTTTTACTCGCTAAATGGGTTAGAGTTGGGAGATGTCATGGTTTCTGATGTGGTCCACATAGCTCATAGCTGAACTCGAATGCCACTGAACTTGGCCCCTTTGGGTGGACAGTGTGTTCCAAATCGTACTCATTTATATGTTAATGTGCACAGCACACATGTAAATGCAGGGGTTCAGTCCTTTGAAATGTGATTTTGTGTTTGGAAAGGTCACTCTTCAACTCCTATCTTTTGCATCAGAATGTTTTATCCATAAATTTGATGCATGAAAATATGGCCCTTACGGGTCCAATCATTAAAAAAAGAAAGAAATAAATATGGAGTATTCTGAATCAATCTCCATCAGTCCCATTTATGATAACCACTTTGGTTATTTTTTAACCCCAAAACAAGCCTTGGATGCATTTTGGATGATTCATTTCTGTTAGAAATGGACAAATTTTGATAGTGCATTTGTATATGTGCTGTTGTGAGAGTCTTTAACATGAGTACACTGCTTCAGCACCCTCTGTGCACACACACACACACACACACACACACACACACACACACACACACACACACACACACACACATTTTAATTCTTTATTTAAATCCACAAATCATGTTACACCAGACAGGATTCAAATATTTCAAGAGATAAGATAGGGCT
>NW_027468565.1:31108300-31113300 GCF_046254945.1 Alosa pseudoharengus | reverse complement strand
AAAGCCCAGGCATGATGAAGCCTGGGTCTCAGTCCTGAACGGTGTGCTGTGATTGGTCTGCCGCTTGCCTAACCAGCGGCGTTGTTGTCACATATAGCTGTGGTGATGTCAGGCCCTACTCACCCCTGCCGCCAATTTAAGCACACACACACACACACACACACACACACACACACACACACACACAGAGCTTTGGAGGCACTGTCAGTGCTTACATTAAGCATGATCTCGTGGCAGAACAATCTCCTTTCTCCAGTTTAATGAAGCCCCATTGATCCTCGGGGCTGTTTGCTGAACCTTTGTGTCTTAGTTATCGTGCCCCCCCCCCCCCCCCACTCCCCTCCACCGGCCGGGCGTGATGCAGCAGAAATGGCATTTTAAATGCGCCTGTGTGTCTCGCGCTGGAAAATGGGCCAATTACACCTGAGAGGTCACCGCCAGGTCTGACAGCGCCGACACAGATGAACAGGAGGAAATGGAAATGGATCCTGCTCTCTTGTTTTTTGGGGAAGACAGCTAAAATAGAAGCACACACACACACACACATACACACACACACACATACACATTCTGCACATAGACTACACACACACACACACACAAACACACACACACACACATTAAATGCAGATACAGTACTTACACAAACGCATATACACAGACTAAGGAGGTGATTAAGAAAAAGAAACGATATTATATGCAGGATCTCATCTAACCACCTCAAGGTGTTTTTCCAAGCCTCTCTTTTCAAATCAGGCCATAAACATCCGACATTTTGAATCAGTTCCACGCACCATAACTGACATGTCTGTCTGTAGGAAAATGAGCTCTTGTCATTTTTGCTTGGAAATCACAGAGGGCACAGGACTGTTAGATGTAGTGACTTTGATGCATGAGTTTAACTCACCAAAGCTGCAAGCGCTATATATTCCTGAGCTCTGCTTCTCTGGAATATGACAGATGCACATGAGCTAAATTGGAATGACAGATTTGGCAGATTTTCAAAATGGAATTTTGGAGGCTACCTAACGTTGTTTTTTTTTTTTTTTTTGCCATTGTGGTTAGATCTCTGCCTTTGCCTGGTCTTTACTGTGTGTATATTATATTACCTACTCTTGATCATCAGTCTTGAAAAATGACTGTAAGCTCACTAGAAGACTACACATTTACTGAAAAACAATCATGACATTCATTCATTAATTCGTCATTCATTTCAAACACTATCCCTATAGGGTGAATGCATTCAAACATATGGCGTCATCCTCCTCGGATGGCTCCATGTTCAGGGACAGAGAGAAAGGAAGTGTGGGTGCCTCTGCATGCAAACTGTGCCAAGCATCTGTGATGTGTGTAGTCATGGGGTGCTGTCTCTCCGCCTGGCAGGTCGGTGATGGGAAGCGAATGGGTGTGCAGTACTGCTGCCGCCGGCCGATTGGGAGAGCATCACATAGGCAGCACGGTGATAGGGAGGGTGACAGGACAGGACGGTTCTCTGGTAGACTGCTTTTGGGGATTAGTTGGTTGGGTGGGGGAGCGGGGGGGGTTAGTTAGGTCCACTGATAGAATCGCTTGTTTTTTGGAGAAGAGCTATTTTTCATCTCTATCCCTCTCGGAGGACTCTGCGGTTCTGAGACTGCTTTGTGCCTGGCGGTGCCATATGTCTTTTGCGGAGCAGTCCATTATGCCTTCCCAAGCATGGCCTCAGGGAGAGTAATTGGAGGGGCCGGTCAAGGCCTGTTAGATGTGCTCTATGGCATTATCTGGTCCAAAGCCTCCTTCCAAGCTTCAGCCAGCAAGAGTAATGAGATCATTAAAAGATATTAAGCACAGTGTCGGAAACCAGAGCGTTTCTCATGGTTAACATGCTGCCGTCATATATCCCAATCACAGTAATATCTCCTCCGGTTTGATTTGGGGTCGTTTAAGGAGAAATGGCACGAGGACGAGAGCGGCGGTGTCTGAAGTGGAGAGAGTGCCCACCAAATCAATAACACGTGGAGTCTGGCACATTTCCCTCTCGGAGAGAGAATTTCTCGTTTTGATCATTCTCACAAAAGCACACATTTTGTCCGTTCAAGAAAATGGAATCATCAGTGCTAGACGCTAACTAGGGAAACTTGTCTGGGTCCCTGAGCATGTGTGAGGTGGGTTCTTAATTTACCAACAGACACAGACACACACAGACACACACACACACACACACACACACAGACAGTCATGAATAAACCGCAGACTGCGAACGCTGTCAGACCCAAGTTTCCGTCGTATTTATCAAACTAGTGTAAACTGCGCCTTTCTCTGCCTTTCTCCGCCCATAAACGCAATTTATGAACATCCACAACTGAATGGCAGAGCCGATACAAGCGCAGTTGAATGAAGTTAACTGATGACAACATTAAAAAGAATCAAACATTTAGCGATCATGAAATTATACCATACATGATAAGATGTCAACAAGCAGGGGGATAATGCAGATCAGTAGTTTTACTCAAAGTACTTGTGCACGTAGGCTATGGGAAATTGGTCAAATCTAGCAAGTAGGAAAGTGAATGACGTGAACGTGAAAGTAAGACATTCAAAAGGCCAATGAAAGTTAAGGTTGCTTTTGATAGTACAAATAATTACAAAACTGGTGCTCTAAATAGCGATTCTGTTGTCTTTGAAAGGTTCTCTTATTGACGCATTGAACTGCAATTTGGATTAACACCTGCTTTTACAAGGCGGAAGTGCAGAATAGACGTGCGCTTTCATGAGCAGTCTTTGTAAATACCGCGGAATACATAATTAGGCGCTCTCTACTCTTCCCCTCCCATCTTTTTACGCTAAACTCCCACTTTCCCCTGGATCCTCACATGAATCCATATTATGCATGACACGATAATCGCAATTTGCCATTTTCAGCTCCCGCGACAGGCAGTTTGCGCTTTTACATCATTGCGGCCTGTTTGTACATAACGTTTGCAGCCATCTTAAATTTAGTCACGATGCGACGAGTATGAATGAACAGGTATGATAAGGGATCAGATTCCAAAAATAATTCTGTGGAAATGCATGGATTCCAGTTGCTGCTACTGGAAGAAACTGGAATCCATGCTTTTCCACAGAATTATGTTTGGAATCTGATCCCTTATCATACCTGTTCATTCTTACTCGTCGCTCGACTTATCGTGACTAAATTCAATATGGCTGCAAACGCTAAACTCTGTGAAGATACTGTCTGTATAAATCGTCTTGTAAGTGAACTACCAGTGCTTTTTCAAAGTTCTCAATGTCTCGTTTTAAATGTCAAGGCCCTTGGAAGTCTACCAATGAAGTATGGAGCTACTTTGAGCCTCGTAAATGGTGTAAAACAGTGATTTATTTGCATGGCTAGGCCGATGCCCAAGGCACCCCCATCGAAAAACTGTTGGTAGCATTGGCTAACTAGCGCCAGATTTCTGAGTGCAGGGGAAAAGCCGAAATGAGCTAGGAGACATACGTTCACACTCGGTATCATGTTTCAACACACTTTATGTCAAAATCACACCGGAATTCTCCTTTAATTTACCAAGCAAACTTTAGTTAGAGGCCTCATACACTGCAGGGCTAGAGCAATCAATACCTTGCCCTTTGTTCATTTGAAGTGAGTGCCTTTTATGAGCATGTTTGGTCAAAAAAGAGAACATGAGGTGGCTACCCTTTCCTGCCTTGTATACTGGAGAGTGTGAGCTCTGTGCTTTGCCTGTGACATACCAGTAGAGTTTTACTACTGCAGAGTGCTGCTACCAAACCGTGCTGACCACTTGGTCTTTTGGCTGGCGGTGGAACTCGTGGAGGACCATTTCCACCTTGTACTGTTAAATTGAAAAAGACATTCCTTGTGTGGTGGCATGTAATCCATTTTAAGAAGTATTCAGTCACTAGTGGGTGAGGGATCCCGGTATCCTCTTTAAACGAGTTCAGATGGGTGTTACACCAGTGCCTTTGAGTTCCATTTTCTTTTTCAGAGCCATCTTTTCAGGCATTTGGCACAGGAGGGTGGTGCGGTTGGCATGGGCAGCCTGGCACTGGCCGTCAGCCCGTGGCACCGTGCCCACAGACGTGGAAGGCGGTCCTGCTGCGCCTCACTAACACCAGCTCAGGAAATGGAGTGCTTTGGCACAGGAAGTCTCACGTCGGCGTGCCTCGCGTGTTGGACGGCGGGGAGGCACGGACGGCCGCAGGCGCCGCGCCAGTGACGCTCAGGTGTTGCCACGGCAATTCGGCTGCTCGGTACCGTGCCGTGCCGATATGCCACAGACAGACAGAGACCTCGGAGAGAACAGGGCTTAGTGTGGTCTGTAGAGGAGACCATGTCCAAGATGATGAGCAACATGCTTTAGAGTTAATAATACTATTAGTGTGTCCAGATGCCGACCAATACACACATTACTTTTTAATGTCGCCTAAGTACACAGATAAGAAGAATAAACCCACCCTCACATTTTTGTTTTTGTTTTCAAATGAAGTGCAAAAGCTAAAAAGACAGGCACGAATATTTCCCATAATTTAGCACTTGGAGAGAGAGAGATAAAAAAAGAAAGAATAAGAAGTGTCCAACAATGTATTTCATATTTGTATGAACTATACAATAATGAAATGATGAAATAGTCTGTCGTCCAAAGGGGCTGGAGAAGCGTTGTGTGGATAATGGCTTTTTCTCTGGAGCACAGTGGGACTGCATGGGGACTCCAGATGGCCGTGTGTGTGTGTGTGTGTGTGTGTGTGTGTGTGTGTGTGTGTGTGTGTGTGTGTGTGTGTGTGTGTGTGTGTGTGTGTGTGAGTGTGTGTGTGTGTGTGTGTGTGTGTGTGTGTGGAGGTGTTGGAGGGTAGGTGTGCTGATTGTAGGTAGCCGTTGGGAATGAGAGTGTTGGGATGATTCTCTTCTCAGTGGAATAATCCTGTGAGGGATTCACCAGATTGGCAAAGTCCACTAGAGGGAATCTGTAGAAAGGTCAGTGTGTGCACAGGCACACACACAC
>NW_027468565.1:31098300-31103300 GCF_046254945.1 Alosa pseudoharengus | reverse complement strand
TTATACTTCTCTAGTCTCACCCAGACTCATGACTCATACTGCTCTACTCTCACCCAGTCTCACCCAGACTCATACTGCTCTAGTCTCACCCAGACTCAGGACTCGTACTGCTCTAGTCTCACCCAGACTCATGACTCATACTGCTCCAGTCTCACCCAGGCTCATGTGCTCTACTCTCACCCAGTCTCACCCAGACTCATACTGCTCCAGTCTCACCCAGACTCAGGACTCGTACTGCTCTAGTCTCACCCAGACTCATGACTCATACTGCTCTAGTCTCATCCAGACACATGCTGCTCTGCCACCCTGCTGCTCTCAGGCATGGTGCTAAGTAGGTGCTAACTCACGTAGGTACAATTGCAGCAAGTATTTTTATGGCATATATTTTGTGCTGCTGTATCTCTACATGGTTTACAGACAGCTATGCATGTAACTGTGCATGTGAATGTCATGTTGGACGTATACCAGGTTCACTGTCCATACCTACCTATCGCAAAGTATATTCTTGCAGGAATGGAGAGTGATTGTGTATGCATACTGTATAGCATGCGTGTGTATATGCATATGTGTAGATATCTGTGTCTATGCACATGTCATACTCTGATTTCAGTATGCTATCTGTGTGTTTCATGTGTCTGTGTATTTACCACATGGGAAATTTCAGCGATGTGTGTGTGTGTCTCTCTCTCTCTCTCTCTGTGTGTGTGTTATTATGCACATGTGCACGAATGAGTGAGTGCTTGACTGGCAAATGGGCAGCTTCAGCACCTGTGTGTTTGTGTGTATGTGTGTGTTTGTGTGTTTGTATGAGTCTATCTCCTTTGCCATCAGACCTCTCCAAACACAAGAGCAAAACGAATTTCCACTTTCCAATTTCTCCCTTTAATGGCTCTGCTTCTGCGTGCTGACAGATGGCACACACACACTCACACACACACACACACACAAACACACACACACACACACACACACACACACACACACACACACACCCCTTGCATTTTCCAAAGGGAGATAAGACTCCAATATCGCCTCTGTGTTTTCTATTTGTCTGAAATGATAAACTCCCTGATACAGTAGTGCTGATTCTCCATTCTGCACCCTACCTAATGCCTTTGTCTTTCTCCATACATACACACACACACACAATATATACACACATATATATATACAAACACACACACACACACACACACACACACACACACACACATACACATACACATATACACAAGCGCGCACACACCCACACACACTTTCTCTCAGTGTCTTTTTGTCTTTTCCTGATTGATGCTTGTTTTGATGCAACAATTGGTCCAGATATTCATCCAGAGGGCTGGCATAGGCCCACAGCTAAACCAGTCAGAGAGAGGATCCTCAGGGCCAGATGTACTAACGCGTTTGCGCCCACTTCAGGCGTATTTGTTTCACAACGTGCGTGTAAAATCATTGCGAGGTATGTACAAACAGGCCGCAATGATGTAAAAGCGCAAATTGCCTGTCGCGGGCTAATTGGCTAAACATGGCTAATTGCGTTTTTCGTGTCATGCATATGCATTCATGGGAGGATCCAGGGGAAAGTGGGAGATTAGCGTAAAAAGATGGGAGGGGAAGCGTAAAGAGCGCTTAATTATGTATTCCATGGTATGTAAAATTTGTTATATAATTATAAAATATTATAAAATTTGTTATATTATTATAAAATATGTTGTATAATTATGTACTTCTGCCTTGTAAAAGCAGGTGTTAATCCAAATTACAGTTCAATGCGTCAATAAAAGAACCTTTCAAAGACAATAGAATCGCTATTTAGAGCACCAGTTTTGTAAGTATTTGTACTATCAAAAGCAACCTTAACTTTCGTTGGCCTTTTGAATGTCCTACTTTCACTTTCACGTCATTCACTTAAACTTTCCTACTTGCTAGATTTGACCAATTTTCCATAGCCTACGTGCACAAGTACTTTGAGTAAAACTACTGATCTTCATTATCTCCCTGCTTGTTGACATCTTATCATGTATGGCATAATTTCATGATCGTTTGATTCTTTTTAATGTTGTCATCAGTTAACTTCATTCAACTGCGCTTGTATAGGCTCTGCCATTCAGTTGTGGACATTCGTAAATTGCGTTTATGGGCGGAGAAAGGCAGAGAAAGGCGCAGTTTACACTAGTTTGATAAATACGACGGAAACTTGGGTCTGACAACGTTCGCAATCTGCGGCTTGTCCATGACGCTGATAACGCTACGTTCGCAAATGTACGTACATCTGGCCCTCAGTGAGGGAAACTAGGGAGTTAGCCCTTTGTTGAGGTTTAAATGGGAATTGCTTCAGGTCAGCAGAGTCCTGGGAGGTAGGGGAGAGGACAGGGGGTGTTGGAGTGAGTGTGTCGGCAGCCTTGCTCATAGACGCAGGGCTGGGGTCGGATCAACGCACAACCTCCTGATCGATTCTGTCAGCCCGCACTGATCGTGGGCATGTCATCTTTGGGCAGAAGTCAAACGTGAGGTTGGCACCCTGTCATTACAATCCACTTCTCCCAGCGGGCATCTTTGTGAGTGTGAAAGCATGATGGCAGGGAGTAGCGTGAGGTGTCTGATTAGAATCCCGCACGCACACAGGGACACACAAAAGCAGACTGGACACACACAGTCTGCAGCCTGGCTGATGTAGAGGAGGATGAGGAAGATGGGGGCAGATGGAGCAGGATACAAGAATTTGTATAGTATGGTTGAAGTATAATAATAATAATAAGCTTTATTTGTATAGCACCTTTCATACACAGAATGCAGCTTAAAGTGCTTTACATTTGAAGCATGTAACACAATAATAGTCAGTCATTATCAATCACTTTTCTTCATTGCTGGGGCCGTTTATGATCCACTCAGCAACATATCAAAAATATAAAAAATAACATGTCATAAGACTGGCAGCCTTAACCCTTTACCCCCATAAGCACGCCATATGGAAACTGTGGCAAGGAAAAACTCCCATATTCCTAATAGTTAACTAAAAGCTTTCCTGTACAGGTATGTTTTCAGATCTTTTTTTTTTTTATATTTACTGTACTCGCCTGCTTGATGTACAGAGGCAGGGTGTTCCATAGTTTTGGGGCATAATGGATAAAAGCAGCTTCTATAGGCCAAGAGTACAGGTATCATCAGATAACGAGTCGTTATTCCAACCAACTGCCTAGATTATTCTCTATGCAATCACTGGGCCACACCATGAACGAACACACACACACACACACACACACACACACACACCAGGTGACTGAGGACATTGATTGAGCTGCTAATAAATTGATTGACTGAGCAAATTAATTGATTAAGTATCCCCAGCGTCATGAACAGGCCATAAGCTTGATTGGGATTGGGCGTAGCCTGAACTCAGAAGTGTAGCAATCTTGAAAGCGAAGGTTTTAAATGCAGATGTATACTCAATTCCAAAGAAATACACGTCCATGGCGGATAAGCGATTGTATTTGCGTGCCCATGTTTTAGGGACATTGGAAATGGCAGAGCAAATCTCAAATTTGGTTCATATCTGTATTCCGAGGCTACTACCTCCATGTCCTATCAGATGGAACTGATGGAACTGGTGGAAGTCCGCACGGACTAAACGTGCGGTGGCATTGTAGTTTCCCCAAACCAGAGCAAATAACACAGAGACGTATCACAGTGTGAAGTGCTGTGAAAGAAACTGCTAGTGTCTGGTCTGTTTGATGTAATTTACCAGGCAGACTCTGACAGCCATTAATGGATTCATTATATCTTTTTGGTTCATATAACTTGTAAATGATGATTGTGTCATAATGCTTTACACTTCAACAACAGTATTCTTAATTAAATCTAGAACAATCTCTCCCATACTGTGACAGTAATGTGTTTGGAGTTCACTGTTGCGGGCATATTCCTGAGGGTGGTAGAACAGGATTTAACTGTACTGATGAAAGAATAATAGAGACAAACCCCCTCTGATTCTACTCCCTCAGTTCCATGAGTGGATTGTTGGATGGTTGGATGAGTAAATTAATGTATTGGTGGATGGGTGGATGAGTGGATGAATGTATGGGTGGATGAGTGGATGAATGTATGGGTGGATGAGTGGATGAATCTATAGGTGGATGAGTGGATGTATAGGTGGATGAATGTATAGGTGGATGAGTGGATGAATGTACAGTATAGGTGGGTGGGTGGATGAGTGGATGAATGTATGGGTGGATGAGTGGATGAATGTATGGGTGGATGAGTGGATGAATGTATGGGTGGATGAGTGGGTGGATGGAGATGGATGGGTGGACAGATTAATTGGTGCATGTACTGTGTTATCAGGAAAAAGGCTTTCACCAGCTCTAATGTTCATCACATAGCAGTGTGCATCGTACTGTCTGGATGGAAGGGAAAAAGAATGAGTGGTGTCCCAGTCCTTAGAGAGAAGGAATTTCAGAGCCTTCATCAATTATTGCTGTCAACAAAATGGCACTTACCCATGAAGGCAGAAAAAAAAATCTCCAATGTTAGTTTTCGCCAAGCTTTCGGTGATCAAATATTCATGATATGAGATTCCAAGCTAAATGAAAAATGGAGCTTAGCAGGCTTACATAGACTTAAAAGCCCATGTAAAATTGAAATAAGAATATATTTGATTGATTTCAACCCAAATCAAAGAGACATTTCCTAGCATGAATGCAAAGCCGCTAAGCCAGGTCCCCCATTCATGAAGGCTTTCCTCACTCAAGTGCAACCTGGCCGAACCATAGATGTGTTAGTGCTACCTGGGTGCCTGTGTCTGCAACAAGAGTCATTATCATATGTTGTAACCACCATATTTCCATTTACACGCTATTGCAGTCATTGCAAGTATCACATGACTAGCATAAAGAAAAAAAAAACTTTTTAGAATTTGACTTGACAGTCAATTGGAGAATTTCACATTTAATACAATTTTGCCAGAGCAGAATTAATTGACTCTGCCATGAGGATTGGTTTATGGG
>NW_027468565.1:31085800-31093300 GCF_046254945.1 Alosa pseudoharengus | reverse complement strand
GTGCGTCAGCAATGTCACCAACGCCATTCTCCAAAGTAAGTGTAACATCCACTGACACTGGATTTTAGGGTTCCCCCACCTGCCAAATCCCACTTTAACCACTGATAACATCAAAATGAATCTGATGTCTTTAAGGTCAAAGACCTACATTGTGTTGCTTTAAATACAAAACCTCTTTCTACGGACTCAGTGGCATCTAACACACACACACTCTGCATTTTCCTTTATTGAATACAATTACAGATTTACAAATGAGTTGAACTGCAGTTAATTTATCATGCCTGTAATTATAGCACTTACCTGACCAGAATTGTGTCGTTATGAAGCTCAAATATGATTGTCTGAAACAACCAATTAGCGGATGCAGATTGCCATTTAAAAAACTGAGCAGTCAGCCATGTACATTAACAAGGTGGATTCAATTAGTAACCTCCTGTCAGACAAACAGCAGTTGATTAGAGTGAACTTCTTGACACTATTGTTTCAATGATACATCCACTCGCACCCCACCAAAGTCTGCTCAAAAAGCACTGTCTTCAAACCACTGAGTTATGACACCACTGTCCACATTCATAATATTATCTTCATCATTTACATTATACAGTATATTTTTTACAGTATATTTTTTGGGGCTTTTATGCCTTTAATGCGACAGGATAGCGTCTTGACAGGAAGTGAGTGGGAGAGAGAGTCGGGGTGGGATTCGGAAAGGACCACAGGGCAGGACTCGAACTCGGGTCGCCAGCGTACGGTGCAGGTGCCCCAGCCAGTTGCCCCACAGCCTTTTACATTTATATTTCTTCATTTTAGCAGACGCTTTTATCCAAAATCGACTTACATTATGTCAATTATTACAAGGACCCCAGAGCAACTCGGGGTTAAGTGCCTTGCTCAAGGGCACAACGGTGGAAGCTGGGAATTGAGCCCACAACTTTGCAGGCTACTGCATGCTAGCCCAGCTCCTTAGCCACTACACTACCACCGCCCATCATCACTCTGTCTGATGCAGCTGATTACAGACCACCACCATGTGTCCACAACACCTCTGTCTCCATAACATCACTATCTATCCAACGTTTTGTCCACTTGACCCCTGACCCCACCTGTGTCCTCTACTACGGTATATACCATTGTGACTCTCATGACCACTGTGTCCACTGCATAATGACACATAGGATTCTAAACACAGCGCATATTGGCGCCATCATTTTCAACTGACAAGCATTCGATAAGCAATGGATGTTTTTGAGCTGCGCCACCAAAAAAAGAACTGAATGGTAATCCACTTGGCAGTGGTGAAAGGGTTTGATGGTGGTGTGCGGGGTTGTATTGCAAACAGTGCAATCTGAGTAATGGAATGTCCAAAGCAGAGTGCACCAGAATCATGCCCGTACCGATGTGTTTTTGTGTCTGAGTCTAATGCGTGTGTGTGTTCCTAGAGCACCTAGCAAGTCTGCTCCATTTAGGAATGCTCTTTTACATCAGAATCAAAAAGAAAGTTGGTCTTACTTCTTCAACAGAGAAACTTGGGAGTCAACCACCATGTTTTGTTATGTTGCCTATGGAAACAATGTGAAATGGTTGAGGGAATGATATAGGAGGAAGACATGAGGAGGTGAATGATGCAGTAACTAAAGCAATAGATGCATAACTAACTGACTGCTGTCCTTGTTGGCAGGTGTTCTGTGATTACCACGGCCACTCCAGGAAAAAGAACGTCTTCCTCTACGGATGCAGCATGAAGGAGACACTCTGGCAGTCGGGCTCCTCAGTCGACACGGCAACACTCAAGGAGGACCCAGGATACAGGGTATCATTTCCATTTTTCTAATGATCCTCACCCCAAAACCCCACATTCTTCAGCCCAAAATTCCTTTCTATCATCATGTGATAGACAATAAAGTTGTTTGTATCCTTAATTATTTCTGCTGATACATATACAAGTATACTACACAGTATAGTCTGTGTAGTACTGTTTTTATTTACTGTATGACAACACTATTGTTCATTTTTTAACATGATCAATGATATGTCTCAGGGAAAAATATATACAAGCACAGCAATTTATTTTAGGTGCCTCTCTCACGCTCCTGTTGATTAATGGCGGCGATAATACTTTCTGATGAGTCATGATCTGTTTCTCTTAGACGATTCCCAAGACTCTGGATCGTATCGCGCCAGCGTTCTCCTTCAACAGCTGTAACTACCTGGTGGAGAAGTCCCGAGCGTCCACGGCCCGAGTGGTGGTGTGGAGGGAGATAGGCGTCCTCCGGAGCTACACCATGGAGAGCACCTACAACGGCTGCGACCAGGGCATCTATCAGGTTAGTGTTACGCCAAACACGCATCGCCAAACACACACACACACACACACACACACACACACACACACAACAGGGTTGTGCGCAATTCGAATTGCAATTCTGCTTCCTGTTTGCTACCCCAATTGAAATGCAAGTGAAATTTTAAGAATTCATAAATTCATTTTTGGAATTTTGCACAAGCCTGACACACACACACACTCAGACAGAGAGACAGACAGACGGATGGACAGACAGACAGACAGATAAACAAAGGAATGGACAGATGGGTGGGCAGACAGACAGACAGATAAACAAAGGGATGGACAGATGGGTGGGCAGACAGACAGACAGATAAACAAAGGGATGGACAGATGGGTGGACAGACAGACAGACCGACAGACATGCTATACATACCTGGAGACAGACAGAAAGACAGACAGACATGCAGGCATTTAGATAAAGGGACGGCCAGGTGGGCCCAACTCCCAGCACAGGCCAGAGCCATGAAACATGCTGGTACACCCCCCCCCCCCCCCCCTCATAGGCACTGCAGCTCCATCACACTCCTCCAACACAATCATTGTGCTCAGTAGCAAACATGTCCAGTAGGAAGACTTCCGTGCCTCTTTTGTACACATTCATTCATAAACATTACTGATCTCCCCCCTCCACTTACCCTCCTCACTCACTCACACACATCACTTGTCTCTTCTAAATCTGTCTTTGCTTTTCTGGACTCGGCTGCAACCCATGTTAAATAAAACAGTGCAGAATCAAGTAAAATATGGATGTGGATGAGTGAAGTGTGGATGAGGATCCGTCTGGCATTAGTCTCCCTCCGCTGGGTTCCCCTTTAATTTTCATCAGAACGAGAGACGTGGAACTTCTACAACAGGGCTCAGTTTCAGAGACATTTGCATGTTGTAAGATAGCTCGCTAGCTTACCCACCACAAGTGACGTTGTGTGAAAGTCGTAGCTTCTCAGGCATGGCATCATGTTTTTAAGATTCATAACCATGAAAGGAAGAAAATACAACATGTACTTTACATCATGTAATTTAAAAACACAGAATTTTGACATAATATTATGTGTCCCAGTGTGCATAATATTGGTTGCAAACTGCATATTTGAAAGTAGAATAAATCACACCTCAGACCACAGAAAGTATAAAAATACTGTTTTATGCAGCTTTTTTGTAATGTAAATGTTTTTGGTTGCACACCCAGGACTTCTGTGTCTCATGCTTCTCAACTTCATTTGCATGACATTGTGAGCCTGTGTAGTTGAATTTCATGAGCCAGAGATACACCTGAGACAGAAAGAAAAACAATTTATTAAGTCCAGATTGACTGGGCGGTTTGAGTCTTGTCAATTGCTTTTCATCCAATGTGAGAATCAAGCTTAACTAGAAACAACTTTGTATAGATGATGCAGTATAGCACTAGTGTGTAGATTCATTATTTAGCAATGACTAGCATTATCTGAACAAAATGTTCCAAACTGTTCCACTGGTGTGACTATATTTTTTTTTTGTAAAAGATGGATTCTGTATAATGAAGTCAAATCACATTCCCGATTTGTTTGTTAGCATTAATTTTCATGAACAGAGCACAAGAGTCATGATCAAACCAGAGTAGTGAAATTAAATAAATGATATTCATCCCCAGATCATGCTGACCTACTGTGCTATAAATACTTGTGGAACATGTTAAATTACTCAGGATGAATATATGAATATGTGAATACGTGAGGAGTGAGCAGGGTTCTGCCTGGATCTCAAGAGGGGGAGCCACACATGTCATTCAGCTGTGAAGTACAACTGCACCTTTTCTAATGACAGGCCTTCCAAAACGAGGACACACACACACAGACACACACGTATGCACGCATGCACACACAAACCCACACACACATATCACCCTAGTCCTATTATCTCTCTCTCTCTCTCTCTCTCTCTCTCTCTCTCTCTCTCTCTCTCTCTCTCTCTCTTTATTTACCCCCCTGCCCCCACTCACACACACACACACACACACACACACACACATAAACATCTCATCCTCTGCCCACAGACCTTTCAATAGTGGTGCACACACTCCCACACACTGTCCTGTTTGATACTTGCATTATTTACTCTATCCTTTGTCCACAGCTCCCACTTCTGACAACTGCTCCTCCAGCCTCTGCTCCTACTCTGCCTGTCACACACACACACACACACACACACACACACACACACACACACACACACACACACACACACACACACACACACACACACACACACACACACACACACACACACACAAAAAAACACAACACATTTGAAAACCCTTCACTAGCTAACCCAAACACAGAGCATAGTCTCATGAGAGTTGTATCTGAAATGATTTTAGTACTGAGCTGCATTTTTAGAAAGTGTAAAGAGTTTGGAATGGGTGTCTGGGGTTGGAGCTTTGTTTTCTGTCTGCTGGGCCGACCAGGACCAATCGGGTAATTACTTGTTTTGTGTTTATTGGTTGGTAATAACTGTCTGGGGGTGGGGGGTGGGGGTTATAGTCAATAGAGTGCAGTTTGAATTGAGTATGAACTGTCAAACAACACGGACAAAAACACAACACGAAAAACAATTTGGTACTTTTATAAGACTAAGGATATTGGTTTTAGGAGTACATAATATGTCTCTCTTTAAAAAATACTCATTTACGAGTACAAATTTGGAAGTAAAGTTTTGAGTTCTCATACAGACTGGTAAAGCTTTTAGCCAGGGAGCTTCTGATGCATTATGCTATGTATAGTTGCTATGAGTACACAAGTTGTTGTCGCTGACCACAGGGTCAAGGTTGCACTTTTTTTCAGACATCTCATATGAAAATAATTTGATCAGTAATTTGGTTAGTAAAAAATGTCTGTTGTGACTATGACTATATCTGTAAGCATTCCTTAAGCCTTAGCCCCGAGCAGGGAAGAAGACCCCATCACTGTCTGAGGTGCTGCCTATCTCTCTGTCTATCTATCTACCTACTGTACTGTATCTATCTATCTATCTATCTATCTATCTATCTATCTATCTATCTATCTATCTCTCTATCTATCTATCTATCTATCTATCTATCTCTCTCTCTCATGAGCTCTTCCGTGGTTTCCGTGCACATGATGACTGGTAAATGATATTAATGAACGCAGAAGTGTGTGTGTGCAAAATGAGTAGCCTAATCCCTGTTTACCTGTGTCAGGCCTATTGCCACGGGCCTGTTGGCTGTAGTGGTTTATAATTACACTAGTGTTTCTCTGGGACCGATAGCTCTGCCCACCACCTCTTGGCCACTACAGAACATTGGTGGGACTGTGGAGAGGAGCACCACCCGTTACATCTTACCCTGCTTTGATTGGCTCATGGAATGCCTCAGTAGCCTTGGGGTTCTAGCTGATGTGGAAAAACCTGGAGTTTTACCCCGTTACAGTTTTTCTCAGTCGCTTTGATGCTATTCTCACATCACTATTAACATTTGCACAGCAGTTAGTGCATTTCTCAAAACAATTAGTGCAAACTGCAAAACCTAGTGGATGACCTGCAAAAGCACGCCACTTGCTCAAAATGGATAGTCCATTCCTCAAAAGCAGGTATTACGTAATGTCAATGAAACTGTCAGTGTCATCAAAATGAGAAGTCTTGACACCATCGTTTATGAACAAGATAGTCAAATGGCTTTGTCATGTTTTCATTATGACAGTTCTCTCAGTGTTTTCCAATGCAAAAAAAAGGTCAGAACTCGGTGACACTACCTGAACATGAAATAGTACTTGTACAGCCATTTGAAAACTACTGTAAAGTTACACATTGCTGTAGTTAGGGGAGTAAGTGAGTACAAGACACTGAATACGTACATTTTTACTGTATGCTCTTTGCAATTCCACAGCATTGTGACAGAATTTGATAACTAGTTCAACAATTTTGTATGTAATGACTCAAGCAATGAAATGAAGACTATTAGTTTTATTGGGAACGACTATTCAGCATCCATAAGTATAGTTAATTTTGACTGACATGACATAAGCAAATGATAATGTTAAAAAACAGCAGAGAATTGTATGAAAGCAACTGATACATGTCCAAAAGCATTTGCAATTTGTTCAGAGGAAGGAGAAATTGCTACTATGATGTGCACAAATGACTAATTGTTGTGGAGGTTGAACTAATAGTTATGAGAATTTTCATTCTGATCTGAAAAAAGCACCAAAGCGACTGAGAAAAACTGTAATATAGCCCTGTCAGACAGTAATGGGAGTAGTCAGATGGTGTGTTCCCTCAGTGGCCTGTCCATGGCCGATAGTGGATAAGTGTGGAGCATGGATCTCTAAACAACACACACACACACACACACACACACACACACACACACACACACACACACACAGAAACACAGCTTATTGGCTTCATTTGTGTGTAAATGTAAGCTATGGTTGATACACTCATAGATACTCATAAACACACTTACAGTAGACACTACTTACTGGTTGCATGGTTGAGTAAACATAGGGGATGGACACACACACACACACACACACACACACACAGCACATACTGACTGCATTAGTGGGTAAATGTTGGGATGTGGCCTAATGAATCAGAAAATCACACATTTCATTAAGGGGAGTTGGAGAGGCCGGTGGCAGGCCAGATGTTTGCTCTTAAAGGCTGGCCCTGAGCCTGAGCAAGTGCCTGATTAAAAAGTCTGTACTGATCTTCGGCCGGGATGTCAGTGGCCTGGCAGACCGTTGGAGTGCACCAAGGGGGCCGGGAACTCCGAGCAAAACCTGACGGTACTCTTTCCGGCGGACAGATCAGCACCGCTGGCTCCAGCAAAACCCCGGTTAAGGGGAGGAAAGGGGGGGGGGCTCCTTCCTGCTCGGAGTCCATTTATGCCAATTAGAGGTGGTGGTGAGACGTGGAATTGGCTTCAGGATTTGGCCGGAGACGGTTCATTATCCCCCTCAGACGACCGGCCGGTGAGTCACAGGCGGGGGAGGTCAGATCCGAAAAAAGGACAGAGGAGCAGAGAGGAGAGAGAGAAGGAGATAAGATAGGGGGAATATGAGGAAAGAAGGAGGGGAGGGGGGGTGAGAGGAGGAGATATGATGGAGAAGTAGAGATGGATGTGGATGAAGGGAGAGGATGAGTGAGAGCAGAAGAATGAG